>NC_090381.1:20876909-21225055 GCF_036365525.1 Heterodontus francisci
TCCCACCCTACGCTCTCCACCCCTCTCCCCACCCCTCCTCTCCCTCCTCTCCCCTCCCCCCTCCTCTCTCCCTCCCTCTCTCTCCCCACCCCTCCTCTCCCCTCCCTCCCCTCCTCTCCCCACCCCTCCTCTCCCCACCCCCCCTCTCCCCACCCCCCCTCTCCCCACCCCCCCTCTCCCCACCCCCCCTCTCCCCACCCCCCCCCCCTCTCCCCACCCCCCCCTCTCCCCACCCCTCCTCTCCCCACCCCTCCTCTCCCACCACTCCTCTCCCCACCCCTCCTCTCCACCCTCTCCCCACCCCTCCTCTCCCCCACTCCCCACCCCTCCTCCCCCCTCTCCCCACCCCTCCCTCCCCCTCTCCCCACCCCTCCTCTCCCCCTCCCCCACCCCCCTCTCCCCTCTCCCCACCCCTCCTCTCCCCACCCCTCCTCTCCCCCCCCTCCTCTCCCCCCCCTCCTCTCCCCACCCCTCCTCTCCCCCTCTCCCCACCCCTCCTCTCCCCCTCTCCCCACCCCTCCTCTCCCCACCCCTCCTCTCCCCCTCTCCCCACCCCTCCTCACCCCCCTCTCCCCACCCCTCCTCCCCCCCCTCTCCCCACCCCCTCCTCTCCCCCCTCTCCCCACCCCTCCTCTCCCCCTCTCCCCACCCCTCCTCTCCCCCTCACCCCACCCCTCCTCTCCCCCTCTCCCACCCCTCCTCTCCCCCTCTCCCCACCCCTCCTCTCCCCCTCTCCCCACCCCCCCTCCTCTCCCCTCACCCCACCCCTCCTCTCCCCCTCTCCCCACCCCTCCTCTCCCCCCTCTCCCCACCCCTCCTCTCCCCCTCTCCCCACCCCTCCTCTCCCCCTCTCCCCCACCCCTCCTCTCCCCCCCTCCCCACCCCTCTCCCCTCTCCCCCCCTCCCCCCTCCCCACCCCTCCCCTCACCCCCTCCCCACCCCACCCCTCCCCCCTCTCCCCCACCCTCCCCACCCCTCCCCCCCTCTCCCCTCCCCACCCCCACCCCTCCCCCTCCCCACCCCTCCCCCTCTCCCCACCCCTCTCCCCCTCTCCCCCCTCTCCCCACCCCTCTCCTCCCTCTCCCCACCCCTCCCCCCCACCCCTCCCCCCACCCCTCCCCCCCACCCCCACCCCCCACCCCACCCCCCCACCCCACCCCCCTCTCCCCCACCCCCCCTCTCCCCCCCACCCCCTCCCCCCTCTCCCCACCCCTCCCCCTCCCCTCCCCTCCCCCTCCCCCCACCCCTCCCCCACCCCACCCCCCTCCCCACCCCTCTCCCCACTCCTCTCCCCACTCCTCTCCCCACCTCCTCTCCCCACCACTCTCCCCACCCCCCACCCCACCACCTCCACCCCACCACCCTCCACCCCACCCCCACCACCTCCACCCCACCCCACCACCTCCACCCCACCCCACCCCCTCCACCCCACCCCACCCCCTCCAACCCACCCCACCCCACCACCTCCACCCCACCCCCACCACCTCCACCCCACCCCACCACCTCCACCCCACCCCACCACCTCCACCCCACCCCACCCCTTCACCTCCACCCCACCCCACCCCTTCACCTCCACCCCACCGCACCCCTTCACCTCCACCCCACCCCACCCCTTCACCTCCACCCCCACCCCTTCACCTCCACCCCACCCCACCCCTTCACCTCCACCCCACCCCACCCCTTCACCTCCACCCCACCCCACCCCTTCACCTCCACCCCACCCCACCCCTTCACCTCCACCCCACCCCACCCCCTTCACCTCCACCCCACCCTTTCACCTCCACCCCACCCCTTCAGCTCCACCCCACCCCTTCAGCTCCACCCCACCCCTTCAGCTCCACCCCACCCCTTCACCTCCACCCCACCCCTTCACCTCCACCCCACCCCACCCTTTCACCTCCACCCCACCCCACCCCTTCACCTCCACCCCACCCCACCCCTTCACCTCCACCCCACCCCACCCCTTCACCTCCACCCCACCCCACCCCTTCACCTCCACCCCACCCCACCCCTTCACCTCCACCCCACCCCACCCCTTCACCTCCACCCCACCCCACCCCTTCACCTCCACCCCACCCCACCCCTTCACCTCCACCCCACCCCACCCCTTCACCCCCCACCCCTTCACCCCCACCCCCACCCCTTCACCTCCACCCCACCCCTTCACCTCCACCCCACCCCTTCACCTCCACCCCACCCCCCTCCACCCCACCCCCTCCACCCCACCCCTTCACCTCCACCCCACCCCTTCACCTCCACCCCACCCCTTCACCTCCACCCCACCCCTTCACCTCCACCCCACCCCTTCACCTCCACCCCACCCCACCCCTTCACCTCCACCCCACCCCACCCCTTCACCTCCACCCCACCCCACCCCTTCACCTCCACCCCAGCACCTCCACCCCACCCCAGCACCTCCACCCCACCCCTTCACCTCCACCCCACCCCTTCACCTCCACCCCACCCCTTCACCTCCACCCCACCCCTTCACCTCCACCCCACCCCTTCACCTCCACCCCACCCCTTCACCTCCACCCCACCCCACCCCTTCACCTCCACCCCACCCCTTCACCTCCACCCCACCCCTTCACCTCCACCCCACCCCTTCACCTCCACCCCACCCCTTCACCTCCACCCCACCCCACCCCACCCCTTCACCTCCACCCCACCCCTTCACCTCCACCCCACCCCTTCACCTCCACCCCACCCCACCCCTTCACCTCCACCCCACCCCACCCCTTCACCTCCACCCCACCCCACCCCTTCACCTCCACCCCACCCCTTCACCTCCACCCCACCCCACCCCTTCACCTCCACCCCACCCCACCCCTTCACCTCCACCCCACCCCACCCCTTCACCTCCACCCCACCCCTTCACCTCCACCCCACCCCACCCCTTCACCTCCACCCCACCCCTTCACCTCCACCCCACCCCACCCTTTCACCTCCACCCCACCCCACCCCTTCACCTCCACCCCACCCCACCCCTTCACCCCCACCCCACCCCTTCACCCCCACCCCACCCCTTCACCTCCACCCCACCCCTTCACCTCCACCCCACCCCTTCACCTCCACCCCACCCCTTCACCTCCACCCCACCCCTTCACCTCCACCCCACCCCTTCACCTCCACCCCACCCCACCCCTTCACCTCCACCCCACCCCTTCACCTCCACCCCACCCCACCCCTTCACCTCCACCCCACCCCACCCCACCCCTTCACCTCCACCCCACCCCACCCCACCCCTTCACCTCCACCCCACCCCTTCACCTCCACCCCACCCCTTCACTTCCACCCCACCCCTTCACTTCCACCCCACCCCTTCACCTCCACCCCACCCCTTCACCTCCACCCCACCCCACACCTTCACCTCCACCCCACACCTTCACCTCCACCCCACCCCTTCACCTCCACCCCACCCCTTCACCTCCACCCCACCCCTTCACCTCCACCCCACCCCTTCACCTCCACCCCACCCCTTCACCTCCACCCCACCCCTTCACCTCCACCCCACCCCTTCACCTCCACCCCACCCCTTCACCTCCACCCCACCCCTTCACCTCCACCCCATCCCTCCACCCCACCCCTTCTCCACCCCACCCCTTCTCCACCCCACCCCTTCTCCACCCCACCCCTTCTCCACCCCACCCCTTCTCCACCCCACACCTTCTCCACCCCACACCTTCTTCACCTCCACCCCTTCACCTCCACCCCTTCACCTCCACCCCTTCACCTCCACCCCTTCACCTCCACCCCCCTCACCTCCACCCCCCTCACCTCCACCCCCCTCACCTCCACCCCCTCACCTCCACCCCCCTCACCTCCACCCCCCTCACCTCCACCCCCCTCACCTCCACCCCCCTCACCTCCACCCCCCTCACCCCCACCCCCTCACCCCCACCCCCTCACCCCCACCCCCTCACCCCCACCCCTCACCCCCACCCCCTCACCCCCACCCCCTCACCTCCACCCCCTCACCTCACCCCCAACCCCCTCACCCCCACCCCCCTCACCCCCACCCCCCTCACCCCCACCCCCCTCACCCCCACCCCCTCACCTCCACCCCCACCCCCTCACCTCCACCCCCTCACCTCCACCTCCACCCCCCTCACCTCCACCCCCACCCCCCTCACCCACACCCCTCACCTCCACCCCCCACCCCCCTCACCCACACCCCTCACCTCCACCCCCACCCCCCTCACCTCCACCCCCTCACCTCCACCCCCCTCACCTCCACCCCCCTCACCCCCACCCCCCTCCCCCTCACCCCCCACCCCCCTCCCCTCACCCCCACCCCCTCACCCCCACCCCCCTCCCCCTCACCCCCACCCCCTCACCCCCACCCCCCCTCCCCCTCACCCTCACCCCCTCACCCTCACCCCCACCCCCCTCCCCCTCACTCCCCTCCCCCTCACTCCCCTCCCCCTCACTCCCCTCCCCCTCACCCCCCTCCCCCTCACCCCCCTCCCCCTCACCCCCACCCCCCTCACCCCCACCCCCACCCCCACCCCACTCACCTCCACCCCCTCACCCCCACCCCACTCACCTCCACCCCCTCACCCCCACCCCACTCACCTCCACCCCCTCACCTCCACCCCCTCACCTCCACCCCCTCACCTCCACCCCCTCACCTCCACCCCCACCCCCCTCACCTCCACCCCCACCCCCCTCACCTCCACCCCCACCCCCCTCACCCCCACCCCCCTCACCCCCACCCCCCTCCCCCTCACCCCCACCCCCCTCACCCCCACCCCCCTCACCTCCACGCCCCTCACCTCCACCCCCACCCCCCTCACCTCCACCCCCACCCCCCTCACCTCCACCCCCCTCACCCCCACCCCCCTCACCCCCACCCCCCTCACCCCCACCCCCCTCACCTCCACCCCACCCCCCTCACCTCCACCCCCCTCACCTCCACCCCCCTCACCTCCACCCCCCTCACCTCCACCCCCCTCACCTCCGCCCCCCTCACCTCCGCCCCCCTCACCTCCGCCCCCCTCACCTCCGCCCCCCTCACCTCCGCCCCCCTCACCCCCGCCCCCCTCACCTCCACCCCCCTCACCCCCACCTCCGCCCCCCTCACCTCCGCCCCCCTCACCTCCGCCCCCCTCACCTCCGCCCCCTCACCTCCGCCCCCCTCACCTCCGCCCCCCTCACCTCCGCCCCCCTCACCTCCGCCCCCCTCACCTCCGCCCCCCTCACCCCCCCCCTCACCCCCCACCCCCCTCACCTCCACACCCCGCCCCCCTCACCTCCACCCCCACCCCCCTCACCTCCACCCCCACCCCCCCTCCCCGCTCTCCCCACCCCTCTCCCCACCCCTCCCCCCTCTCCCTACACCCCCCCACCTCCACCTCCTGCCCCCCACCTCCACCCCCCCCACCACTTCCACCCCCCCCCACTTCCACCCCCCCATTTCCACCCCCCCCACTTCCACCCCCCCCACTTCCACCCCCCCCACTTCCACCCCCCCCACCTCCACCCCCCCCCACCTCCACCCCCCCCACCTCCACCCCCTCCACCTCCACCCCCTCCACTTCCACCCCCTCCACCTCCACCCCCTCCACCTCCACCCCCTCCACCTCCACCCCCTCCACCTCCACCCCCTCCACCTCCACCCCCTCCACCTCCACCCCCTCCACCTCCACCCCCTCCACCTCCACCCCCTCCACCTCCACCCCCTCCACCTCCACCCCCTCCATCTCCACCCCCTCCACCTCCACCCCCTCCATCTCCACCCCCTCCATCTCCACCCCTCCACCTCCACCCCCTCCACCTCCACCCCCTCCTCCTCCACCTCCACCCCCTCCTCCTCCACCCCCTCCTCCTCCACCTCCACCCCCTCCACCTCCACCCCCTCCACCTCCACCCCCTCCACCTCCACCCCCTCCACCTCCACCCCCTCCACCTCCACCCCCCTCCACCACCCCCTCCACCTCCACCCCCTCCACCTCCACCCCCTCCACCTCCACCCCCTCCACCCCTTCCACCTCCACCTCCACCACCTCCACCCCCCTCCACCTCCACCCCCTCCACCTCCACGCCCTCCCCCTCCACCCCCTCCCCTTCCACCTCCACTCCCTCCACCTCCACCCCCTCCACCACCTCCACCCCCTCCACCTCCACCACCTCCACCCCTCCACCTCCACCTCCTCCACCTCCACCTCCACCTCCACCCCCTCCACCTCCACCCCCTCCACCTCCACCTCCACCCCCTCCACCCCCTCCACCTCCACCCCCTCCACCTCCACCCCCTCCACCTCCACCCCCTCCACCTCCACCCCCTCCACCTCCAACCCCTCCACCTCCACCCCCTCCACCTCCACCCCTTCCACCTCCACCCCCTCCACCTCCACCCCCTCCACCTCCACCCCCTCCACCTCCACCCCCTCCACCTCCTCCCCCTCCACCTCCACCCCCTCCACCTCCACCCCCTCCACCTCCACCCCCTCCACCTCCACCCCCTCCACCTCCACCCCCTCCACCTCCACCCCCTCCACCCCCTCCACCTCCACCCCCTCCACCCCTCCACCCCCTCCACCCCTCCACCTCCACCCCCCTCCACCTCCACCCCCTCCACCTCCACCCCCTCCACCTCCACCCCCTCCACCTCCTCCCCCTCCACCTCCACCCCCTCCACCTCCACCCCCTCCACCTCCACCCCCTCCACCCCCCACCCCCTCCACCCCCACCCCCTCCACCCCCACCCCTCCACCTCCACCCCCTCCACCTCCACCCCCCTCCACCTCCACTCCCTCCACCCCCTCCACCTCCACCCCCTCCACCTCCACCCCCTCCACCTCCACCCCCTCCACCCCTCCACCCCTCCACCCCCACCCCCCTCCCCCTCACCCCCACCCCCCTCACCCCCACCCCCCTCACCTCCACGCCCCTCACCTCCACCCCCACCCCCCTCACCTCCACCCCCACCCCCCTCACCTCCACCCCCACCCCCCTCACCTCCACCCCCCTCACCTCCACCCCCCTCACCCTCACCCCCCTCACCTCCACCCCACCCCCCTCACCTCCACCCCCCTCACCTCCACCCCCCTCACCTCCACCCCCCTCACCTCCACCCCCCTCACCTCCACCCCCCCTCACCTCCACCCCCCTCACCTCCACCCCCCTCACCTCCACCCCCCTCACCCTCACCCCCCCTCACCCTCACCCCCCCTCACCCTCACCTCCGCCCCCCTCACCTCCGCCCCCCTCACCTCCGCCCCCCTCACCTCCGCCCCCCTCACCTCCGCCCCCCTCACCTCCGCCCCCCTCACCTCCGCCCCCCTCACCCCCCGCCCCCCTCACCTCCACCCCCCTCACCCCCCACCTCCGCCCCCCTCACCTCCACCCCCCTCACCCCCCACCTCCGCCCCCCTCACCTCCGCCCCCCTCACCTCCGCCCCCCTCACCTCCGCCCCCCTCACCCCCGCCCCCCTCACCACCCCCACCCCCCCTCACCTCCACCCCCACCCCCCTCCCCGCTCTCCCCACCCCTCTCCCCACCCCTCCCCCCTCTCCCTACACCCCCCCCACCTCCACCTCCCGCCCCCCCACCTCCACCCCCCCCACTTCCACCCCCCCCACTTCCACCCCCCCCACTTCCACCCCCCCCACTTCCACCCCCCCCCACTTCCACCCCCCCCACTTCCACCCCCCCCACTTCCACCCCCCCCATTTCCACCCCCCCCACTTCCACCCCCCCCACTTCCACCCCCCCCACTTCCACCCCCCCCACTTCCACCCCCCCCACTTCCACCCCCCCCCCACCTCCACCCCCCACCCCCTCCACCTCCACCCCCTCCACCTCCACCCCCTCCACCTCCACCCCCTCCACCTCCACCCCCTCCACTTCCACCCCCTCCACCTCCACCCCCCTCCACCCCCTCCACCTCCACCCCCTCCACCCCCTCCACCTCCACCCCCTCCACCTCCACCCCCTCCCACCTCCACCCCCTCCACCTCCACCCCCTCCACCTCCACCTCCACCCCCTCCACCTCCACCCCCTCCACCCCCTCCACCTCCACCCCCTCCACCTCCACCCCCTCCACCTCCACCCCCCTCCACCTCCACCCCCTCCACCTCCACCCCTCCACCTCCACCCCCTCCACCTCCACCCCCTCCATCTCCACCCCTCCACCTCCACCCCCTCCTCCTCCACCTCCACCCCCTCCTCCTCCACCTCCACCCCCTCCACCTCCACCCCCTCCACCTCCACCCCCTCCACCTCCACCTCCTCCACCTCCACCTCCTCCACCTCCACCCCCTCCACCTCCACCCCCTCCACCACCCCCCTCCACCCCCTCCACCTCCACCCCCCTCCACCTCCACCCCCTCCACCTCCACCCCCACCCCCTCCACCTCCACCCCCTCCACCCCTTCCACCTCCACCACCTCCACCCCCCTCCACCTCCACCCCTCCACCTCCACCCCCTCCACCTCCACCCCCTCCACCTCCACCCCCTCCACCTCCACGCCCTCCCCCTCCACCCCCTCCCCTTCCACCTCCACTCCCTCCTCCTCCACCCCCTCCACCACCTCCACCCCCTCCACCTCCACCACCTCCACCCCTCCACCTCCACCTCCACCCCCTCCACCTCCACCTCCACCTCCACCCCCTCCACCTCCACCCCCTCCACCTCCACCCACCCTCCACCCCCTCCACCCCCTCCACCCCACCCCCTCCACCTCCACCCCCTCCACCTCCACCCCCTCCACCTCCACCCCCTCCACCTCCACCCCCTCCACCTCCACCCCCTCCACCTCCACCCCTTCCACCTCCACCCCCTCCACCTCCACCCCCTCCACCTCCACCCCCTCCACCCCCTCCACCTCCTCCACCTCCACCACCTCCACCTCCACCCCCTCCACCCCCACCCCCTCCACCTCCACCCCCTCCACCTCCACCCCCTCCACCTCCACCCCCCTCCACCTCCACTCCCTCCACCCCCCTCCACCTCCACCCCCTCCACCTCCACCCCCTCCACCCCTCCACCCCCTCCACCCCTCCACCCCTCCACCCCCTCCACCTCCACCCCCTCCACCTCCACCCCCTCCACCTCCTCCCCCTCCACCTCCACCCCCCTCCACCTCCACCCCCTTCACCCCCACCCCCTCCACCCCCACCCCCTCCACCTCCACCCCCTCCACCTCCACCCCCTCCACCTCCACCCCCTCCACCTCCACCCCTCCACCTCCACCCCCTCCACCTCCACCCCCTCCACCTCCACCCCCTCCACCTCCACCCCCTCCACCTCCACCCCCTCCACCCCTCCACCCCTCCACCCCCTCCACCCCCTCCACCCCTCCACCTCCACCCCTCCACCTCCACCCCTCCACCCCCTCCACCTCCACCCCCTCCACCTCCACCCCCTCCCCCTCCACCCCCTCCACCCCCTCCACCTCCACCCCCTCCACCTCCACCCCCTCCACCTCCACCCCCTCCACCTCCACCCCCTCCACCTCCACCCCCTGCACCTCCACCCCCTGCACCTCCACCCCCTGCACCTCCACCCCCTGCACCTCCACCCCCTGCACCTCCACCCCCCTCACCTCCACCCCCCTCACCTCCACCCCCCCCCACCCCCTCCCCCTCACCCCCACCCCCTCCCCCTCACCCCCACCCCCTCCCCCTCACCCCCTCCCCCTCACCCCCACCCCCTCCCCCTCACCTCCACCCCCCTCACCTCCACCCCCCTCACCTCCACGCTCCTCACCTCCACCCCCCTCCACCCCACCCCCCTCACCTCCACCCCACCCCCCTCACCTCCACCCCACCCCCCCTCACCTCCACCCCCCTCACCTCCACCCCCCTCACCTCCACCCCCCTCACCTCCACCCCCCCTCACCTCCACCCCCCTCACCCTCACCCCCGCCCCCCTCACCTCCGCCCCTCTCACCTCCGCCGCCCTCACCCCCGCCCCCCTCACCTCCACCTCCGCCCCCCTCACCTCCGCCCCCCCTCACCCCCGCCCCCCTCACCTCCACCCCGCCCCCCTCACCTCCACCCCCACCCCCCTCACCTCCACCCCCCTCCCCGCTCTCCCCACCCCTCTCCCCACCCCTCCCCCCTCTCCCTACACCCTCTCCCTACACCCCCCCCCACCTCCACCTCCCGCCCCCCACCTCCACCCCCCCCACTTCCACCCCCCCCCACTTCCACCCCCCCCCACTTCCACCCCCCCCACTTCCACCCCCCCCCCACCTCCACCCCCCCTCCACTTCCACCCCCCTCCCCCTCCACCTCCACCCCCTCCACCTCCACCCCCTCCACCTCCACCCCCTCCACCTCCACCCCCTCCACCTCCACCCCCACCCCCTCCTCCTCCACCTCCACCCCCTCCACCTCCACCACCTCCACCTCCACCACCGCCACCCCCTCAACCTCCACCCCCTCAACCTCCACCCCCTCAACCTCCACCCCCTCAACCTCCACCCCCTCAACCTCCACCCCCTCCACCTCCACCCCCTCCACCTCCACCCCCTCCACCTCCACCCCCTCCACCTCCACCACCTCCACCTCCACCACCTCCACCCCCTCCACCACCACCCCCTCCACCCCCTCCACCTCCACCCCCTCCACCTCCACCCCCTCCACCTCCACCCCCTCCACCACCACCCCCTCCCCCTCCACCTCCACCCCCTCCACCTCCACCCCCTCCACCTCCACCCCCTCCACCCCCACCCCCTCCACCTCCACCCCCACCCCCTCCACCTCCACCCCCACCCCCTCCACCTCCACCCCCACCCCCTCCACCTCCACCCCCACCCCCTCCAACTCCACCCCCTCCACCCCTTCCACCTCCACCTCCACCACCTCCACCCCCTCCACCTCCACCCCCTCCACCTCCACCCCCTCCACCTCCACCCCCTCCCCCTCCACCTCCACCCCCTCCCCCTCCACCTCCACCCCCTCCACCTCCACCCCCTCCACCCCCTCCACCTCCACGCCCTCCCCCTCCACCCCCCTCCCCTTCCACCTCCACTCCCTCCACCTCCACCCCCTCCACCTCCACCCCCTCCACCACCTCCACCCCCTCCACCTCCACCACCTCCACCCCCTCCACCTCCACCACCTCCACCCCCTCCACCTCCACCTCCACCCCCTCCACCTCCACCCCCTCCACCTCCACCCCCTCCACCTCCACCCCCTCCACCTCCACCCCCTCCACCTCCACCCCCTCCACCTCCACCCCCTCCACCTCCACCCCCTCCACCTCCACCCCCTCCACCTCCACCCCCTCCACCTCCACCCCCTCCACCTCCACCCCCTCCACCTCCTCCCCCTCCACCTCCTCCCCCTCCACCTCCTCCCCCTCCACCTCCACCCCCTCCACCTCCACCTCCACCCCCTCCACCTTCACCCCCTCCACCTCCACCCCCTCCACCTCCACCCCCTCCACCTCCACCCCTCCACCTCCACCCCTCCACCTCCACCCCTCCACCTCCACCCCTCCACCTCCACCCCTCCACCTCCACCCCTCCACCTCCACCCCTCCACCTCCACCCCTCCACCTCCACCCCTCCACCTCCACCCCTCCACCTCCACCCCTCCACCTCCACCCCTCCACCCCTCCACCTCCACCCCTCCACCTCCACCCCCCACCTCCACCCCTCCACCTCCACCCCTCCACCTCCACCACCACCCCTCCACCTCCTTCCCTCCACCTCCTTCCCTCCACCTCCTTCCCTCCACCTCCACCCCTCCACCTCCACCCCTCCACCTCCACCCCTCCACCTCCACCCCTCCACCTCCACCCCTCCACCTCCACCCCTCCACCTCCACCCCTCCACCTCTCCACCCCTCCACCTCTCCACCCCTCCACCTCTCCACCCCTCCACCTCTCCACCCCCTCCACCTCCACCCCCCTCCACCTCCACCCCCTCCACCTCCACCCCCTCCACCTCCACCCCCTCCACCTCCACCCCCTCCACCTCCACCCCCTCCACCTCCACCCCCTCCACCTCCACCCCCTCCACCTCCACCCCCTCCACCTCCACCCCCTCCACCTCCACCCCCTCCACCTCCACCCCCTCCACCTCCACCCCCTCCACCCCCTCCCCCTCCACCCCCACCCCCTCCACCTCCACCCCCTCCACCTCCACCCCCTCCACCCCCTCCACCTCCACTCCTCCACCCCTTCCACCTCCACTCCTCCACCTCCACTCCTCCACCTCCACTCCTCCACCTCCACTCCTCCACCTCCACTTCTCCACCTCCACCCCTCCACCTCCACCCCTCCACCTCCACCCCTCCACCTCCACCCCTCCACCTCCACCCCTCCACCTCCACCCCTC
The DNA here is from genome assembly GCF_036365525.1 of Heterodontus francisci. Classification (NCBI taxonomy): domain Eukaryota; kingdom Metazoa; phylum Chordata; class Chondrichthyes; order Heterodontiformes; family Heterodontidae; genus Heterodontus; species Heterodontus francisci. Next base: position 20,889,205 of record NC_090381.1, read on the forward strand.
CACCTCCACCCCTCCACCTCCACCCCTCCACCTCCACCCCTCCACCTCCACCCCTCCACCTCCACCCCTCCACCTCCACCCCTCCCCCTCCACCCCTCCACCTCCACCCCTCCACCTCCACCCCTCCACCTCCACCCCTCCACCTCCACCCCTCCACCTCCACCCCTCCACCTCCACCCCTCCACCTCCACCCCTCCACCTCCACCCCTCCACCTCCACCCCTCCACCTCCACCCCTCCACCCCTCCACCTCCACCCCTCCACCTCCACCCCTCCACCTCCACCCCTCCACCTCCACCCCTCCACCTCCACCCCTCCACCTCCACCCCTCCACCTCCACCCCTCCACCTCCACCTCCACCCCTCCACCTCCACCCCTCCACCTCCACCCCTCCACCTCCACCCCTCCACCTCCACCCCTCCACCTCCACCCCTCCACCTCTCCACCCCTCCATCTCCACCCCTCCATCTCCACCCCTCCACCTCCACCTCCACCCCTCCACCTCTCCACCCCCACCCCTCCACCTCCACCCCTCCGCCACAGTTGAATATCTGAAGTGCAGTTGCAAAGTCGGGGAAATAGCATGCAAAACAAAGCCTCAACAATTCTGGGGTTAATTATTGATAAGTTTTATTAAGTTCATTAAGCATCCGAGGAACTGCTGTGCATGGATACATGTGTTGTGTTTCCAGCATTCCCGTTAGACAGACAGGCCGAGTCTCTGCTATGCACAGCTAAAGAGATTGTTCCTGGAGAGCCTTGTGGTGAATGAACGCTTGGCTCTCTATTCCACTACTGTATTGTCCATGTGAAGAAGGCAAAGTCACAAGAGTCTGAGCTCAGTCTATTTTTGTTGAATGTTCCCCAAACGCATCCCAATGTGCACTCCCAATTCATCCATAAATGCAATGTTCCTTTCCACATCGTGACCAGCTCCGCAGCATGATCCAGTTGCCTTCATTGCTTGAATGCTGACCGTAAGTCTCAAGGATTGTTTTCTCGACGGCATGTTTTACATGAAAAGAAATAAAGCAAATCAGAGTCAGAGCTTGCCTCCCTCCATCCACTGAAATTACTGTTGTGCACACCTTTTTAAGCTCTGCAGTGAAGGCACCAATTGATAACGTCGCCAATGAAGCACTTATTACCCACCTCAGATGCAGGAATCAGCAGATCCTTGCGTCCTCTCCTGCACTGCCTCCTTTGCTTGAATGCCGTCCTTAAGTGTCAAGGATTGTTTTCTCAAGGGCACATTTTACATGAAAGGAAATAAGGAAAGAACATCAGTGTCAGAGCTTCCCTCCCTCCAATGAAATAACTGTTGAGCATGCTTTGTGTTCTGCGGTAAAGGCATGTACTGATAACACCGCCAATGAATCACTTAGTACCCACCTCAGCTGTAGGAGGCAGATGATACTGCCCCTATCTCGTGATGGTTCAATGCTGCTCTCAGGGAAAACATGAATGATGTGAGGGTGCTGGAAAAGAAGCATATTTCTTTTGGGCTATGAACATAAAGCTGGCCATTTAGCCCAGCAGTTTCCCTGCTAGTGGTTATGTTACTCGTGCGTCTTCCCATCCATTCCCATTTAATCCTACCTACTACTATCACCAGTTGTGTTCACAGCAAGAGCATTCACATCTCTGCTACCACTGGACATGGCATGCTTGTTTCTTTTAGTGCTCAGTCTCTTCTTGCTGAATGTTCCCCAAGTGCTTGACTCCTTTGGACGCCCTCTCTGCTTGACAGGCAGCAGCTGGCAATTGCGGAGTCTCACAAGGCTCTGCATGGTTGTTACAAAGGCGGATGGGGAAACGGGTGGCTGTGTGCCCATGTGCACTGCCCTGATGGGTGCAGGAACAGGTGACTGTGTGCCTATGTGCACTGCTCTGATGGGTGTAGGAACAGGTGGCTGTGTGCCCATGTGCACTGCTCTGATGGGTGTAGGAGCAGGTAACTGTGTGCCCATGTGCACTGCTCTGATGGGTGTAGGAACAGGTGGCTGTGTGCCCATGTGCACTGCTCTGATGGGTGTAGGAGCAGGTAACTGTGTGTCCATGTGCACTGCCCTGATGGGTGCAGGAACAGGTGACTGTGTAACTGAGCAGCAAGGAGAGGGTACCGCAGGTAAGGGAAGTGGAGCTTTGAACAGGCAGGCATATGTATGGTCCATCAGATCATTAGGCCAGGGGGTGAGACGCTCAGGATCCAGGGTTTGTGACACGTGACTGATGTCCAGCGCGTGGCCACCTCCATCCGAAGGTGCTTCCGGGCAATTGTTGGGCATAGTAAATGGCTCCATCTCATCAGCCAGTCCTTGCTGCCAGCGGAGAGTCTGTTGCCGCAGCCAGTCCAGTCTCCTCACGGGAAACATGAGATGAGATAAGAAATACAGAATGCACTCCATTAAAACGTTACAAAAATGAAAGTGACTGTTAAGACGGTAGGTTGCAGCACATGTACTGCCTGCACACAGCAACTCACAACAGGAACTGGAGAACATGCGGTGGCCCAGACAATGGAAATGTTTTCAGAGCAGCTTGCAACAGGGACTGGAGAACATGCGGTGGCCCAGACAATGGAAATGTTTTCAGAGCAGCTTACAACAGGGACTGGAGAACATGCGGTGGCCCAGACAATGGAAATGTTTTCAGAGCAGCTTACAACAGGGACTGGAGAACATGCGGTGGCCCAGACAATGGAAATGTTTTCAAAGCAACTTACAAAGGCAGAGCAACTTACCTTGGAACAATCTCCTGTGTCAAATAAAAATGAAGCAAGTCTCCAAAACGAATAAATAATTCAGATAAAATGTGAGAAAATGCCCGACGAAACCTCTCCTCCTTCCATTTTCAAAAAGTCGCGCCGAAGCTTTGACACATGCGCAGAGGCCAAACTGGCGCGTACCCGAGGAAGACGACGTAACGCGATGACGTCATCTGCGCATGCGCAAAACGGTCCTGGCAAGCCGGACCGCAGCGCATGCGCAGAGGGCAGGAGACCGTCTGCGCGTGTGCGCACCGTGGCGCATCCTGATGACGTCGGCGATGACGTAGCGTTGTCATGAATTACTTTGTAAAGTAATACTGTTGAACAATGCACTCATCGAAAATCGCATCGAGTTGTTTGTTGATTTTATCACACAGCTGTATTGCTCCTGATAGAAAGCAAATTTTATTATATCTAAAACTTTTCCATGCGCTGCGCTGTGTAAAAGTTTGATATTTTCCTGTTTATTGATGACTTCTTTGTTGAATCATCAGTAATTCTCCATTTGACTGTGGCAATTACCAAAATATATTCAAACTATTTTAGCTTCGAAGTAAACCAGAAGTTATGAAGCAATTTCTTTATTAATCAATTTAACTTTGAAGAATTACCTCTTTTTCAGTGTCTTCTGGGTCTTTTAGTTTGTTCTCCATTCTTGTTAGTCTCTCAGAGAATCAAGGGGTATGTTGGGAGGGCAGCAAAGTGGTGTCGAATCCTAAGATCAGCCATGATCGTTTTGAATGGCAGAGCAGGCTCGATGGGCCATATGGTCTACTCCTGCTCCTATTTACTGTGTTCTTGTGTTTTATCTTCTTTGATTTCCCAGCTGTGCCAGATAGCATTACAAGAGGGTCCAGTCATAGTCATGTGTGGGCTGTGAGAGCTGGATGCCAGGACTGGACAATCAGTGTCAGGTCACAGCCCTACCTTAGATGCTCCAAAATAGGTGCCATTGAAGACAACAGTGACAGCTACTTTGACCATGCACTCCAGGAGTGGAGAGCAGTTGGACCTGTGTGGGAACGCCTAGAACCAGGAGCGGATAAATTCAGCGCGAGGCTCGGGGCGTTTGCTTACCTTCCGGGAGCGGAGAGCAGTCGGACCTGTCTGGGAATGCCTAGAACCGGGAGCATATAAATTCAGCACGAAGCTCGGGGCCTTTACTTACCTTCCGGGAGCGGAGAGCAGTCGGACCTGTGCCTAGAGCAGTCCAGGTGTGCCGGAGTTTTGATTTAAAAAAAAAGTCAACAGTGACATCACAGGAAAGCTGCAAGGTGATTGGTTGGTGAGTAACAGCTGTTAGGGAATAACTCTAAATAGCTTGGTAAGTAACTAAAGTCAAGAGGAAGGTCTACAGTTGTTTTTTAATATAGTAGATAGTGTTTTTGTTTTAGGGAATCACGGTTCCTAGTGTAAATCTAATTTTGGGGTATTTTAAGGGAGTAGAAACAGAGTGAAAAACACAGTGACAGCACAGGAAAACCGTAAGTTCATTCGTTGGTAAGTAACTGCTAATTTGAATTACCTATTCTAAGTTGATTTCAGATTAAAGGTCAATAGGAGAAATATTTTACAGATTAAAAACTAAAGACCAGTGGGGAAATTTAAACAGCTAATTAAAATCTAATTAAATAAATTAGAAATGCAGGGCCAGGCGATGTGTTGTACCTGCATGATGTGGGAGCTGGTGGACCCCATTGTGGTTCCTAGTGACCACATCTGTAGCAAATGTTGGCTGCTCGAGGAACTCCGGCTCAGAGTTGATGAGCTGGAGTCTGAGCTTTGGACACTGCGACACATCAGGGAGGGGGAGAGTTACCTGGACGCTGTGTTTCAGGAGACTGTCACGCTCCTTAGATTAACTACCTTGAATTCAGCCAGTGTTCAGGGACAGGAGGGTGTGACTATGAGTGAGGCAGGTAGAGCAATCCAGAAGGTAGTGTTGCAGGAGCCTCTGCCCTTGTCCTTGTCCAACAGGTTCAAGATTCTTGTTCCCTATATGGACGAGAGCAGAGACTGTAGGGAGGATGAGCAAACTGACAATAGTACCGTGGTACAGGGAGCCATTCAAGTGGGGGGAGATAAGAGAAATGTAGTCGTAATCGGGGATAGTATAGTTAGGGGCATAGACACTGTTCTCTGTGGCCAGGATTGAGAGTCCTGAAGGTTGTGTTGCCTACCTGGTGCCAGGGTTCAGGATATCTCATCTGGGCTGCAGAGGAACTTGGAGTGGGAGGAGAAAGATCCAGTTGTTGTGGTCCATGTAGGTACCAACGATATAGGTAGAGCGAGGTTAGAGGTTCTCCTGAGGGAATATGAGCAGCTAGAGGCTAAATTAAAAAGCAGAACCAAAAAGGTAATAATTTCTGGATTACTACCTGAGCCACGAGCTAATTGGCACAGGGTCAATAAGATTAAAGAGGTAAATGCGTGGCTCAAAGATTGGTGTGGGAGAAATGGGTTCGAATTAATGGGACATTGGGACCAGTACTGGGGAAGGAGGGAGCTGTTCCGATGGGACGGGCTCCACCTAAATCATGCTGGGACCAGAGTCCTGGCGAATCGCATAACTAGGGCTGTAGATAGGGCTTTAAACTAAATAGTGGGGGGAGGATTCAGTTGCATAGAAAATTAGGAAGTTAAAGGAGAAGGTAGGAGTGCAGGTTAGTGATGAGGCTGATTGTTACCAGAAAATCAAAGGTAGGGACAAATGTGTGAGCGTCATATTGCACCAAGGAATAGTACAAGAGTAGGGAAATTTGATAATAGAACCAACTTAAAGGCTTTGTATCTGAATGCACGAAGTATTCGGAATAAAATTAATGAGTTAACAGTGCAAATAGAGACGAATGGGTATGATTTAGTGGCGGTTACTGAGACGTGGTTGCAGGGAAACCAGGTTTGGGAATTGAATATCCACGGGTACTCAGTATTTCGGAAGGTTAGGCAGGAAGGAAAAGGAGGAAGTGTAGCTTTGTTAGTAAAGGAAGAGATCAGTGCTGTAGTGAGAAATGATATAGGCACTGGAGATTAAGACGTAGAATCAGTCTGGGTAGAAATAAGAAATATAAGGGAAAGAAGTTCCTGATGGGAGTAATCTATAGGTCCCCAAACAGTAGTTCCGCAGTGGGGCACAGTATAAACCAGGAAGTACTGGGGGCTTGTAAGAAAGGTACGGCAATAATCATGGGTGATTTTAATATGCGTATAGACTGGATTAATCAAATTGGCAAGGGTAGCCTGGAGGGGAGAGTTCATTGAATGTATTAGAGATTGTTTTTTGGAGCAATATGTTGTGGAACCAACCAGGGAACAGGCTATTCTAGATTTGGTATTATGTTTTGAGGTCGGATTAATTAACGATCTCATAGTTAAGAATCCTCTAGGGAAGAGTGATCAGAGCATGTTAGAATTTCAAATTCAGTTTGAGGGCAAGAATGGAGTCCCACACTAGCGTTCAGCGAGCCGGACACAGCGAGAGCAGAGCCGCAGCACAAAGAGACCGGGAGAATCGTATAACTAGGGCTGTAGATAGGGCTTTAAACTAAATAGTGGGTTCAGTTACATGGAAAAACTGGAAGTTAAAGGAGAAGGTTGGAGTGCAGGTTAGTGGTGAGGCTGATTGTTACCAAACTGCAAGAGGTATACTGGTTAAACCAGAAGAGAGAAGTAATAAACAGGCGAATAAAACATCAGTGCTGAGGGACAGCTTAGGGGGTATAGCCCAAATAAGAGTTCTATATACAAATGCACGGAGTGTAAGAAATAAACTAGATGAACTGCAGGCGCAAATTCAAATGGAAAATTATGATGTGGTGGCCATTGCGGAGATGTGGCTGCAGGATGGTCGGGACTGGGAACTAAATATACCTGGTTATAAAGTTTACAGGAGGGATAGGGAAAATGGCCAAGGGGGTGGAGTAGACTTACTGATTAGAAATAATATCACCTCTTTGGTGAGGGAGGATTTAATGAGGGGAAAGCATCCAGTGGAGACCTTATGGGTGGAATTGAGGAACAGAAAAGTATCTAAAACTGTAATTGATGTTGTGTATAGACCCCCTGGTAGCAGTTCTGAGGTGTTAGATTATATAAATGCACAAATTAGGCAAGTGTGTAACAAAGGCAGAGTAGTATTAATGGGGCATTTTAACTTGCACATAGATTGGGAGAGGCAGACTAGCACCTGTCAGAAAGGTAGTGAATTTCTGGAATGTGTCCGGGATGTAACAAGGGGACAGGCAATATTAGATTTAGTTATGAGTAATGAGCCAAATTTAATCAGTAGCCTAACTGCGTGAACATTTATCAAATAGTGATCACAACATGATCGAATTCAAGGTAGCGTTTGAAAGTGAAAAGAACGAATCAGCTACTAGAATTTTAGACTTGGGTAAGGCTGACTTTACTAGGATGAAACAGAGACTGTCCATGGTAAACTGGGTAGATCTGTTAATGGGTCAAAAGACTGAAGAACAGTGGAGAATATTTAAAGAAACATTTAACGAAATACAGAGCGAGTATATACCCCTGAGAGGAAAAAGCTCCACTTCACAGAAAAAACAGCCATGGACAACTAAAGAGATTAGGGATAGCATAAAACATAAAGAAAGGGCTTACACAAATGCAAAACGCAGCACAGATCCAGCCGAATGGGATCAATACAAAGACCAGCAAAGGGTCACTAAACAGCTTATAAGAGCTACTAAAAGAGATTATGAAAGGAAACTTGCAAGGAACATCAAAATCAATAAAAAAGAAATTTTTTAGTTACATAAAGGGAAAACGGGTGGTCAAGAGCAATGTAGGCCCACTAAAAGCTGAAACTGGAGATATTGTCATTGATAATGGGGAAATGGCAGGCAGATTGAACAATTACTTTGCCTCAGTATTTACAGTTGAAAAAGAGGATAACTTGCTGGAAGTCCCGAAAAAATTAATAGCTGATAGGGGACAGGGACTTCATACAATTAACGCAAGTAAATCATTAGTAACAAGGAAATTAATGGAACTGAAGAGTGAGAAATCCCCAGGACCTGACAGTTTCCATCCGAGGGTGTTAAAGGAAGTAGGCGGGAACATTGTAGATGCCCTAACTCTAGTCTTTCAGAGTTCCCTAGATTCAGGAGTGGTCCCTCTGGATTGGAAAGTTGCACATGTCACTCCACTTTTTAAGAAGGGTAAAAGGGGGAACCAAGGAAATTTCAGACCAGTTAGCCTGACATCTGTGGTGGGCAAGTTGCTGGTGTCTATAATCAAGGATAGGGTGACTGAACACCTAGAAAAATTTCAGTTAATCAGGGACAGCCAGCATGGATTCATGATGGGAAGGTCATGCCCGACAAATCTCATTGAATTTTTTGAAGAGGTGACTAAGGTAGTGGACAGGGGAAGTGTCCATGGATGTTATTTATATGGACTTCCAGAAGGCATTTGATAAAGTCCCACATAAGAGACTGTTAACTAAGGTTGACGCCCATGGAGTTGAGGGCAAATTATTGACATGGTTAAAAAGTTGGTTGAGTGGTAGGCAACAGAGAGGGGGATAATGGGTAAGTACTCCGATTGGCAGGATGTGACTAGTGGTGTCCCCCAGGGATCTGTGTTGGGGCCTCAATTATTCATATTATTCATTAACGACTTGGATGATGGCATTGTAAGTCATATATCCAAATTTGCTGATGATACAAAGTTAGGTTGCATTGTAGACAGTCTAGATGATAGCATAAAATTGCAAAGAGATATTGACAGACTAGGTGAATGGGTAAAACTGTGGCAGATGGATTTCAATGCGGGTAAGTGTGAGGTTATCCATTTTGGACCAAAAAAGGATAGAGCAGGGTACTTTCTAAATGGGAAGAGGTTAAATACAATGGATGTCCAAAGAGACTTGGGGTTCAGGTGCATAGATCTTTAAAATGCCACCGTGCGAGTGCAGAAAATAATCAAAGGCTAATGGGATGCTAGCCTTTATATTCAGAGGACTGGAGTATAAAGACACGGAGGTTATGCTGCAGCTGTACAAAATCCTGGTTAGACCCTACTTGGAATACTGTGAGCAGTTCTGGACACCACACCTGAGGAAGGATATATTGGCCTTGGAGGGAGTGCAACATAGGTTTACAAGAATGATACCTGGACTACAGGGGTTAAGTTACAAGGAGAGATTACACAAATTAGGCCTGTTTTCGCTAGAATTTAGAAGGTTAAGGGATTGAAGTCTTCAAGATATTGACAGGAAAAGACAGGCTTGATAAAGATAAACTATTTCCACTGGTTGGAGATTCTAAAACTAGGGGGCATAGTCTAAAAATTAGGACCAGACCGTTCAGGAGAGATGTTAGGAAGCACTTCTTCACGCAAAGGGTGGTAGAGGTTTGGAACTCACTCCCACAAACAGCAGTTGAAGCTAGAACAGTTGTTAATTTTAAATCTGAGATAGATTGATTTTTGTTACGCAAAGATATTAGGGATATGGGCCAAAGGCAGGTATATGGAGATAGGCCCCAGATCAGCCATGATCTCATTGAATGGCAGGACAGGCTCGAGGGGCTGAATAGCCTACTCCTGTTCTTATCTTCCTATCTTCCTATGTTCTGGAGTTAAATAAAGGTAATTACATAGGCATGAGGACAGATTTGGCCCTAGCGGACTGGGCAGGAAGACTAAAAGGTAGGACAGTTGATGAGCAGTGACAGATGTTTAAGGATATATTCAATTCCTCCCAACTAAAATATATTCCAGAGAGGAAGAAAGATGTAAGAGGGGGAAAAAAAATCCATGGCTAAGCAAGGAAATTAAGGATAACATAAAGACTAAAACTAAGGCATACCATATTGCAAAGGCCAGTGGCAGACTGGAAGATTGGGAAACTTTTAAAGATCAACAAAGGATTACTAAAAAAGTAATAAAAAGAGCAACGGTAAGTTATGAAAGAAAACTAGTGCAAAATGTAAAAATGGATAGCAAAAGCTTCTATAAGTATATAAAAGGGAAGAGAGTAGCTAAAGTGAATGTTGGTCCCTTGGAGGATGTGACTGGGGAGTTAATGGTGAGGAACACAGAAATGGCAGAGACACTAAATCAGTATTTTGCCTCAGTTTCCACAGTGGAGGACACTAGTACCATCCCAATAGTTACAGGCAATGCAGAGGTTATAGAAAGGGAGGAACTTAGAACAATCATCATCACTAGGGAAAAAGTACTGAGCAAACTATTGGGATTGAAGGCAGACAAGTCCCCAGGGACTGATGGCCTACATCCTAGGGTCTTAAAGGAAGTGGCAGCAGAAATAGTGGATCCATTAGTTATAATATTCCAAAATTCCCTGGATGCGGGAAAGGTTCCAGTGGATTGGAAAAATGCTAATATAACACCCTTATTCAAAAAGGGAGGGAGGCAGAAAGTAGGAAACTATAGACCAGTTAGTTTAACGTCTGTCATTGGAAAATTGTTAGAATCCATTATTAAGGAAGTAATAACAGGACATTTAGAAAGTCAAAACACAATCCATCAGAGTCAGCATGGTTTTATGAAGGGTAAATCGTGTTTGACTAATTTGCTAGAGTTCTTCGAAGATGTAACAAGTAGCATGGATAATGGGGATCCTGTAGATGTAGTATATCTGGACTTCCAGAAGGCATTTGATAAGGTGCCGCACAAAAGGTTAATACACAAGGTAAGATCACGTGGGGTTAGGGGCAATTTATTAGCTTGGACAGAGGATTGGCTAACCAACAGACAACAGAGCGTCAGGATAAATGGGTCCTTTTCTGGTTGGCAAGATGTTACTAGTGGGGTGCCACAGGGTTTGGTCCTCGGGGCCCCAACTATTTACAATCTATATTAATGACTTGGATGCAGGGATAGAAGGTACTATAGCCAAATTTGCAGATGACACTAAAATAGGTGTGATAGTAAGTTGCAATAAAGAAATAATAAATTTACAAATGGATAAGGATAGGTTGGGTGAATGGGCCAAAATTTGGCAAATGGAGTTTAACGTGGTAAATGTGAGGTTATCCATTTTGGTCGGAAGAATAGAAAAGCAAATTATTATCTAAATGGAGAGAAATCTCCGAGTGCTTCGGTGCAGAGGGAGCAGGGTGTCCTCATGCATGAATCGTAGAAAACTAGTATGCAGGTACAGCAGGTGATAAGGAAAGCAAATGGAATTTTGGCATTTATTGCTAAAGAAATAGAGTATAAAAGTAGGGAAGTGTTGCTGCAAATGTATAAAGCATTAGTGAGACTGCACCTAGAGTATTGCATACAGTTTTGGTCCCCTTACTTGAGGAGGGATGTAGTTGCATTGGAGGCAGTTCAGAGGAGGTTCACTAGATTGATTCCAGCGACGGGGGGGTTTGTCTTATGAAGAGAGATTGAGCAGTTTAGGCCTTTACTCTCTAGAGTTTAGGAGAATGAGAGGAGATCTAATTGAGGTATATAAGATGAATAAGGGGATTGACAAAGTAGACGTAGAGAGGATGTTTCCTCTGGTGGGGCAATCTAGAACAAGAGGTCATAGTTTTAGGATAAGGGGTAGCAAATTTAAAACAGAGATGAGGACAAATTACTTCTCTCAAACAGTCTTGAGTCTGTGGAATTCACTACCCAAGAGTGCGGTGGATGTCGGGACATTGAGTAAATTTAAGGGGGAGATAGACAGATTTTTAATTAGTAAAGGGTTGAAGGGTTATGGAGAACGGGCAAGAAAGTGGAGCTGAGGCTGAGATGAGATCGCCCATGATCGTATTGAATGGCGGAGCAGGCTCGAGGGGCTGAATTGCCTACTCCTGCTCCTAGTTCTTATGTTCTTAAATGACGAGGTAAGTTTAATAACATCAGAAAATGTGGGAGACAGCTGTGATGGAAATGACATGACACAAAAAAGCATAGCATGTAATTACAGGAAACTGGCAATTCCAGGAAACTGACACAAGACGTGCAGGCATACACAAGAATTACAGGTCATTAATAATTTGAACATTTTTTAAATTGAAGAGATGTTCTCAATATTATTTGTTGCTTCCCTCTTCTAAAGGCCTTCAGGAGGTTAATTAAGAAACAAGTACACGAGCTTCCACACACAAACTTTAAGCCAGGTTCCTCTTCTGTACTGATCTCCAACAGGCCAAGAGGATAGCAGACACCGGACAGTATAAATGTGGGAAACCAGTTTGGCATTGCTCTCCCAAACCTGGATATTGTGCAAAAGTGCCTTTAAAAGAATGCAAGTGAGCAGCCCTAATTCACTGCAGTATAATTATATAAATGCTACAGGAAAGGGCAGAGAAATTGGATTGAAGTAATAGCTCCAGTTGAAGCCAGATGCCCTCTTGCTGTGCTATAATTTCTGATTCTAGGCTAATTTCCATCTCTGTTAGCCGAACAAAAGCTGCATTTCATACATTAATACTCATAGGATTTTTAAAATATTAAAGTTTTAAATTTACTTTTCCTTTCTGTGTCTCTTTCTCTGAAACCCATTTTCTTTCTCTATTTCTGTTTCTGTACCTGATTTGACATTGGATTCACCCACACTTCCTTCTTTGTCCTTATGCTGCTAATTTTGCAATCCTGCAACCTGTTTGATTAAGGAGATGCACAGTTGTTTGCCCTGTTCACTCAGGTCCTAGATACCTTGTTTCCCTTGTTGAGACATTATTATCTCTCACTTTCAGCAACTTGGCACACAAAAAAGGTAAAAGGCTAAATATGCTGTTAGATATCTTGCTAACGCCTATGATTTAAAATACTCAATAATAAGAAGTGAAGACTCTCAGATGTGCGCCTTGTTTAATGCACTTTGCCTCTCTTTCTGTCTGTTCATTAACGAAGATCAGCTTTGCACTCTTGCTGTTCCTCATACCCAGACGGACTTTTTGTATCTGAGTTGTTATGCTAAGCCAGCCACTGTGCTTACATGTAAAGAAACTCAGCCACTTCCTCCTGCTGGTGGTACTGTTTGAGGTGCTGATAAAATCAGTTTGTCCAAGCTCTTTTCCTTTTCTGTGTGATGCAGTAGATTGCAAAAGTTTATTGCAGTTCAGAAGTGCATCCTAACCAAGAAGTACAAGCACAAAAAGTGCTTGGTACAGAAATAGGCCATTCAGCCCAACAGGTCTATGCTGATGTTTATGCTGCACATAAACCTCCTCCCATCTTATTTAATCTCACCCTGTCAGTCTATCCTTCTATTCCTTTCTCCCTCATGTACTTACCTAGCTTCCCCTTAAATGCATCTGTGCTATTTGCCTCAACAACTCCATATGGTAGCAACTTCCACATTTTAACCACTCTGGATTTATTGGTGACTATTTTATATTTATGATTATATTTATGCTTATAAATCCTGTTTGCATATTCTCTCAACATGGTTTGTAAATGTTTCATTTTGTCCCATTTGTATTTGCAGTTTGCCACAAACAGCTGCTAACTTGTCAAAGGGGTGCTCCTGCAGTCTGAGGCAGTACATGCTGCCTGAACTGGTGCTTTTAGCCCAAGCCTTTGGCACCAAGCTTTTTGTTTTATTCGTTCTTGGGATGTGAGCGTCGCTGTCTAGGCCAGCATTTATTGCCCATCCCTAATTGCCCTTGAACTGAGTGGCTTGTTAGGTCATTTCAGAGGGCATTTTAAGAGTCAACCACATTGATGTGGGTCTGGAGTCACATGTAGACCAGACCAGCAAAGGATGGCAGATTTCCTTCCCTCAAGGATATTAGTGAACCAGGTAGGTTTTTACAACAATCGACAATGGTTTCATGGTCACCATTAGACTAGCTTTTTAATTCCAGATTTTTTTTTGTTAATTGAATTCAAATTTCACCATCTGCCACGGTGGGATTTGAACCCATGTCCCCAGAGCATTAGCCTGGGTTTCTGGATTACTAGTCCAGTGACATTACCACTATGCCACCCACTCGTCAAATAGTATGGTCTCTGGCAAGATAAGCAGCAGCCCTGCCTCTCCAAACCTTTTTAAAAAAATTCTTTCAAGGGATGTGAGCATTGCTGGAGAGGCCAGTATTTGTTGCCCATCCCTAATTGCCCTTGAGACGGTGATGGTGAGACACCTTTTTGAACCGCTGCAGTCCAGCTGGTGTGGGTATACCCGCAGATGTGTTAGGAAGGGAGTTCCGGGTTTCTGACCCAGCGACAGAGAAGGAATGGCGATATAGCTGTTATCCTACTGGTTGGTAGGGGTCATGGGTTTGGAAGGTGCTGCCAAAGGAGGCTTGGTGAGTTGCTACAGTGCATCTAGTAGTTGGTACACACTGTTGTCACAGTGAACAGGTGGTGGTTGGGGTGCCAATCAAGCAGGCTGCTTTGCTCTTGCTTTTGGTCAATGGTCACCCCCAGGATATTGTTGTTGGAGGATTCAGCAATGGTAATGCCATTGAATGTCAAGGGTAGGTGGTTTATTCTCTCTCGGTGATGATTGCCTGCCATTTATCAGCCGAAGCCTGAATGTTGGCCAGGTCTTGCTGCAAATGGTCACGGACTGCTTCAGTATCTGAGGAGTCACGAATCGTACTGAACACTGTGCAGTCATCAGCAAACGACCCCACTTCTGACCTTATGATGGACGAAAGGTGATTGATGAAGCAGCTGAAGATGGTTGGACCAAGGACACTACCTCGATCCTCCTAATCGCCCCCAGACTTTTCCCCCTTCCATGTACTACCAGGTCTCGCTGCTCTGCTGCTTCTGTTGTGGAACTCACCTTTTCCCGATGAAGCCTTGGTATAGTATGAGATTGCACTCTTCCCCATTTCCTCCAGGTCCCCTAAACGTTGGTCCTCATGGATGGCTTGAGAAACATTCAAAATTATGAAGGATTTTGGTGGAGTAAATAAGGAAAAACTTTGACCACTGACAGGCAGGTCAATAAACAAAGAACACTGTTTACAGTCATTGCCAAAAGAGCCAGAGGAAAGATGAGAATTTATTTTACACAGCAAGCAATGATGATCTGGAATGCACTGCCTGAAAGGGTGACACAAGCAGATTCAATAGTAACTTTCAAAAGGGAATAGGATAAATACTTGAAGGGTAAAAATTTGCAGGGCTATGGGGAAAGAGCAGGAGTGGGACTAATTGGAGAGCTCTTTCAAAGCGGCAGTACAGGCTCGATAGGCCGAATGGCTTCCTACTGTGCTGTATGATACTAAGCATTTCGCCATATGCTGTGACCCTGCTTCTTTCCCAAGGCCTGTCTGTGCTCCAGCAGATTTGCATTTCCTTGAACAGCTGTCTGAAATCCCAAACCCATTCTCCTTTGGGGTGGAAGATTGGGCCAAAGTCAGTCGGCCTGAGACTTGACTGTACCTTTTGCATGAGAGGTGAGAGGATAGAGAACAGCGAAGCACATATAGTGAGATGTAGAGACATGTACAAAGAATGAGACACATACAGTAGAGAAAGAAAATGAGACAATTGGATGTTGAAACAGTGAAGGTGTATGTGAATCATGCAGAGAAGGGAAAAAGGAAGTTGGAAAGAGTGCAAAAAGAAAGAAATTGGACAAATTGGTGGATGGGGGGAGAGATTTACAGCAGCACATGGCACGATATCTCACTTTCCTGTCCTCAACCTCTCTGCAGCCCTCAATATGGTTGCTTGCTCCATCCTCCTTAATTGCCTCTTCCTCTATGCATCACCTCTGTGATACCATTCCTGCCTGCCCCAGTAGAGCCAGTATATCAGCTGCCTTCTCCTGAGCTTGTACTGTCACTTCTGATATGCTGCAAGATTCCAATCCAGCTGCCACTCTTCATTTACATCCTTCCTTCAATGATGATATAAGCATGGTGTTTGCTCCAATATCTGTTCCTCACTTCTCCTCCAACTGCTTCTCGCACATCAATTGTGGGTGAGCTGATGCTTTCTTCAGCTTTGTGTAGGTGAGATTGAAGCCAGCCTGTTCAGTTCTTGCCAGAAACTCTGCAAGCCACTAGTTCCATCCTCCTCACTGGCTGAATTTGACAATGTGTGATGTTGGTATTCTGATTGATCCTGTGCTGAGCTTCCAACCTCTAATCCATTTATCACGACAACTGCCTATTTCCACTTCTAACTTTGACTTACTTCAGATTTCACTGCTACTGAAACTCATTTACACTTTTGTCACTTTCAGAATCAGTTTCTCCAGCACTCCCCTCCTGACTTCTGCAGCACCAACCCACACAAACTCCCAACCTATCCAAAACCCCACTTGCTCCATTTCAACCTCAACAACATCCAGTCCCAAACTCATTGATATCCAAAGCCTCATCCTCATTTGCAAATAGCCAAAGGTCGTACATACCTCTTTTGTAAAGCAAATAACTGTGCTGAAGGCACTATATAAATGCAAGCTGATGTATAACCCACTGTTTTGCAGTGCTGGTCCTCTGTACAATGACTCTGCCACATCAGAACTGTTTTACAGACATAGGAACAGTGCTTGTAAAAGTAGTGACAGGATGTGTTTGTGGCGTTTTTGGTCTGGGTCTGGGCAATTGCTTGCACACACAGTTGTGCATTATGGAACAAAAGTGACACAGTCACATGGAAAAAGAAATCAACTAATTCAAGTGTCATTTTTAAGTTTTGTTTTGTGTTGTGTGGGTAGATAGGATGCTGCTGTAGATAACTATCTCAAGTCAGTCACGTGACAGGCCCTCCCTCAGTGTGTGAGGTGGGCAGGTGCTGATTACAATGACAGATAAGAGACCTAACACTGCACATTATTACAGTGCACAATTATAGCCCTGCAAAAATTCCTGCGACACAGTCATACTTGCTGTATTTTCACAGCACTTGCATTGAGTTGGTCCAAAGCAGAGTTGACCCAGAGCTACTCTTCTGGGGAAGGAAAACATGCCTGTTCAGGTTGCGCTATCAGGTATACTGGCCTTCAGAATATATTGCAAAAGGAAATGAAAGATTTATATATATTTAATGTGTTAAATTAGGAAAGCTAATAGAATGTTATTGTTTATCACGAGGGGAATTGAATACAAAAGTAGGGAGGTTATGCTTCAGCTATACAGGGCATTGGTGAGACCCCATCTGGAATACTGTACAGTATTAGTCTCCTTATTTAAGGAAGGATGTAAATACGTTGGAGGCAGTACAGAGAAGGTTTACTAGACTAATACCTGGAATGGGCGAGCTGTCTTACGAGGAAAGAATGGACAGGCTAGGCTTGTATCCGCTGGAATTTAGAAGAGTAAGAGGCGACTTGATTAAAACATAGAAAGCATAGAAAATAAGAGCAGGAGTAGGTCCTTCGGGCCTGCACCGCCATTCAAAAATATCATGGCTGATCGTCTAATTCAGTACCCTGTTCCTGCTTTCTCCCCATATCCCTTGATCCCTTTGACATTAAGAAACATATAAGATCCTGAGGGGTCTTGACAGGGTGGATGTGGAAAGGATGTTTCCCCTTGTGGGAGAATCTAGACCTAGGGGTCACTGTTTAAAAATAAGGGGTCGCCCATTTAAGACAGAGACGAGGAGAAATTTTTTCTGAGGATCGTGAGTATTTGGAATTCTCTTCCTCAAAAGGCAGTGGAAGCAGAGTCTTTGAATATTTTTAAGGCAGAGGTAGATAGATTCTTGATAAGCAAGGGGGTGGAAGATTATTGGAGCTAGGTGGAAATGTGGAGTAATCAGTTCAGCCATGAACTTATTGAATGGCAGAGCAGGCTCGATGGGCTGAGTGGCCTACTCCTGCTCCTAATTCGTATGTTTCCTTTCATTTGCCAGCCTGAGTTCAGGGGTGGCATTTGTGCCTCTGCATCAGAAGGTTCTGGGCTCAAGCCCAACTCCAGAGACTTGAGCACCTCATCTGGTCTCCTATTTCAGTGCAGTGTCTTTCAGATGAGTTGTTAAAGTGAGATCCTGGCTGGCTTCTCGGGTGGGTGTAAAAGGTCCCATGGCACTAGTCAAAGAACAGAGCATTCTGCAGGCATCCAGACCACCAGTTATCCCTTGATCAACATCATTAAAACGTTATTTGATTTTTTTTTCATCAGTGCAATTTGTGGAATCTTATTGTCCACAACTTTTCATGTCCTCCTATGTTGCAACAGTGACTGCACTTCAAAACTTCTTTTTAAAAGGCACTATGTAAATGCGTACAAAAATATGAACAGGTAAAGACCCTTTGTTCCATTCAGCCTGTACTGCACAATTGCGATACCTTGTGTGTCTCAATATATACATTCCCCACCCCACCCAAAACTTTTTTTTATTCGTTATTGGGATGTGGGCGTCGCTGGCTAGGCCAGCATTTGTTGCCCATCCCTAATTGCCCTTGAGGCGGTGGTGCTGAGCTGCCTTCTTGAACTGTTGCAATCCTGGGTGTGTACGTACACCAACAGTGTTAGGAAGTTCCAGGGTCCTGACTCAGTGACAGTGAAGGAACGGTGATATAGTTCCAAGTCAGGATGGTGTGTGACTTGGAGGGGAACTAGCAGATGATGGTGCTCCCATGCATCTGTTGCCCTTGTCCTTCTAGGTGGCAGAGGTCACAAGTTTGAAAGGTACTGTTGAAGGAGCCTTGGTGAGTTGCTGCAGTGCATCTTGTAGATAGTACACACTGTTGCAACTGTGCGTCTGTGGTGAAGGAAGTGAATGTTGAAGGTGGTGGATGGGGTGCCAATCAAGCAGGCTTCTTTGGCCTGGATGGTGTCAAGCTTCTTGAGTGTTGTTGGAGCTGCACCCATCCAGGCAAGTGGAGAGTATTCCATCACACTCCTGACTTGTGCTTTGTACATGGTGGACTGGCATAGGGGAGACAGGAGGTGAGTTTTTCACCACAGAATTCCCAGCCTCTGACCTGCTGTTGTAGCCACAGAATTTATGTGGCTGGTCCAGTTCAGTTTCTGGTCAATGGTGACCACCTCCAGGGTGTTGATAGAGGGGGATTCAGCGATGGTAAAGCCATTGAACGTCAAGGGAAGATGGTTAGTATCTCTAGATTCTTCCTTGCTGAGATGGTCATTACCTGACACTTGTGTGGTATGAATGTTGCTTGCCACTTATCAGCCCAAGCCTGGATTGTTGTCCAGGTCTTGCTCCATCCGGACATGGGCTGTTTCATTATCTGAGAAGTTGCAAATGGTGCTGACCATTGTGCAATCATCAGTGGGCAATCCCACTTCTGATCTTATGATAGAGAGAAGGTCATTAATGAAGCAGCTGAAGATGGTTGGGCCTAGGACACTCCCCTGAGGAACTCCTGCAGTGGTGTCCTGGGGACTGAGATGGTTGACCTCCAACAACTGAAACCATCTTCCTTTGTGCTACGTATAAATCCAACCAGCAGAGAGTTTTCCCCTAATTTCTATTGACTTCAGTTTTGCTAGGGCTCCTTGATGCCATACTCGATCAAATGCTGTCAAGGGCAGTCACTCTCACCTCACCTCTGGACTTCAGCTCTTTTGTCCATGTTTGGACTAATGCTGTAATGAGGTCAGGAGCTGAGTGGCCATGGCAGAACCCAAACTGAGTGTCAGTGAGCAGGTTATTGCTGAGCAAGTGCTGCTTGATTGCACTGTTGACAACATCTTCCATCACTTTACTGATGATTGAGACTAGACTGATAGGGCGGTAAGTGGCTGGTTTGGATTCGTCCTGCTTTTTGTACTCAGGACATACCCGGGCAATTTTCCACATTGCCAGTTAGATGCCAGTGTTGTAGCTGTACTGGAACAGCTTTGCTAGGGTTGCGGCTAGTTCTGGAGCTCAAGTCTTCAGTACTGTTGCTGGAATGTTGTCAGGGCCAATAGGCTTTGCAGTATCCAGTACCTTCAGTCGTTTCTTGATATCACGCTGAGTGAATCGGATTGGCTGAAGACTGGCATCTGTGATGCTGCGGACCTTAGGAGGAGGCCGAGATGGATCATCCACTCAGCATTTCTGGCTGAAGATGGATGCAAGTGCTTTAGCCTCATCATTTGCACTGATGTGCTGGGTTCCCCCATGTTTAACCTGATGCCATGATACTGCGTGGGTCCGGAGTCAATGTTAGTAAGGAGGACTTTGCAGAGTCGTCTATGAAACTATGTGATCTCCCAGGAGAGGCAAAACTTCTAGGCCAATTTAGGGAAAAATCAATGTGGGAAATTCCCCTCCGACCAATACCCCCCCCCAATTCCACACAGACAGGCGATCAAAGCTAGTCCAGGAAATCATTCTGGCCTTGAATTCCCTAAGAGCCTACCTTTTGTAAGAGCTGGTGTCTGTCCCAAGCAGAAACAGGTCTAGCTCTTGTTTGAAGGAATTCAGTGAATCGGCCTCTGTCGCAGGAGACAGCAGCCTGTTCCAGAGGTCCACTGTTCTCTGGGAAAAGAACCACCTCCTGACATCAAATTTAGACCAGGCCTTCCACAATTTAAAATTGTGACCCCTGGTTCTCCCTAATATATATAATTGGAAGAAGTTGTGAACTGGAACACAATCTATTCCTTTCGTCACCTTATAAATCTCGATCACATCACCCCTAAGTCTACGCTTATCTTAAGTTTGGAGTCCCAACTCTCTCAACCTATCTTGATAACTAAGATGCCCTATACTGGGTTTTTATACAAGTTCTCTTCTCCGTATCTCTGTCTCACTAAGCTGATGGCTCTTAGGATCACTCTTAAAGCCAATTTTATGGTTTGGTCCTGGAATCTTCCATCACTTTCCTTCTGTCCTAAAGTTAATGCTGGTTGTGGTTCCTGAGACTGCAGCTCTCCAGCATCTCACGCTTATTCATCTTGGAGGCTAGACTCTGAGTGTAGGTTTTTTTCATCCATCTTGTGGGATGGGTATGGTTATTACTGATGAGCCTGACACTTGCATTGCCAATATCCACTTTCCGGTGAAGATCAGGAGTGGGAACCTTTGCTGATATTTTTTATTCAGCTCCCTAGCCTCCAGACATTGAGGCTAATTTTAAGTGTGTGCTATTGCTTCAGCTCCATACCACCCAGTACAATGGCAAACAGACATAGAGGGTCCTAGTTTCAATTTTTGTTCTATACCAAGTTATGAGGTGAGCAGTAAGATGAGTTCCTTTAGGAGTTCATACAGTTACCTGGAAGTTAGCATCCTTGTGAGTGAAATTTGTACAATTCTCTCTGATTTGAAAAGGAAGATGCCTTCTTAAGTGGTAAATGGGTAAACTAGATTCCTGTTAATGGTATTTATTGATAAATCTTTAGAAGAAGCTGGATGCTGTTGTGGTTCTAAAAACTTGTTGAAGGCCAATGTCAGGAAAAACCCTCTATGCCAAATGGGAAATATTAATTTCATCGTTTGGAAACTTACATTAGACTTTTAGTGGAAAAAAATCCTTCAGTAATTTTAAAAAAAAAACTAGCAGGCAAGATGGCCACTGCAATTTACATCTGAAATACTAGGACATTGAACTGGAGACAAAAAGTCTTAACAAGAAGCCCAGCCAGGACAATGGCTTGCTCTAAGTGACTGAATTACCTAAAATGGCATCATTAGCACAGCAGTCAAGGCAATCCTCACGCATTAACTTTGAAAGAGTCAATCCCCTCCAAGTGTGAATTGGCATCCTGGGGAATGTGGAACCTTGAATTTCATTAGAAGGTTCCAGAAAACTTCATTAGAAACAAAGGGGATTGAGAGAACCATGTGACTATCTGTCGGTCCATCTCTGAAGAAACTAGAAGTTTTGTTAGAAGACTAGCAGTAACTGAGACTGCAACAGCAGCAGAAAGCTGCGTGCTTCCCTTTCTCCCCAGAAAACATCGAGTTTGAAAACTATCTGTGACTGGGGATCCTCCAAGCCAACAGACTGCTACATCCAGAAGCCAGGGGAAGAGAGCTAACTACAGATTCTGCCTTCAGGAAAACCTTGAGCAAAGCAAGCCAACAAAAATTCACTTTGACCAACCAAGAACTGTAAGAATACAGCTTCAGCCAAGGACTACTGGATCATCCACTTTTACAGACTGTATTTAAGTTCCATTTATTCTGAACTTTAATCCAAATCTATTTTTTCCCTCTGTAATCTATTTGTGTGTGTGATTTTAAATCGGGTTAGAGTGTTAAGTATAATAAACTTACCTCTTGTTTATACTGAAGAAAACCTGTCTAGTTCTTTCACGATCACAATAAAAGAAAAAGGTGTAAAACACTCAGAAGTGGTAAGCACAACCACTGTTTAAAAGGAAAAAACCTGTTGTTGCAGTTAAATAAGAGGAAGTGCGAGAGGGGGAGCTTGAGACCCCTCCTCACCAATCTGTAACACTAAATATACACCAATTAAGTACAGGGTGTTTATAAAGTCCTTGTGCAACTTTGAACTTTAATAACTTTGGATGTCCACATTTTAGAAGCAAGCTGTAAATGGCTTTTGAAAGCATAATTAATGACGTTTTAACAATGTAGTGCAAATTTCTAGTCTTTAACGTAACCACCATCTTTTGTGATACATTGTTCAATCCGATTTTCCAACTTATTGAAAGCATTCTGCGTTGCTGCTAATTTCATGAATTGCAATTGTGATCCTGTCCCTAGAATTTTGAACTGTTAACCCTTTATGAATCATGCTTTCATATGCTGTTTACAATTTGCTTCCATCGTATGTGCATCCAAAGTTATTAAAGTTTAAAGTTGCATAAGGACTTTATAAACAGTCTGTATCTGTAAGACACCATTCTTCCTCAGCTGCTTGAAGCAGGAAGGGTTGCTAGTTCGTACAGCTTTGGCGCACAAATGACGAGCAAAAGAGAGAAATCAGGTGAAGTCTTTGTCTCTTTCAGACTTTTCCCTATTTTTTGTATAAGGCGTTAATATTACTGGTGCATCTCTGGGGTGTATACACAAATCCTATCTGGAAAGTGTCAAGAAGGTTTACTAGACTAATACCTGGAATGGGCGGGTTGTCTTATGAGGAAAGGTTGGACAGGCTAGGCTTGTATCCACTGGAGTTTAGAAGAGTAAGAGGTGACTAGACTGAAACATATAAGATCCTGAGGAGTCTTGACAGGGTGGATTTGAAAAGAATGTTTCCTCTTGTGAGAGAATCTGGAACTAGGGGTCACTGTTTAAAAATAAGGGGTCGCACATTTAAGACAGAGATGAGAAATTATTTCTCTGAGGTAGTGAGTCTTTGGAACTCTTCTTCAAAAGGCGGTGGAAACAGAGTCTTTGCATATTTTTAAGCTAGAGTAAATAGATTCTTGATAAGCAAGGAGTTTAAGGGTTATCGGGGGTAGGCAGGAATGTGGAGTTGAGGTTACAATCAGATCAGCCAATGATCTTGTTGAATGGTGGAGCAGGCTCGAGGGGCTGAGTGGCCTACTCCTGCTCCTAATGCGTATGTTCATGAGAAAACCTGCTATACCAAAGGAGGATTTTTAAATTCATCTATTGGAAACCTACATTAAACTTTTATTGAAACAAAAAGAGCTGGAATCCTACAGATAACTTAAAAAAAAAAGCTGGCAGCCAAGATGGCCATCGCAATTTTCATTTGAGCACCTTGAATATTACAAAGCATCAAAGAGGAGACACATGTCTGATAAGCCTGTGCCGAAAACAATGGCTCGAATGATTGAACTACCTGAGATTGCTTTCATTAGCAAGACATTCAAAGCCATCCTGGGAGATTAACATTGAAAGAGTGAAGTGGAGAGATTGAAATTCCTTAACTTGACTCTCGTTAGAAGGCACCAGAGAATACACTGACAGTCATGTGACCATCTGTCCATCTCTGTGAAAGTTGAGAGTTCCCCTTGGACAAAGCGGACAAGCCAGTGACTCGGACTGGGCAGAAGCCAGAAGGGCTCTCGCTCGCTCGCTCACTCTCTCTCTCAAACTCTCTCTCTAACTCTCTCTCTCTCTCAAACTCCTTTTGCAATATATTCTGACGGTCAGCATACCTTCAAGATGTACTCTGTCATTTCTCTGCTGCAGTGGGTTGCCAACTCGATTCAGTAGGATTCACCTGTCTTAGCTGGAATTGATAGGAATATAGGAACCAGAGTAGGCCATTCAGTCCAGTGAGCCTGCTCTGCCATTCAGTTAGATCATGGCTTATCTTTCAGCCTTGCGCTGGAATTCAAGATGGCTTTTGATGTTCTCTCTGTGGCTGAAGATCTCAGACTGATGTTCTGATGACTGCTGACTCCCTTCGTCCTCCAAAAAGGTTATCTTTAAAGGTAAATTCATTGTTAGTTTCACCCACGTGACTTTAGGCCTTCGGTTCCTGATCTCAGTCCATTTTGATAAGATGTGGGAATGTTCACACTTTATTGTAGTGATTGTGGCTAGAGACGGAGAATCTGCTAATGCCTTTGTTTTAGTTCACTTTGTGGATAGCTCACATCCATGTGTGATGAGCTATTTAATTTCAATGCAGACGGGGTTAATGAGTTTCAGTTCCAGCAGACATGGATGTGTATTTCATGGCAGGCGAAGGTATGTGTCATGTGACTTTGTCCTCCATCTTGTTGAAGATAAGTGTGCCTGTCTTTTTAAAAAAAAAAAAATTTATATAACTCTTCAGTTTATTTTTGTATTTCCACTGCTGCATTTCCCGTGAGCTGTGAACCCTAGAACTTCTGTACCATTCTGCTGTTACTCATTGTTGGTAAAAGTGATAGCCTAAATCAGGGGTCTGCAACCTGTGGCTCCACATGCAGCTCTTTAGCATCTCATTTGCGACTCTCAACATTTTCCAGTTGGATCACATTAACATGAAAAAATCCTAAAAATAATTAAGTCAAGAAAAGTAAGAGCTATGATTTTATTGTGGGTATAAAAAGCAAATCATTATGCTGTACTTTATGGTTTCACTTTTTTTTTTCAAACAAAAAACATCATCCGTCTCGAAATAAACCTTTTCGAGTGGGATCGCTACATCATGGTGATGGATATGTCTTTGATTCAATGAACAGGTTTTATGGTTGCGACCATTATTGTTTCTAATATAGCTGAGACAATAAATTATTAGAAGCTTTTTTTTCATGAGAATCAATAACCGAAAAGAATTGTCTTAATTCTACGCATCTTAAGTTAAAGTTTGTTTTAAAGAAGACTTTACTGACAAAATTATATATAAAATTTCAAAAAACGCGATAATTCAGAGTTAGGTTTATTTTAATTTCGATTGTTTTTTCTTTTGATATGTAAATTCAACACGTATTTTATTATATATGCAAATTATGCATTCTACGTTAGACACTTGTCAATTTGCCAAAGTATTTGGTTTAGAAATGCCAGTTTTTCATCTTGTGACTCCTAATAGTCTTTATTTTAGGCAATTTCTTTTTTAAAAAAAAGGCTCTTCAGGTATCAAAAAAAGGTTGCAGACCTCTGCTGTAAAAGCTCCCGATGCTTAGAGTAGGTTTCTTTCATAAGCGCTGTTTGCACCTAAGTTTCATGGTTATGTGTACACTTGGAACGTGCTACCTGCGAGGGCAGTGAAAGCAGAGAGGATTAATGATTTCAAGAGGAAATTCGGTGGGTACTTGAGGGAAATAACCTTGCTGGGCAACGAGGATAGAGTGGGGGAATGGGACTGACTGGATTGCTGTGCAGAGAGCTGGCATAGACTCGATGGGCTGCATGGCTTCCTTCTGTGCCATTATAACTCTATGTAATTCAGTGATAAATCCTAATGTAGATTTAATTAAAGCAAAATGGAGTGGGGTTCCCTAATTTTGCTCATTGTGTAATTGAACTGAATTAAATAATGGCTACTGTTCACACCAAAGGGCAGCACAGTGGCGCAGTGGTTAGTACTGCAGCCTCACAGCTCCAGGGACCCGGGTTCAATTCTGCCTGTGCGGAGTTTGCAAGTTCTCCCTGTGACCGCGTGGGTTTTCGCCGGGTGCTCCGGTTTCCTCCCACAGCCAAAGACTTGCAGGTTGATAGGTAAATTGGCCATTGTAAATCGCCCCTAGTGTAGGTAGGTGATGGGGAATATGAGATTACTGTAGGGTTAGTATAAATGGGTGGTTGTTGGTCGGCACAGACTCGGTGGGCCGAAGGGCCTGTTTCAGTGCTGTATCTCTAAATTTAAAAAAAGAAAGAGCTTGTATTTATATAATATAAAAGCAAAATACTGCGGATGCTGGAAATCTGAAATAAAAACAAGAAATGCTGGAATCACTCAGCAGGTCTGGTAGCATCTGTGGAAAGAGAAGCAGAGTTAACGTTTCGGGTCAGTGACCCTTCTTCGGAACTGACAAATATTAGAAAAGTCACAGATTATAAGCAAGTGAGATGGGGATGGGGCAAGAGATAACAAAGGAGAAGGTGCAGATTGGACCAGGCCACATAGCTGACCAAAAGGTCACGGAGCAAAGGCAAACAATATGTTAATGATGTGTTGAAAGACAAAGCATTAGTACAGATTAGGTGTGAATACACTGAAAATTGAACAGCAGCAAGAGCAAACCTGAAAAAAAACAGTGGGTAAGCAAACTGAACAAACTAAGATGAAATGAAATAAATGCAAAAAAAAGATTGTAAAAAATGTAAAAAAGAATGTAAAAACAAGGAAGAAAAAATAACTAAAAATGAAAGTAAAATGGGGGGCTGTCATGCTCTGAAATTATTGAACTCAATGTTCAGTCCGGCAGGCTGTAGTGTGCCTAATTGGTAGATTACTTGCATTTATATAGTTTGACCAAGCACTTCACGGATACGGTTAATTACTTTGAAGTGCAGTGGCCACTTTGCACACAAGGTTCTGATAAAAGGACAGATAGATCTATTACTCTTTGCATAGAAGCTGCCTGATCTGTTGAGTGTTTTCCACATTTTCTGTTATTTGAGAGGTTCTCCAAACAGCCTGTAACAAATTTCATGGGTTTACAGTTGATATTGTCTTGGGGCTTAGCATCTCATGAAAGCACCTCATGTCTCCTATGATCAGGAATGCATCTTTACTACTTAATATTTAGTAAAATCATAGCATGAGGTGAGGATTGTAGTATAGATCCCTTGTGTGTACTGGATGCCGTAATCTTGTATGCATACCACATGCATGTTTCTTTCTGTTTGGAAGCTGGTCTGCAGTAGCAGTAAATAGAGCGGAGACAAGGACGCAAACACAGAGTGCAGATCTGCACAATGGCAGCAGAAGAAGCAGCGGTAGAGGAATAAATAGAGCGGGAGACAAGGACCAGGAACACCCTTCTTCGGAACAAGGGTCACTGACCCGAAACGTTAACTCTGCTTCTCTTTTCACAGATGCTGCCAGATCTGCTGAGTGGTTCCAGCATTTCTTGTTTTTATTTCCATTATAGGCTAATCTCATTTACACGTTAAATGTCTGAGTCAGCAGGTACCCAACTTCCTTTATTACAGGCAATACATGTTGATTGGATTGGAGCCTCTCGATCTCCTGTGTTGGATTAAAATATTTCTTTATGTCTCAGGCTGCCTGGCAAGGGAGAGATCTCACATCTGTCCAGACCCTTCCCTCAATTCCGTGTCCAGGAATGATCCACTGTGTTGCTAATCAAAGTTACCAGCTTGAATGAAAAGATTTCCCTTTTATGTGGAAGCTGGTGCAACCTGTTCAGTGAACTCCATGCTGGTGCATTGAGTGATAACCATTCTAGCAGTAGACTGTGAACTATATAACAACATCCTGTTCTTAATTAACATTCTGAATGACTTTAAATGCTAAACCAAAAATATCATATTCCTGGGAATTAGCCCTTTGTAAGTTGAATGTAACTTTGTAGCAGTTCTGGGCCAAATAGCTAAAAGGCCTAAAATGCTTCACAACCATTGGATGATTGGTCATTTAATCATTTTGTGATAGTATTGATTGAGGGAGAAATGTTGGTTAGGACACCGAGAGAGTTCTTGCCTCCCCTTGCAATAGTGTGAAATCTTTAATGCCCGCCTGAATCACAGGGACAGCCATTTGGGATCGTGGTTTAACATTTAAACTAAATGTTTAGCCTTTCAGACAATTTTAGCACTAGATGCCAGCCTAGATTATGCTTTCAGCTACTAGAACGAGACTTGAGTTGATGATCACCTGACTGAGAGTGCGATCACTACCAGCTGAGGCAAGCTCTCACATTGGCCAAATGGTTCATGAGGACTGTATTTTCGCAAGAATGGAATGTTCCTTACTCTTTGTTTTCATGAAGTATCCTTCTCATCGACAAGTTTTCCTTGATTTGTTTCTTTACTTTCAGATTACACGGACATTCAGACTCACGGAAGAAGGAAAGTTGGAGCAAACCGTTTTTATGGCAACTGATCAACAGCCTCTGTTGCAGCATCTTCATATAACATACACCCGCAGTTTCTAACACAGTATATTCATGTATCAGACATTCACCCCAAACTCCAAATGCACTGACTGTCCTATATGTTCTCCATTTATACTGCAGCCTTACACTTGAAGGCTTTAGCAGTTGGAGATTTTAATTTTATTTTTTTATAGTTTATTGTATAACAGTACTATTCTAATTGCAAATCACTGTTTGTTGTTGGGTGCTTTGGAAGTTTGTTGACTGCTGTTGACTTCATGGGATGTTGTGACAATCAGGGAAACTTTTTGGGATGTTTTTGCTTTATCTCCCTAGTTGAGCAAGATTCATGTTCATTTGGTTCAGTAATTAAACGTCAGGTTATAAATACTCAGGAGCATATACCAGACATTGTAATCTGCTAGATTATATCCGTCCCTATGATGCTTCCTCTTTTTAAAATGGATAAATTTTCTCTGTCATCTTTCTTGGATCTGTCTCCTTGTCCCACACAGCATCCCCAACTGAGGGAGAGAGAGTGACCCTCCTGGTTCTCGCCACACTGCATTCAGACCCTTGGAGGTGTGAGAAAGGAATTGATGCTTTGCAACTAGATATCACTGCTCCTGAGCACTAAACTAAGCTGACTTCATTCTTGAAGTGCTCCTAAATAGAATAACTGGGACTAACCCGCTCCTACCAGAAAAGCATCTGCTGTAACTACCCCACAGTTTTCACCATTT
Source organism: Heterodontus francisci (assembly GCF_036365525.1). Lineage (NCBI taxonomy): Eukaryota > Metazoa > Chordata > Chondrichthyes > Heterodontiformes > Heterodontidae > Heterodontus > Heterodontus francisci. The sequence goes on from NC_090381.1 coordinate 20,917,955, forward strand.
GCCCTGTGATTTTAACCATGTTAAATCATGTGCCGAGCTGTAAATATCCTTTCATGGAAATGTATTGATGTGGATCTTTGAGAAAACCATCTCACTGATGCATTAAACCTTGAAAATTAATAATGAGGATTAATGACCTATTTGACACCTTAGTAAAAAATTTAAATTTATTTGTGGAATGAGTATGGTGCTGTCAAGGCTGTATTTCATGCTAGTTTAGTTGGTGTGTGGTGGCCCGCCGCCTTGAACAGATAGAGTCCCAGAATACTGATTCAACAGTGCTGACTGGGCAGTGATTGATGTCCTAAGTCATGAAATTCATGAAGTGTAATTATAAGCAGGGCATGATTCCAGAGCTAGAGATATGAGCTTGAAACTGGGAATCGGACTTCCCTCTTTTCCCTCCTTGTTTAACAACAGGTTTAACTCTTTCTTAAAGTGGATATACTGGCCAATTCATTAGGTGTTTGATTCTCGTTATAGCAAGTAAGTAATCAATCAGACAGATTTTCTTGAGTTAACAAAGAAAGCGGTTAACTTTATTGTACCTGAACCGAACTAAAATAATAAACAATGCACTAACTTTCACACTCACACACACACTAGAGGTTTACACACACACAAATAGGTTACAGAGTGGTGAAAGATAAATTGGTTGAGTTAGAGTCTATAAAAAAGGTATACAGTCCTGGAGTTTAGTGATTTGGCTGGCTTCCAGCTGAATTCATTGGGCCTGAGGCTTTTAGTTTGAAGAGGTAGATGACTGGTTTGGTGAGCCTCTGGAGATAGCGATGTGGATGATTTCCTCCAATGGGGTCTCTGGTTGTAGCCAGAATGTGCAAAAGTCAACAAGCAGGATTTGAACACTTTTAAGCTGGAATGGAGAGTGAGGGACCCCCACTTAGGGTCTGCTCATGTTAGAGTTCAGTTGCTTCTCTTCTGCAGAGAAAACACCAGCTTAAAAACCACAGATGGGGAGGGGCTTGTCACATGACAGTCACTCAGTCATTCAAACATTGCAGTTAGCAGTATTTCTCTGCTTGCTGCAAGAACGGTAGTTCCTTTAAACTTCCTGGGTCTTGGTTCTTGCTGGGGACTGAGCAGACATTTTACATCTCTCCTCACAGTCCTTTGCAATGTAGGATACAGTGCAGCAAACTAGGTGATCGTCTTAAGCTGAAAGGATGACTTTACTGGCAGATTGTCTTAAAAATGTCTTTTTAAAAAAATAAATAAATTCAGATCTCCAATCAGTGGATTAAAGAAAGTTATCATTCAACAAAGCACATGTTGTAACATTCCTGAATGCAGTAACATATAATGGGTGTGATCCTCCAGTGGTCTACCTAATGGGGTAATGAGAGGCCCACGTAATAGGATAAGCTTCCATTGGCTGACCTATTGGGTTAACCCTCCAGTGGATGACCTCAGAAGCTGTTGAAATCGGAACTGAGACCGTGAGCGTAGGCAAACTGCTTTAGAAGCCTAGATGTCCAGGTACACAAATCGCCAAAAGCTGGTGCACAGATACAAAGAGTAATCAAAAAAGCTCATGGACTCTCAGCCTTTTATCACAGGAGGCAGGAATTCAAGAGGAAGTTATGCTTCACTTGTGCAGAGCCTTGGTCAGACTGTATTTGGAGTATTGTATTCATACAGTTTTGGCACTGCACCTCAGAAAAAAAGAATTCAAGGAAAGAGGGCAACCTCTCACTCTTTCCTGGACAATATACTGGGAGAATGTATTGCAAAACCATTTCAACAGTTATCTGAAGGCTTTATGTTAATTGATGAGGGCCCTAATCAGAGTGGGAGTCTTCTTCCCGATCTCACATGCAACACATCAAGTATTTTTCATGGGGTTTATGGTCACATCTCAATGGATTACATCACCAAGGTGTGGGCTGTTGTGTAAATAATCAAATCTAGTCCTAAAATAAATCAAGTAAATGAGGTTTGCTGAAATGCAGTGCAACTGTTATATAGTGTGGCTGTGGCAGACTCAGCCGTTGAACTTCAGATCTTTCCCCAGCAAAGATAATCCACCACTCAGGAGATAAACTCTGAACCTCCCAACCAAGAGCCCAAGTGAATGAATTTGTTCAGCTGATGAATTTACAAACAAGGGTCTCATCAGATTACGCTGGCCAACCACTAGATCTATTGGCCTGTATTTGTTCACCGGAAACGCACTAAGCTCCAGGCAGTTGTGATCAGACTAGGTCAGTTTTTGACCATGGTTGCAGGTCAAATCAAATTGCCACAGTCTATACCTTGAAATGGCAGAGAGACTGGGAAATGTTGGTTTTCAGAAGGACCTAGGTGTCTTTGTACATAAATCACACAAAGTTAACATGCAGGTTATACAAGGCAACTCGGAATGGACATGGTATGTTGGCCTTTATTACAGAGGGATTGGAGTATAAGAGTAATACTATAATTATACAGGGCCTTAGTGAGACCACACCTGGAATACTGTGTACAGTTTTGGTCTCCTTACTTACTCACACTCCCCCACACCCCCAAGATGTACTTGCCTTGGTGAGAATGCAACAAAGGTCTACTAGATTGATTCCTGGGATGACAAAATTGATCTATTAGGAGAGACTGAATGGACTAGGCCTATATTCTCTAGAATTTAGAAGAATTAGAGAGGTGATCATAAAATTCTTAAAGGACTTCACAGGGTAGATGCTGGGAGAATGTTTACCCTTGCTGAAGTCAGGACCACCACCTCCGCATTCTCACACAGTGCACCTTTATCTGTTCACTGGACATTTCAGATGCTTGAACAGTCAAGCTGTCCCTGCAAGTCTTGCATACTAACTGCAAGTCTGTACTCTCTTATCTTTTAAGACATTGCTCATGCTCAAACCTCCACTACTTCCTCACTCTTTATCACATCTTCTCAGAAAATGTGCTGTCTGGCCACCAGTTAACATTTCTTCCGCACATCTTTCTCACAGTTTTACAGGCGTTTCTTATAGAGTTGGATTTGAGCTGGTTAACCCTATAATTACCGTACCTGTTAATATTCAACTTCGCTATTGTCTTACCTTCCTTACTATTACCAACAGCCAGTACCTTCGGGCTGCCCAGACCTCAATCCTAAGGTCTGTGTGTTTTGCATTGATTCCACCTGAAACCCATTGGGAGTTAAAATCAACCCCTGGATCAAAAGACTACTGCTTCCAAAGGTCTTGCAGATTATTAAACTGTACGAAATTTGTTCTGAAAAAGATACTTTAAACTCTTGTGAATTGATTCTATATTAGTTTCAAAGTGTTTTTATTCATTCATAAGATGTGGGCATTGCTGGCAAGGCCAACATTTATTGTCTATTTGTACTATCAATAACTTTCAATTACTATTTCTGTGTAAAATACTTATTTGTCAAAAGAATGGACCATTATTTTTAGCCTGAACACAACTGTGTAACAATATTGTGCCTATTGCCTTTGGAATTGACAGAAGAACAGAATGGACATTTCATATGTCTCTGGTGCAGCAACTTTTTTAAGGCCTAATTATTAACATTGTGGCACCATTCCATGCTTAGCATATAAATTCAGGGTGGCCTTTACAGCCACTGGCAGAGCTACCAATGATGGAAGTGGGCTTCAGGTCAGGTTCCAGCATGAGTGTAACTTATCGACTGCCACCCTGGTGAGGTGCAGCCTCCAAAACCCTACACCTGAATTAACTTGAGGTCAGTATGCCTTGAGCTGTATATTTTAGGATGGGGACACTGGTGGGTGGGTGCCATTCAGCTGCTGTGGTGCCTGTTTGACCTCCTCTTCTTCCTCAAAGATAATTCCCAATGGGAAACCCATAATGACATCTTTTGAACAGGTTAGAGTACTAAAATGCAGGTCCAACAGAGGAAGATACAAAGGTAGACACTGAAACAATAGTGGCAAAAAGACAGAAAAGGCAGTGTAATTACTTTTGATTTATTTCTGCCTTTTCTATTGTGTCGAGCAATACTGCACATCTGTTTTCAACAGATGTGAGCTACATCCAGTGTTTCTGAGATGGTGTTTGTTAAAAATGGTGGGGTGGGCGGGGGGTTATTATGTCACGGGGTTACCCTGGTAGGTGCTTAAAGGGGAAGGGGGTGCTATCATGAGTGGGAGAGTGGGGCCAGCTACGGTCTGCAGTTCTGCCGTGGAGACAGGAGCACTGTGGCACCACCCGCCTTCACGTTCCTGTAAGTTTTTTTAAATCTTACCTTTCTGGTGGCGGGTTGCAGAGGTCCCTTTAAGGACCTCTGGTTAGGCTGCATGTGGACTGAATTTTTCCAAATGCAGCCAGGCCGGCACCAGCTGCCTTAATGCAGCTCAGTCCTGCAGTGCACGCCTCAAACAGGCATTACGCCTGCTATTTGCATATGCAAAGGCTCTAAGAACTGTTAAAGGAGTAGGCTCTGGATGCCTATTTTTCTCTCTATGTCAACATGGCAGATGGCACACTTGCGGCTTGAAATGAATGCACACCTCCTGCTCACTATATTGGAGGCTTAGGTGCCTGGTTAGTACCTGAAAACAGACATGGTGCCATTAAATTTCTGGGGCTAGGTTTGTATGGAAGGATGAGCTTGTTCGGCCAAGTAATGTCTGTATTTATCCTTAAATGGCAGCCTATGAAATAAAAGCATTGTTTCTAGATTTTAAGTGATAATATCCAATTCCAGTAAATGTTATGAAATGATCAAGACAGGACTCAGGACATTGGTGAGACCGCATCTGGAGTACAGTGTACAGTATTGGGTCTGCTTATTTTAAGGAAGGATGTAAATGTACTGGAAGCAGTTCAGAGAAGGTTTACTAGACTAGTACCTGCAATGGGCAGGATGTCTTATGAGGAAAGGTTGGACAGGCTAGGCTTGTACCTGCTGGAGTTTATAAGAGTAAGAGGTGACTTGATTGAAACATAAGATTCTGAAGGGTCTTGACAGGATGGATGTGGAAGGGATGTTTCCCCTTGTGGGAGAATCTAGAACTAGGGGTCACTGTTTAAAAATAAGGGGTCATCCATTTAAGACGGAGATGAGGAGAAATTTAATCTCAGCGGGTCGTGAGTCTTTGGAATGCTCTTCCTCAAAAGGCGGTGGAAACATGAGTCTTTGAATATTTTTAAGGCAGAGATAGATAGATTCTTGATAAACAAGGGGGTGGAAGGCTATTGGGGGTAGGCGGGAGTGTGCAGTTGAGGCTACACTCAGATCAGCCATTACCTTATTGAATGGCAGAACAGGCTCGAGGGGCCGAGCGGCCTACTCCTGCTCCTAATTTGTATGTTCGTATGTACTGTGACTTCCCGTTACAAGAAGGTGTGTACTGGAATGATTACTCCCACCACAGTTATTAACCTGGATAGGACTTTATCTAAATGGAAGAAACGGTCATAGTAACAAGCTGACAACCTGACTACCTCTACAAACGCCGATATAGTAGAATTCTTTTTTTCCTAAAGCTACACAAAAACCTTAAACTGGGTCTAAATTGACAACCGAGCGGCAGAATCTGGTAATTGTAAAGCTGGGCCTTAGCAGGAGAAAGGATTGTCCCAAAATCTGCCAACTGTTTGCCAATATCTGGGTTACTGTTCTGTCTTGCATTTTAAATTATTATTTTCCTGGATTTTTGTTTTGCCAGCTAGAAATTCACTCTTGTGCAGCTAGTTTGTGGAATCAAAGATGGAGTCATCAGAATGACAGCTTAAAAAAATTAATGAATTGCACCACATTCATGTCTGTTCATTCTTGATTCTTAAAACTGGCTGCCCTTTTGCAAGCAGGCTGGGACCTTTCCTTTATATGATTATCATCTGACAGATCAAACTTTTCTCAGCTAGAAATCGAGACCATTTGGAGAAAAGAGTCAGTAGAATTCTAATGTCACAGTTCCACTGTATGTTTAGCTACATGTTCCCCGTTTAGCCCATGACTCCGAAAGGATTCATATTCCAGTCCACCAAGTTCAGAATTTGCTTCCAATTGCTGCTGTGTTTTCAAGCATGTGGAGAATTCTGTATTGTGTCAGAAAAGGGCAGTTAACAGTAGCCACATCTTCCCAGGTGGAGTCATCGCTCACGCAGTAGGAAAAGGAAGATCGCTTTGAGGAAATGTCCACAGGTACAGAGGACAGAGATGAGCCAATGATCCCGGATGCTGGGATCATTGCTAACCACAGACTTTGTAATATCAGCCTAGGGTCAGAACAGATGAGAATTATTAAACAGCACCTGTTTGGGAACTCAAGCTGCTGAATTCAGTTTGAAATGATTTCATTCTCTGCCATATTACTCAAGTTTGAAGTAAAACAACACTATTTTGCATAAGCCTCAGATGACAATACCATTTAAATGGTATGTATAGAATAAGTGTGGGGTCAGTACAAGGAATTGCACATGCTTACACATGTTCTGAACTCTACACTACAGTTCTGTGTTAACACTGAACAATAACTTGCATTAATAAAGCGTCTTTAACATAGCAAAATGTCCCAAGGCGCTTCAGAGGAGCATCATCAAACCAAATTTGACACCGAGCCATATAATATTGGGATAGGTGACCAAAAGCTTGGTCAAAGTGGTAGGTTTTAAGGAATGTCTTAAAGAAGGAGAGAGAGGCAGAGAGGTTTACGGATGGAATTCCAGAGCTTAGGGCCTAGGCAGTTGAGGGTGGAGTGATTAAAACTGGGCATGCTCAAAGGGCCAGAATTGGAGCAGCACAGAGATGTCAGAGGGATGTAGAGATAGAGAGGAGCAAAGTCATGGGGGAATTCGAAAACAAGGATATGAACTTTGAAATCAAGGTGCTGCCAGAGCAGAAGCCAGTGTAGGTCAGTGAGCATGCTAAGAAAACAATATGGATAGCAGATAGCTAACCCAGGCATGGATGAGGGTCTCAGCAGCAGATTAGCTGAAGCAGGCATGGTGTAATGGAATCAATATGTAACCCAGATAAGGTTGTACAAGTACTCCTACACTGCCAGGTTCTTTACAATGCTGCCTGCACTGTTCAGCTAAGTCGGTTAGGATTATATTCGCTGGAGTTCAGAAGAGTGAGGAGGGGTCTCATAGAAACCTATAAAATTCTAACAGGACTTGACAGGGTAGATTCAGGAAGGATGTTCTCGATGGTGGGGGAGTCCAGAACCAGGGGTCATAGTCTAAGGATACGGGGTAAACCTTTCAGGACTGAGATGAGAAATTTCTTCACCCAGAGAGTGGTGAACCTGTGGAATTTGCAACCACAGAAAGCAGTTGAGGCCAAAACATTGTATGTTTTCGAAAAGGAGTTAGATATAGCTCTTGGGTCTAAAGAGATCAAAGGGTATGGGGCGAAAGCGGGAACAGGCGACTGAGTTGGATGATCAGCCATGATCATAATGAATGGCGGAGCAGGCTCGAAGGGCCGAATGGCCTACTCCTGTTCCTATTTTCTATGTTTCCTTTATACCAAAGGATTTCTTTGCAGTGTTGGGTCAAACTATACTCCCAGATAGTAATGAGTGTACTTTTCTCTGGCTGTTAAGTTGACCACAGAAGTAAATATCAATAAACATATGAGCAACAGTGGTAGAAAGTGTTAACTGATGAAAGATATCTATATCAATAGAATTTTATGCTGTGTCATATGGGTGAATGGTGAACAGAAACAGAAAAGGAACCTGTACTCCATCTCAGACCAGTCATTAGGCAACAGAACAAGGGTTTAACAATTTCCGTTGCCCCCTCAAAAAACGTCTTCCAACTCTTTAGAACTATATTCATCCTGAAAGCAGTAATTTGTTTTATTCAAAAGTGTGTAGTTTAACTGGTTTTATCTCTGTATGTTGAGGAACAGAGAAACAACAAAAGCAAAAACCTCTATTTATATAGTGCCTTTAATGCAGGAAAATGTCCCAAGGCATGTCACAGGAGCATTTTCAGACAAAAATTGATGCCAAGCCAAAGAATAAATGACCAAACGTTTAGTCAAAGAGATAAATTTTAAGGAGAGTCTTAAAGGAGGAGAGAAAGGTAGAGAGACAGAGATGTTTAGGGGTGGAATTCCAGAGTTTAGGGATAAGGTGGCTGAAGGCACGACCGTCAATGCTGGATTGAAGGGAGGCATTCTCTTAAAGGAACGTAAAGTTCTTTGAGGGTTGGAGGATGTTACGGAAATTAGGGAAGGGCGAGGCTCTGGAGGGATTTGAACATAAGGATGAAAATTTTAACATTCCACAACAATGAATCACATATTCTTCATGTATGGACAGGCACTGTTAAGAACCTGAACACTGTCCTTATTCAGCATTGACACACAGAGGAAAGTTGACAGTAATCCAGAGTGAGAACCCTGCTTGATTATTCCTTTAACTCTAGGGGCATTGAAGAAATCTTGAACCCCCTAACACTGTTCTAACTGAGACCCCGGCACCGATCAGTGATCAAACTGGGACCTTTCTGGTCTGAAGGCTTGATCACGTGATAAGTAATCATTGCATTAACTAATACTTTTTAGGGGAAAATCCTTATTCATTATGTTGATGGGACCAATATTTATATAAATATTGAAAGCAGCTGAAAAGATTGTCTCTTACCCATCCGCCTCGTCGCCTGAGCCACGTCACCAATGTTTTCCGGACAAACTCTCCTAAGCAGTCGACTATGGTGTGCACCATGGCGTGCTGCCCCTGCTTCACACAGTCTATGGCCAGTCCTCCAGCTACAGCATAGAGGGCCACTACCTTCCCCCAGGTTATACCTACACAGCAAAAATACAAGAGCACTCAATATACAGAACCATAAAGATACAGGACAACTCAACATATAGCAAAATGATTTTTGTTGTTGAAGATTAATATCCACACATTATTTCCTTTTGTACAGAACGAGAGGCCATTCTGCCCATTGTGCCGGTGACGGTTCGCTAAAAGAGCTTTCACCATTTCCCTGCCCTCTTCCCATCGCCTTTTCAGTTGAACAGGGAAGGTTTTGTGCTGAGATGTCACGTAAATTAAAGGTTTTGAACCCATTCTGTGTGTTGACAAACTTCTATGAATCTTTGCAAATACTGATGCTTTTCGGATTCCCACAGTTAATAATGACACATTCCTGCAAACACCTTGCCAACACTCTTGGAACCATCAGTATATGCAGATTCTTGGGTATTCCCATCAAAATTTGACATATCCATGGGTCTTCAATAAATACTGACAAACTCCCAGGAATCCCATACAGATACTGACACACTCCTGGGAATCTCCTGCAAATACTGACACACTCCCGGGAACCCCCTACAAATACTGACACATACCTAGGAATTCTCTACAAACACTGACACACTCCTGGGAATATCCTAACGTTGCATCCAGTTCTGGTCATCACACTTTAGGAAGGATGTGAGGGTCCTTGAGAGGGTATGGGGGAGATTTACCAGAATGGGATGAGGGATTTTAGTTACAAGGTTAGGTTGGAGAAGCTGGGTTGTTCTCCTGGGAGAAAAGGAGATTGAGGGGAGATTTGATAGAGGTGTACAAGAGTATAACAGGTTTAGATAAGGTAGACAAAAAAAGGCTGTTCCCATCAGCTAATGCTACAAGGATTAGGGCACACAGATTGAAGGTTTTGGGCCGGAGATGCAAGGGGGAATGTGAGGAAGATCTTTTTTACTCAGCGAGTGGTAATGTCCTGGAACTCACTGCCTACGAGGGTAGTGGGAGCAGCGATGATCAATGATTTCAAAAGGAAATTGGATGAGCACGTGAGGGAAATAAATTTGCAGGGCTAGGGAGATAGAGCGGGGGAATGGGACTGACTAGATTGCTCTGCAGAGTGCTGGCACAGACTCGATGGGCCGTTATAACTCCATGACTCTATGGGCAAGATGTTACCCCGGACTCTGGGACCCCAACGTCGGGACCAAATGGGGTTCCCAGGCTCATACTTGCTGGCAGTGGGACTGGCTCAGCAATCTTCAAGCAGGCCTTCTAATTGGCCGCTTCCAGACTCGCCATCTAATTAAGGACGGTGGGCGGGATGTAGTTACTACTGGCCCAATCAGAGAGCCAGCAGCTCTGAAGTCCCAGCAGCCCCATCAGAAGAAGTGGGCATTGCTGAGGCAGCTCTGGGATGAAGAGGGTGCCCCAGCACAGAGACAGCCTCGGAGAGGTAAATAAAACATTTTAAATCAGAGGGGCCAAGCAGGCAGGCTCCTCCAGATGGTCCAATGACCCACTGGGCCACAGAGGCAGCCCTCCCTGCTCACAATCTCCGGTTTGTTTAGAGATACAGCACTGAAACAGGCCCCTTCGGCCCACTGAGTCTGTGCCGACCATCAACCACCCATTTATACTAATCCTACACTAATCCCATATTCCTACCACATCCCCACCTGTCCCTATATTTCCCTACCACCTACCTATACTAGGGGCAATTTATAATGGCCAATTAACCTATCAACCTGCAAGTCTTTGGCATGTGGGAGGAAACCGGAGCACCCGGAGGAAACCCACGCAGACACAGGGAGAACTTGCAAACTCCACACAGGCAGTACCCAGCATCGAACCCGGGTCCCTGGAGCTATGAGGCTGCGGTGCTAACCACTGCGCCGCATGGAGCCTCCAGCTCCAATAAACCTCCACTCCCCCAACCACAACCACAACCCAGATGGCCACAGTGAGGCCTCCTCCATGAAGCTGGCAGCCTCCCCATGCGGCCAGGGGCCACTCCACCGCTGGCAAAATGCCGCCTAGTTGGGAATAGGGCCTTTAATGATTTAAATTGGCTGCCTGTCTCCATTGTGCCGGCAGCTGATCCACATCCAGCCCCACCGCTGGGAAACATCCCCGGTGGCGGGTCTGCGTCTGGGAGCTGTCTCAACGCAGCTCCCCACTATTTCCCTGGCCAACCCCCGCCTCCCAGTCCGCCACCCCGGAACTGGGAAAATCCTGCCCAATAATTATGACTCCTGGGAATCCCCTACGAACAGTGATACATTCCCAGGCGCTGCCTACATATATTGACAGGCTCTCTGATTTCAATTTTTAAAGGACCAATTGGAAATCCAAAGGGAACGAGACTGTCATTGCAGAAAACATTTCCATTAGTGTACAGCAACAGAAATAACAAACAGGAATAAGTAAATATACAATTCACAGACAGAAATCTACCCATCTCACAGAAACATTCGGATCCATGGACCTCAAGCTTAAATAACAACACCCTTAAAAGTTTTCACGGAACATATTGTTATAGCTGTCACCTCCCATTGAAGAGTCTGATATTTTATTGCTATTTTAGGAGGCAGCCTGGGAGCAGAGATTAGGGTAAAGCATTCCCAGGTGTAGTGAGGAGATCTTCCCGATGTGCTGTTCCAGGATTTCCTGCAGCTTCTCTGCAGTCTGTCACTTGGCCTGCTCCTGGGGTAGGTGCAGGCTCAGCATTCCCATTTCAATGACCGGAGGGGCCGTTCTGGCTTCCCAGCTCAATTTGCTGTGACCAACGCCACCAGACGCTCCACTGTCGGGGCAGCTGAAGATGCGTCAGGCACGGGCACGTCTCACGATTCTCAGGGACAGAGGGCGTCCCGGGTAGGGCTGCCAACCCTCCAGGAATTAAAGATTGTTACGAGCAACTCAGAAGGAGAATCAAAGGGGCATTGAAAAATTGTTATTTTCCCTTTTTTGAATGCTTTTGTTTACTAGTTATAAGAATACTTGAATATTTGACTGAGTGAGGAGTTTGGAGGCTGCAGGTGATGTGATAAAACCCTTAGGAATATACTCAACCAGAGATGGCAACTAGGGGACAGGATGAAGAGGAAGCAGGCAAATATTTCACTTCAGGCCCACCTCTGGCCGTGTCCTCCCGACAGGTGAGTGAACGGGTTCGGGGCTTTCTCACTGCTAATGTCTGGAAGGCCTTTCAAAGCCTGAATCTGTGCCCCCACTTCATCCCCAGAGACTGAGTCTACAGTTAGCCTAAACTGAGCGAGCAGGCTGGGCTTGGAAAGGTGTCGCCAGCTCAGTCTAATAGACGTGGTTGAGGAAAATCAAGCCTATTTGATTTGCTTTCCGTTCTGGGAAAGGAATGAGGAACTCTGCTCAAATCCTACAGAATGATGTCACAGGAGGGAGTTCTGCACAAACGTTGCTCCCACATTGTCTCCAGACCATAAAACGCGCCAACAAGACATGATTGATACACCAAGCTTTGCTTGCTATTTTCAAGTACCATGAGTCAACAACACTGAGTCATACTGCTGCGTCGGCATCACTTTCTAGTTTGCAATAAACGCCAATTTTGTGAGCTGATATTAAAGCTTCGGATGTTTATTTCTCTCTGTTTGGGGTTTGACTGCAGCTAGTGCAAGCCAGGAGTCCTATGGGACCACCGCCTGTTGCAGCATACGAACATAAGAAACAGGAGCTATAGTCAGCCATTTGGCCCTTTGAGCCCTGCTGCGCCATTCAACAAAATCATAGCTGATCCCCCACCTCAACTCTGCCTTCCAACACTATCCCCATATTCCTTAATTCCCTTCGTACCAAACGTAGTACTCCTGTGCTGAGATCACTGCAGTTACATTGCAGAATCCGAGTTCATAGAGTTACGTCGCATTTACAGCACAGAAACAGGCCATTCAGCCCCAACTGGTCAATGCTGGGGCTTCTTCCTCACACACCTTTCTTCATCTCAGCATATCCTTCCTTTCTCCCTTGTGTTTATCTAGCTTCTCCTTAAATGCATCTATGCTAATCACCTCAACCACTCCATATGGTAGTGAGTCCACTTACCCACCACTCTCTGAGTAAAGAAGGCTTGAAAGGACATTGGAGAAGAAAGGGGAGGATCTAGACATTGTGGCCCACGTTGGGACTAACAACATAGGAAAGAGTGGCTAAGAGATCCTGTCTGGAGAGCACCAGGAGCTAGGAGCTAAATTAAAGAGCAGGATCTCAAGGGTCATAATCACTGGATTATTACCCAAGCCACATGCAAATTAGTATAGGGATAAGCAGTTCAGAGAGGTGAACATGTGGCTGAAGGAGTGATATGGGACACTGGCACTAGTACTAGGACAGGAAAGAACTGTACCATTGAGACAGGTTCCATCTGAACCGGACTGGGACCAGGGTCCTAGCGGCAAGGATAAATAGGGCAATCACAAGGAGTTTAAACTAGTAAATGGGGTGGGGAAGTGGGGGGAGGGCTCAGGCTGAAAAGGTCATAGTTCAGAAATAAACAAAAAGAGAGTAGGCTAACAATCAGAAATTATGCTTTAGGCAATACAGGTAAAAGGGAAAACTAAAAGATGTAAATTAATCAGGAGAGAGAAATAAGAAATATGTGAGTAAAACATTAGAGCAGAAAGACATGTTAGAGTATGTGTCCCAAATAAGCATTCTTTATACAAACACAAGGAGTTTAAGGAAAAAATTGAATGACTTCCTGACTAAATAAAGCCACTGGCCTTTTGTCTTTCCATCACTGTCTGTGGAATGAGCTAATAATCTGCCGAGAGGAGGTTTGCTACAGAGAGCTAGGCAGGAATCTCAAGCATGTTTCCCAACCAGATGGTTCATGCTGTGGCCCCCATCCGCCCAGTGAGTGAGAACTTTCTTTCCCAAACCATGACTTCCCACAGAGGACCAACATCATCCTCCCGCTTTTTGTGTTCTTGGTTCATGGCCCACCTCATTGAAGCTCTTCTTTTTGCAAGGTTTCCATTAAAGAGCAATTCAAAGGTTTTAACATGCACACAACAGCTTTAATGTTCACTGTGAATCCATATGCTGCACCAAAACCTCAGAGCCATTCTTGCAATATGTAAATCTCTTTACGTTGGATCTCTGCAGGGCTAGGAATGGGACGTCACCATCGCTGGACTGTCTGTGGAAATGGAGCTGAAAACTACCATGTTAGAGTGATTTTCCAAATGGATGAGAATTTTAAAATTAAGGCGTTGACAGATTGGGAGCCAATGTTGGTCAGTGAGCACAGGTGAACGGGACTTGGTGCAAGTTAAGCCTTGGGCAGCAGAGTTTTGGATGAGCTCAAGTTTATAGGGAGGGTACAAGGTGGGAGGCCGGTCAGGAGTGTGTTGGAATAATCTAGTCTAACGAAAACAAAGGCATGGATGAGGGTTTTAGCAGCAAATGAGCAGAGGCAGGAGCAGAGATGCGCCTGGTTAGCTTCCCACGTGTGACTGGTGAGGAGTGGCGGCCAACCTGCGGGCAGGAGCATCGTGTCAGGTGGCAGGAGGCCCCAGGCAGGGGCTTAGCTGGGAGGACCTTGTGACTAGGATGGAGCCCAGGCAAGGAGATGCCTAACCACACCTGCTCCAGTTCTGGCCCCAGCTCTCAATTCAACATCTTGATTAAAATAGCAACTGGATCCTAGTGACATCACCAGAACCTAATCTGCATATTTATAAAGAACCCCATGGTTTCTGCAACTTAAATTTGCGGGAAGAGAGTGAATGTTGATGAGTGAGTCACCCAGCAATTTGAAATGCCTGCGGGCAGTGTTAAAATCGGTCCTTTAATCTCAAACCACAAATCAGCACATTGAGTGGTACATTAAACAGACAGCCATTGAGGGAGCAAAGCTAAGACTGAAACAGATGCGGAGGAAATGTTCCACTCCTTATCTGCAGCAAAGTTATAAACACAGGAGCACTTAGGGTTGTCAGCTCTGATTGGACTATTCCAGGAGGCTTCATCACATGATCTCCCACCCCATGCTCCCACCATTGGTTGCCCAACATGTCCATCTTCATGGTGCCCCGCCTACCCACACCAACAGCCTCTTTTTTTTACCTGATTGGATGATTCTTCAGCCTTTTGCCACATTTACAACAGTTTTATAACTAATAAGCAGAAACGTTAAATGAAAATGAAAAATAACACCATTTTTTTTTTAATACTTGTAATTTTTCTCCTGCATTTGCTCACAGCAGTGTCCTGGAGATTAATCTTCAATTGCTGGAGACTCCAGGGCAATCCTGGAGAGTTGGCACCCATAAGTAACTGGCACCAATACATTGAATACGTCCAACTGACAACATTCCATATAATGCCAACATCCCATGTGTGTTCTGATCTTTCACCTCCCAGCTGTTTTCTATTATTAATTCAGTGAGTAAAACACAGAGTTCCACATTGCCTACCAACAGATCCTTTCACTGTTGCTCCTTATTTTCTGGCCTGTTCCATGCAGGTCCACACCATCAGAGTGTATGACAGTGACTTAGATATTATCTAAGATTTCTAATTTCTTTTTAATGTTTAAATGCACCTTGGTTTCTGTCCATGGTTTGAATCCTTCACATTAGAGCAAGAATTCTACAAGATGTAATGCTCTTGCAACACAATGAACTTTCAACGCCCAGCCCACAATCTATTGCTCTCACTGTTTAAAGAGCTAGCCAAGGTACACACTTCAGAGAAGTGTGAGCAATATCAAGTTATTATTGAGAAATATTTGCCATTGTAACACATTTCACTGGCTGAAATCCAGCTCTTTGGGACTAACAATGAAGTGTTAAACTTTATTATTCAAATGAATAATTACTGTATTGGTATGAGGGAACACAAGAAGGGAAAGACATCAATAGTTCATACTACTCCGTCTAGTCTATCTAAATAAACTCCTAAATGACCCATTCAATTCCATGTCTATCAACAAGTTTGATGGGAACTCCAGAATCATTGCACACATCATACCATATCAAATCGGTAATTTTCATAGCCTTAAAATGTTGCAACACAGGAGGCCATTCAGCCCTTTATACGTATGCAAGCTCTTCAAAAGAGCTATCCATTTAATCTCATTCCCAATATGTACCAATGACATTTCTGCCTCAACTATCACATCAAATCAACACATCATTGGAGGCTGTGGTGGGGAAAGGACATGGCCACTACTGGGCCAAGCAGATAAAGCAACTGTTTTAACTCTGATTTAGAAACTGTAGAAATGATTGGGTAACATAGGAACAGGAGGAGGTCAATAACCCCTTGAGCCTGTTCCGCCATTCAGTTGGATCATGGCTGATCAGTATCTTAACTCCATCTACACGCCTTTGTTGCATTCGGTTAATACCCTCACCTAACAAAAATCAATCCATCTGTTCTGAAATTTTCAATTGCCTCTCACCAGTTTTTAGGGGAGAGAGTTCAAATTTCCACTACCTATGAAGAAGACATAAACTACAGCACTCGGACTGGGAGCTATTTCATTATTACACATGAAGGAATTGGCAAGCCGAGATCTGAATTATAGGCTGTAGCGACACACAATGATATGGGCATTTATTAAAGAGCCAGAGGTAAAAGATAAACACTAAATGATCGGAAATGCATCAATAAGATGCATTGAAAAATCAAAGATACACAAATGTTACCTGCAAGCTGGCAAATGGCAGTTTTTGCTTGTAGCATAGCTTAAGCTACAGTTCCTCATCTCAGTTACCCGGTTAGATGATGTGCCAAGCAGACAAGTCATTTCACCAGAGGAAAGAGAAAACTGATGGTGGAGTCACATGAATTTCTTTACACTTACCTCATGACAGTATTGGTTGAGATCTGGAAGCAGATTGCTTGTTCATGCTGCTCTGCAAAACACTGCAGGCTAGAGACAGCAGGAATGCAAATCTGTACAAGCACCTAAACATGTAAAAGGAATCTCAAGGGGATCCATACGAAATCTGAGGATTAGTGATGTACATTTTATACACAGAACAGGGGTTGCTCAACAATATGAATGCAGTGGGGAGCAGCATCCCATTCCCACCTGACATATACACAAATGAATTAACATTTCTGGAATTTACCTGCAGCGAAAAGCTCAGTGGCAACAGCCAGGAATGCATCCGACACAATGCTTTCAGAACTGACTGAGATATTCAACTGTTTGGCAATGTTCCTGTAGACGTTTGGTCTGATGTACTCCAACTCGTCACCTTGAGAGAAGGGAGAAAGTAACATAATTGCCTTTCTTGTGAGTGTTAATTTGCTGTTCAAGATAGAAACATGAAGGTGTAAAACATCCTCTCTGGTAGCTCAGTTGGTACTTTTTGGAGTGTTATCCCTGTTATAATGCAGGAACATGCAGCCAATTTGCACACAGCAAGGTCCCACAAACAGCAATATGATAATAGACAAATAATCTGTTTTTATTTATTTAGAGATACAGCACTGAAACAGGCCTTTCAGTCCACCGAGTCTGTGCCGACCAACAACCACCCATTTATACTAACCCTGCAGTAATCCCATATTTCTTACTGCCTACCTACACTAGGGGCAATTTATAATGGCCAATTTACCAATCAACCTGCAAGTCTTTGGCTGTGGGAGGAAACCGGGGCACCCGGTGGAAACCCACACGGTCACAGGGAGAACTTGCAAACTCCACACAGGCAGTACCCAGAATCGAACCCGGGTCCCTGGAGCTGTGAGGCTGCAGTGCTAACCACTACGCCACTTTGGTTGAAGGATAAATGCTGGTAAGGACACCAGGGAGAACCTTCCTGCTCTTGCTGAAAATAGTGCCATGGGATCTTCTACATCCACTTGAGAGAGCAGACAGGGCCCTCAGTTTAACATCTGTTGAAATACAGCATCTTTCACAGAGCAACACTCCCTCAGCACTACCATGTCAGCCTAGATGATGCACACAAGTTTCTGGCGTGGGAATTAAACACATGACCTTCTAACTCAGAGGCAAAGGTGCTATCCACTGAACCACAACATCAACAGTGATAACTGACTACAGACAGCAGGAACTCAATATAAGTATTTGACAACTCAATGCAAACACACAAGGCAAAACAATATGGGCAGGCAGTGTACAGGCACAGTGCAGATGGGTACCAACACAATCAAGGTTCAGAGTGTATGCAGTTGTGGATTCCTTTAACTGTCAATCACAGGTAATAATCATCCTTTGTGAAGACAATCTAGGAGTATTGGAGCTACTGAAGTTGTTCTGGATTTCAGCAGTGATCTGTTTGCAGATTTCCACATGCTGCTGAATACAGGTCATTGCTCTGCTGCTAAACTGATACAGGACAAGTGACATCTAACACTGCGTTCCAATACACCAAGAAGAAAAAAGTCAGATTTGTATTTCTACAGGGGCTTTCACGCCCTCAGGACGTTCCAAAGTGCTTTACAGCCAATGAAGTATTTTTTGAAGTGTACTTACTGTTGTAATGCAGGAAACATGGTAGTTAATTTGTGCACAGCAAGCTCCCACAAACAGCAATATGATAATGACCAGATAATCTGTTTTGTGCTGTTGATTGGGGTATAAATATTGGCCAGGACCTGAGGGATAATTCCCTTGCTCTTCTTTGAAATAGTGCCATGAGATCTTTTACATCCACCTTAGTAAGAAGACAGGGCCTCAGTTTAATGTCGCATCTGAAAGACGACATCTCTGACAGTGGAGAAATCCCTCAGTACTGCGCTGGAGTGTCAGCCTAGATTTTGTGCTCAGGTCCCCGGCGTAGGACTTAACCTTATGGCTCAGATTAAGATTAAATCTGAGGTCAGATCAAGCCTCATTGTTTAAGCTAATTTAGTCTCAAGAGCAGCAGGATCATCAGCAGACAGGAGGGAGAAATTACTCTGATTATGCAGCAGGTTTACAACAACAACAACCTGTATTTATATAGCACCTTTAATACAGTAAAACGTCCCAAAGATTTCACAGGAGCGTTAGTAAACAACATTTGACACTAAGCTACATAAGGAGATTTTTTTAATATCTGTTCGTAGGTTGTGCGTATCACTGGCTAGACCAGCAACTATTGTTCATCCATAAATTGCCCTTGAGAAGATGGTGGTGAGCCAGTTCTTGAACTGCTGCAGTCCTTGGGGTGTTGGTACACCAACAGTGCTGTTAGGAAGGGAGTTCCAGGATTTTGACCCAGCGACAGTGAAGGAACAGTGATATAGTTCCAAGTCAGGATGGTGTGTGACTTGGAGGGGAACTTGCAGGTGGTGGTGTTCCCATGCATCTGCTGTCCTTGTCCTTCTAGGTGATAGAGGTCGCGGTTTTGGAAGGTGCTATCAAAGGAACCTTGGTGAGTTGCTGCAGTGCATCTTGTAGATGGTACACACTGCTGCCACTGTGCGTCGGTGGTGGAGGGAGTGAATGTTTAAGGTGGTGGATGAGGTGCCGATCAAGCGGGCTGCTTTGTCCTGGATGGTGTCGAGCTTCTTGAGTGTTGTTGGAGCTGCACCCATCCAGGCAAGTGGAGGGTATTCCATCACACTCCTGACTTGTGCCTTGTAGATGGTGGACAGGCTTTTGGGGAGTCAGAAGATGAGTTAGTCACTGCAGAATTCCCAGCCTCTGACATGCTCTTGTAGCCACAGTATTTATATGGCTGTTCCAGTTCAGTTTCTAGTTAATGGTGACCCCCAGGATGTTGTTGGTAGGGGATTCAGTGATGGTAATGCTGTTGATTGTCAAGAGGAGATGGTTAGACTTTCTTTTATTGACGATGGTCATTGCCTGGCACTTGTAAATGTTACTTGCCACTCATCAGCCCATTCCTGAATATTATTCAGGTCTTGCTGTATGTGGGCATGCACTGCTTCATTATCTGAGGACTTGCGAATGGACAGTCTTGGTCAAAACGTAGTTTTAAATACTATCTTAAAGGTCGAAAGAGAGGTAGAGAGGCGTTGAGTTTTAGGGAAGGAATTTCAGAGCTTGGGGCCAAGACATTCCATTCATGCCCATCTGTACCTCAACCCTACTCTACCACTATCTATGTAGTGCATGGTACAATGGCAGATATAATAGGCTCAGGGGTACAAACTGGTTCACCTATTTTGCAGGTGGAATATGAAAGCACAAATTACCAATTTTGAGTGGTTATACCCTGTGCCCCAAAGACATCTGGTAAACACACGACATCATATTGGCCTAGATCGATTTTCAGGCATCAGGGACAGCCACCTAACATAGGCGTCAGCCCTCCTTCATATGCCAACACCTCTCTTAGGACCCCTCAGGAAAATTGAGCTGCCCTGAATGGAGCAGACGGCAGGCCTGTTCTGCTCAGGATTTCCAAGCACAGATGTGGCCTAGGAAGTGGCAGCCACTGAAAGGGGGTAAACTAATATGTTAAACAAAAAATTCACATGGAGCCAAGAGCAGCAGAATCTTCCTGGAGCCACATCACTTCTAATGGCTGCTGCTAGCTGTGGTTGGCCCACTGACTTCCCCCCACTACCCCCACTTAACCGAGGGCCACAGAGAAAGGGAGGGGAGAGGCCATGGAGGGATTTGCAAACAAGGATGAGAATTTTAAGATTGAGGCTTTGTTTAACTGGGAGGCAGTGTAGGCACCTGCAGTATTTTGCTTTTAGCTTTGAACTGGAATTTTGTTTAGAGAATATGTAGTATAAAATCAGATGCTGTAGCAGAGGTTGAAAGGAACTAACACATGATATGCCAACTGTCCTTTTACAGGCAATGTAAACAGTCAATCATGTGTTGTAACAACTTTACAACAACATGATCCTCAAGTCAACATGAATTGCAAACACCAACAAGACAAGGGCAAACTCCTGTTGGATGTGGATATTGGATTTTCAAACAATGAAGGAGACAACATTGAAAGTTAATGATCCTTCTTTTCAAAGCTTCACACACATGCCCATAATCCACTAGGGCTCACTTTAACATTGCCACTTAATATCAGAACTAGTGCCTCATAAACATTTCAAACATTGAGGCCACCAAGCAAGCTTACAGTAAAACCTAACTGCATGATGCATTTTCATCTCACAAATGAGCTGGGGCACAGTGCAGACACTTGAGTTGCGCATTTCAACCTTCCATTATTACAGGACAAGGTAGTGCACAATAGGAGAAAGCAAACCTCCTAATTTAAAGCCCTATGAGGCTTCCAGGAGACCTTGGGTGGGTGATGGTGAAGCTGGAGACCTCCCTAAAGCTGAAGCTTTTTCCAATTATTCTTCCTCCACTCACTCAATTGTACAGACTCAAGCACAAACTATGACACGTGCTTTAGCTACATAAGCACCATTCCAAGGGATGTTCTGTAGCCAGCATTCCAACGTTTTGTTTGACTCTTCGATTTTTATAGATAATCCCCAAGCATCATCTTTCTCCAGTTTGTCAGCAAAGCAACACCTCATTGCACCCTGTGTCAAGCACTCCACCTTTAGCAAGTTCTATACAGGGAGAGTCACCCTGAGGCTAAACATCTTTTTCCAGATAAACGTGCCTAGCCCGCCATATTCACAGCCGCCCCCTCAACCTTATTGTCCCACATGGCGTCTCTATTCCCACAGTCTCAATCAGATATCTCTGATCAACTCCTAGTATCCCTCACTACCTACACCTCCTTCAAACCCCATTTCCTTCTGAGTTGACACTGGACAAAGCACTTCCCCTCCCCACCCACCCCCGCCACTTACATTTGAAATTTCAAGCTGCCATCTATCTGGCCTATGGCCCTACATTAATTAGTAATCCCCTCACTTCCACCTTTGATACAATTGCCACCAGTTAAAGCCTTACTCTCTCCTGTCCTGGTCATTTCCTCTGGTATGGCCCCTACCTTTGCTTCATCAAGTTAAGGGCTACAGACTTGAGCGTGGCTGGCACATAGCAGGTTTAACAATCCATCGCCACATCTGGTTGTACCACACTAAGCATCATCAGGCCTCAATCTCCTCTCCTAGAGTTGTCCACTACTCCAAAACCATTTCAGAAAGCAAAGGTAACCCCAGATTTTTCTTATCCATGACTAACCACCTCCTTAAACCCCACTTCCCTACCCCTCAACCCGCATCTCCAGCACGTGGGGAACTCATGGATTTAAGACAATTCATTCCAACTACTTCTACTGCTTCCCTGCTTTCCCTTTATCTGGCTACAAGCCAAAGCTGCCCCTCCCCCACTGTCACCAAAGGAAAATATCCAGCCAAAAAACTTTAGTTAAATAAACAATTTCACCATTGGAGAATTACATTTGTTGTACTCTATTTCAACTGTGTCCAGTGAATTTACTTCTGCTGGTATGGAGTAAGATGAGCAGATTGGTATCCATGTTGGTTGAGTTAGCACCGAGGCCTATCTGGCTTACAATCTTGTATCAGCTGTGCCTCAGTTGGTCACTCTCGCCTCTGAGTCAGAAGGTTGTGGATTTGAGCCCAAGAACTTGAACATAAAAATCCAGGCTGATGCTCCAGGTATTATCTTATGGACAAGATATTAAACCAAGGCCTTGTCTACCCTGCTAGGTTGACATAAAAGATCCCATGGCACTATTTCGAAGAAGAGCAGGGGAGTTCTCCCTGGTGTCCTCGCCAATATTTATCCCCTCAACCAACATCACTAAAACAGATTATCTGGTTATTACCGCATTGCTGTTTGTGGGAGCTTGCTGTGTGCAAATTGACTGCCACGTTTCCTACATTATAACAGGAACTGCACTTCAGAAGTACTTCTGTGAAACATTCAATGAATTATCCTAAGGTCCTGAAAAGTGTGCACAGAGAGGATGAAAAAATGCATTGGGTGGTTTTATTTACGAGAGCCTGCTACAGAACTCGTCCTGAGACTTTCCGGATTTGGCACACACAGACTCCTGTTCAAAGGACAGCTATAATGTTCTATGGCAGGTCCTGATGACAGACAGCTGTATCGTCAGGGTGGGTTATGGTGCTTTTTAATGGAATTTTCAACAAGAGGACATGTATCCACCATAAACATGTGACAATTTGGGGTCAATGTTGACTTTGTGTGATACTGTAAAACAGGTGAGAGCAAATCCATAGCTTGTTTTAAATCTCTCCCCATTCTTACTTTCATTAACTTCAATGGGGAGAGATGGAAAATGGGGTGCTGATTCGCTATCACCTGTTTTACAGTATTGCACAAAGTCAACAATCTACCCCTCAGTATTAAAGTGTTTCACAAATATAGAGGATTATGAAGCACATAACCAAATAACCAGATTTGACCTTTAAATGACTGAAATGTAACCTCCAGTTGAAATACAAGCCAGGGTCAAAGGCAACACTTGGGAATTACTATTTTTAGGTCAACATCTTAGAAATTCAGGAAATCTGTGGGTTAAGAAGGAAAATTGAAATTCTGAAAATATGAACTAACAGCAGAAAACGGTGGAAAAAGCATGGCAGTATCTGAAAGAGGATAGACCTGATGGGCCGAATGGCCTCTGTCTGTACTAAGTGTTTCTGCGGTCTTATAGGTTAGGGTTTTGAGTGGGGCCCTACATCAGAAATGGAGAAGACCCTTCACGGGACTGAGCTATCTGTTCCTTGATCTACTTTGTTTTGGTCAATTCTATAAAAGACCATCTCCAGCGTCACCGTGCCAGTTTTGATGACGAATTGCACCCAAAAAATCTATCTTCCCCTTTCAGATACTGACTAACCTTTCCCGCTTTTCCGGCATTTTCTATTTTTAAAAATGGTAGGCCCCTGGACTGCGGAGAACCCAATCTGTAACGGGCTGGCAGGTGCCCTCGGCACTGGGAGTGCTTCTTCATATTTACCTGCCCATCCAGCTGGTGCCTGCCAGCCCTGGCGGGGGAAGAGGAGAGCTTTAGTCGGTAGTCTAGGCCCCCTTGGAGATCCCACTGAACACCCCTCGGCCCGCTGTGTAAGGGGCGGGGGGTGACGATTCAGATTTTTGGACAGGGCCCACTTGCACCCATCTGGAGGCTGGTACAGCTCATTCCTCATGTCATATGGGCCTGCTGGAGCTACTGTGAGCATTGTGGGAAAGCCCTGAGGAAACGTCTTTCAAAATAATTGGTGGCCAGTCTTATTCAATGCTATTCCAAAGAGACTGAAAGTCAAAGCTGAAACAGGACAAAGAAAAACGTTTTTGAAAATGTAAGAGACGTGGAATATAAATCTCTAAAACACTGCATTTTGTTGTGATCTGGAATGCGCTGTCTGAAAGCAGATTCAATAGGAATTTTCAAAAGGGAACTGGATAAATACTTGAAAAGGGGAAACTTGCAGTACTACAGGGAAAGAATGGGGAGTGGGACTATTTGGATAGCTATTTCAAAGAGCCAACACAGGCACAATAGGCTGAATGGCCTCCTCCTGTGCTGAATGATTCTATTAACTCTCTCACTCTCTAAACAAAGCCCTATGTTGATCTGAGTCAGCTGTAAGGAAATACGCTTACACAACCCAGCAGAGACTTCCTCATCTGATTCCCCTCCCCCACTCCTCCTCCTCCCCACAACAATGTGCCTATGCACTTGATATTAGAAATTCAGGGGAATGGGAGATTTAATTTGCATCCCCAACACTCCTTGGGGCCACAAACTGGCAATCCAGTGTGTCACCAGGATCAGCAATCATTAGTCCCGAATCGGGAACCCAGAAAAATCAGTTAGAATATGCCCACTTCTCATTCTATCGATTTCCCATTCTCTTTGACTTTACAAAGATGCCAAAGTATAGAGGAACACCAGTGGGTCTCACCTACCCCATCATTCCATTAAAACTCATGGTCTCAACATCACAGCATCCAAATAACTCTTGAATTATTTCCAAGTTTTTTTTCCTCGACTACCCTCCCAGATATCATTCATTCTGTATGAAGTAATACTTCCTGATACCAGTCCCCTACTTGCCTTTTGCTAACTTCTGCCTATGTTACTTTTTCTGCTGTTGTGGTTTAACTTGAGATAGTTTCTTACATTAATCCTTTCCATTTCATTTCGTATCTTTTATACATCTTTCAAGTCCCTTCTTATTCACCTCCTTTTAAACTTTCTTTAAACTTTTCTCAAGGTGGAGATCAGCCCCCTGGTACTTCTGTGCACAACTTTCATATTTTCCTTATGCCTCCATGATTCTTGCTGAAGTCAGCAGAGGACAGAATGTTATGCTTGCAAGTTGCTGGGAGCAGCTGGGAGAGGATGGGAGAGAATGGGGGAGGATGGGGGAGGATGGGAGAGGATGGGAGAGGATGGGAGAGGATGGGAGAGGATGGGGGAGGATGGGGGAGGATGGGGGAGGATGGGAGAAGATGGGAGAGGATGGGGGAGGATGGGAGAAGATGGGGGAGGATGGGAGAGGATGGGGGAGGATGGGAGAGGATGGGGGAGGATGGGAGAGGATGGGGGAGGATGGGGGAGGATGGGAGAAGATGGGAGAGGATGGGGGAGGATGGGAGAGGATGGGAGAGGATGGGGGAGGATGGGGGAGGATGGGGGAGGATGGGAGAGGATGGGGGAGGATGGGAGAGGATGGGAGAGGATGGGGGAGGATGGGAGAGGATGGGGGAGGATGGGAGAGGATGGGGGAGGATGGGAGAGGACGGGAGAGGATGGGAGAGGATGGGAGAGGATGGGGGAGGATGGGAGAGGATGGGAGAGGATGGGGGAGGATGGGGGAGGATGGGGGAGGATGGGAGAGGACGGGAGAGGATGGGGGAGGATGGGAGAGGACGGGAGAGGATGGGAGAGGATGGGGGAGGATGGGAGAGGATGGGAGAGGATGGGGGAGGATGGGGGAGGATGGGGGAGGATGGGAGAGGATGGGGGAGGATGGGAGAGGATGGGGGAGGATGGGGGAGGATGGGGGAGGATGGGGGAGGATGGGAGAGGATGGGGGAGGATGGGAGAGGATGGGGGAGGATGGGGGAGGATGGGGGATGATGGGAGAGGATGGGAGAGGATGGGGGAGGATGGGAGAGGACGGGAGAGGATGGGAGAGGATGGGAGAGGATGGGGGAGGATGGGAGAGGATGGGAGAGGATGGGGGAGGATGGGGGAGGATGGGAGAGGATGGGGGAGGATGGGGGAGGATGGGGGAGGATGGGAGAGGATGGGAGAGGATGGGGGAGGATGGGAGAGGACGGGAGAGGATGGGAGAGGATGGGGGAGGATGGGGGAGGATGGGAGAGGATGGGAGAGGATGGGGGAGGATGGGGGAGGATGGGGGAGGATGGGAGAGGATGGGGGAGGATGGGAGAGGATGGGGGAGGATGGGGGAGGATGGGGGATGATGGGAGAGGGTGGGAGAGGATGGATGAGGATGGGAGAGGATGGGGGAGGATGGGGGAGGATGGGAGAGGATGGGGGAGGATGGGAGAGGATGGGGGAGGATGGATGAGGATGGGAGAGGATGGGGGAGGATGGGAGAGGATGGGGGAGGATGGGAGAGGATGGGAGAGGATGGGAGAGGATGGGGGAGGATGGGGGAGGATGGGGGAGGATGGGAGAGGATGGGGGAGGATGGGAGAGGACGGGAGAGGATGGGAGAGGATGGGAGAGGATGGAGGAGGATGGGAGAGGATGGGAGAGGATGGAGGAGGATGGGGGAGGATGGGAGAGGATGGGAGAGGATGGGGGAGGATGGGAGAGGATGGGAGAGGATGGAGGAGGATGGGAGAGGATGGGAGAGGATGGGGGAGGATGGGAGAGGATGGGAGAGGATGGGGGAGGATGGGGGAGGATGGGAGAGGACGGGAGAGGATGGGGGAGGACGGGAGAGGACGGGAGAGGATGGGAGAGGATGGGGGAGGATGGGAGAGGATGGGAGAGGATGGGGGAGGATGGGGGAGGATGGGGGAGGACGGGAGAGGACGGGAGAGGATGGGAGAGGATGGGGGAGGATGGGAGAGGATGGGAGAGGATGGGGGAGGATGGGGGAGGATGGGAGAGGACGGGAGAGGATGGGGGAGGACGGGAGAGGACGGGAGAGGATGGGAGAGGATGGGGGAGGATGGGAGAGGATGGGAGAGGATGGGGGAGGATGGGGGAGGACGGGAGAGGACGGGAGAGGATGGGAGAGGATGGGGGAGGACGGGAGAGGACGGGAGAGGATGGGAGAGGATGGGGGAGGATGGGAGAGGATGGGAGAGGATGGGGAAGGATGGGGGAGGATGGGAGAGGACGGGAGAGGATGGGGGAGGACGGGAGAGGACGGGAGAGGATGGGAGAGGATGGGGGAGGATGGGAGAGGATGGGAGAGGATGGGGGAGGATGGGGGAGGATGGGAGAGGACGGGGGAGGACGGGAGAGGACGGGGGAGGACGGGGGAGGACGGGGGAGGATGGGAGAGGATGGGAGAGGATGGGAGAGGATGGGAGAGGATGGGAGAGGACGGGGGAGGACGGGGGAGCACCGATTGGAAATTGGGCTCAAACTGCCTTTCAGCTTTCATTTTAAAGGTTGGGAAATCATGGGCAGTGCCATCAAAGTTTCAGATTAGCATTGCCAGATGGCAAAGCCCACATTAGCAGCACAGAGTCATAAATGACCTCCTGTATTGCAATATTCTGTTTGCTTTGTTAATTGCTGCAAAATGTACCAACTTGAGCTTCTGCCGGATTGGAAATATTGTTGAGATTCTCGGTAATTCTAACTGCTTCATCAGACATGAGTACGTCTACAATCCCAAACCTCTCCGTAGTTTTGTATCAGCTGCAAGTGTGACAAATGTGCACTGTTTCTGACTTTAGCTTATTTATTGTTCTTAATCCCCTTTCCATCCCTTGGCATAAACTCTGTGAATTTCTATCCCTTGCTCTTGATTCCTTTCTCTCTCTCTGGTTCTGTGTCCCTGCAGCTGGTGGACTTACCCAAGTGAAGGAGTGCAGCTGATACCTCAGTAAGTTTGCTCGCTGGACTGGAAACTGCAGGCTCCGGTTTACTCCAGACAATACCAGCTCGGATCAGACGGGAGTGGATGTAATCTCGACACAGTGCCTTCGCTTGAGAAATAAGCTCCTTATCGGGAGGAGAGCGATCAAACACTTCCATCACTTCAGCAGCAAAGACGGAAGAGCGTCGAAGCATCTCCATCTGGGAGAAAGGAAACCATGAGGTTAGATAGAGCCAAACCTGAATTGTACTGGAGAATATCAACACAAAGGTCAGCACAGTATGCTCACAGGAGAGAGTGCATTACAAACAGAGTGTAAAGGTTGGGAATTTGTTGCAAGTGGGACTCTAGAATTGTAGCCCATCAAGTCCATGCCAGCTCTCTGTATAGCAATCCAGTCAGTCCCATTCCTGAGCTCTATCACTGTAGCCCTACACGTTTATTTTCCCTCAAGTGCCTATTCAATTTCCTTTTGAAATCAGTGATCGTCTCCACTTCCACCACCCTCGTAGGCAGTGAGTTCCAGGTCATTACCACTCACTGTGTAAAAGATTCCCACTGTGTCTCTAGCACAGAACCTTACATCTGTGTCCCCTAGTCCTGTACCATCAGCCAATGGGAATTGCTTTTGACTATCTTATCTAAACCTGTCATAATCATGTATACCTCTATCAAATCACCGCTCAACCTCCCTTGATCCAACCTAATCTCATCTGTGGAACCATCCCAGTAAATCTCCTCTGCACCCTCTCAAAGACCCTCACATCCTTCCTAAAGTATGGTGACCTGAACTGGATGCAATACTCTAGTTGGGGCCTAACCAGAGCTTTATAAAGATTCAGCATAACTTCCCTGCTTTTGTACTCAATGCCTCTGTTTATGAAACCCAAGATCCCATATGCTTTGCCAACTACTCTCACAATATGTCCTGCCATCTTCAAAAATCTGTGCACATGAACCCCTAGGTCCCTCTGTCCCTACACACTCTTTAGTGTAGTGCCTTTAAGTCTATATTGCCGCTTCCTAGCCCACTGCCAAAAAGCATCACCTCACGCTTCTCTGTATTAAATTCTTCAATCTGCCACTTGTCTGTCCATTCTGCTAGCCTATCTATGTCCTGTTGCAGTCAATTGGTATCATCCTTACTGTCTGCCACACCTTCCAGTTTGGTATCATTAGCAAACTGTATCAATTTGGTTTAACTTTATGAATTTAAATTAGAACTTTAAAAACTTTAAAAGGAATGCAAGTTAATCAGCAGTTAGCAGAAACTGCCTGTCAGTAGTGGTGAACTGGCAATCAGCTGTGAGTGCTTGAATAGATGCCAGGGAGAGCTCAACACCGTTCGGGTGGTGGTGAAGGATAATGAAGGAGGTGCACTGGTTGACCGTACCTTCTTCATTAAGAAAATCCTTATTGATTGCTGTGGATTACAAGCTGCGGACATCTTCTGCCTGCAGGACTTCCCCAGCAGTGGATATTTCGATGTGACATTCAGGAACGTGGCGGGATGCATCAAGTTCCTGAAGGTGTTCAAGGAGAGGGGAGACCAGGTGCTGCTGTTGATCCTCACAGTGGAGCCACTCTTCACGCTGCTGTCACAATGCGACCGGGTGGTGACAATCCACCTCTACAATCCCCATGTTCCTGTCGTCGATATGCTCATCTTCCTCACCAGGTACGTCGAGGGGGCGGGAGCAGTACTGATGTCGAGGACCCATTTGGGCTTTGGACCAGCAAGCGGCAGGTCAAGGTGACCTTGAAGGTCGATGCCAACGGAGCCATCATCCATCCTCCAGCTTCGCTATCTGGGGAAGTCGAGGCTTCTTGGTCTATGCGGGGCAGCTCAGAGTTTGTTGCACCTGTGACAAATCTGGTCATGTGACAGCTAACTGCAGCACAGTCGTCTGAAAGAACTGAAAGAAGGAAGGCCATCAGACGAAGGACTGTAAGCAGAGTAAATGCTGCAACCTGTGCGGTGAGGCAGGCCACCTGTACAAAACCTGCCCCGAACACTGCCTCAGTTATGCTCAGGCAACAAAATCCAAGGAAAGGCCGGGAGAAGGAATGGCGAATGCGTCTGGTGCTGGGAAGGAGACAAGCAACCCTCTCTGCAGCGAGGAATGTCTAGCTGAGGAGAAGAAAGGGGAGGCAGCTGCAATCAGCGACCCAACACATAACCCGTGTCCGGAAACCCCTCTACAGACAGAATCAATGGAGGAGGAGGCAGCAGATGGACAAACTGGTCAGTGGCAAGTGGTACAAAGGAAAACCACAAAGACAAAACCTTCAAAAAAGGAACAGGTCACCACCAGAACCAGTGGCAAGAGGAAGCTACTGTCTGAGACAGACTATGGCAGCTCCTCCGCATTGGACAAGGAAGGGCCGGAAAGACGGCACCTGCAAAAGAAGCAGCAGAACTCAAAGGAGCTGAAAGAGAAAGCCCCCCAGCTCCAGGGCACTGGAAGCTGTGATGGGTCCAGCACGCCCCAAACCCGAAGCACTGAACCTAGCGACATGCCCAGCGCATCCCAGCTCTGGGACACCGAGAGCAAAGAAGCGTCTGGCGCACTCCAGCTCCGGGAAGCCGGGAGCAGTGATGTCTTCAAGGAGGAACAGAGGGGAAAGACAACAACAGCAGAGGACAGCCCCATCCTTGCTGCCTACAAGACCCCCCCCCCCCCCTCCGCCCCGCCACGACCATGTCACCCCAGTGTAACAAACCCCCCATGAAAAACCAGGAGGGGTTTCGAAACCCAACGAATGTGAAACAGCTTGTGTCGACAATGGGTATGCAGGAACATACCCAAGGACTGAGACTAGCAAGGACAACTGGTGTGGGAAGCAACAACTAACTTAAAAATTGGTATAAAGATTGCTTTGATTAACATGCGTAGCATTAAATTCACTACGCGATGTGTTTCAACCATGGACTACCTCGCCAAGGTCAAAGCCGACCTACTGTTTCTGCAGGAGTGTGGAATACCACACCTCAGCAGCTACAAGCAATGGTAACGATGGTGGTCCCACGGGCCAACGATCTAGTCAGGGGGTATTGATTCCCGTTCTTCCGGCCTGGGTATTCTGCTGCGGGGAGGTAACTTCACCATCTCCGAAGTTAAGGAGGTGGTGGGCGGTTGCCTCCTCGTAGCAGATGTAATGTACAACAATGCTCCACTCCGGTTGATCAACATGTACGCCCCGAATCAATGCAGCGAGCGGCTGACCGTCTTCCAGCGGCTCCCACTGCTGTTGCCGACGTCCAGGCCAGTCATTCAAGGTGGTGACTTCAGCTGTATCATTGATGCAGCTGGACGATCCAGCAGTGACGACAGCAAACTGGACGCTACGTCCAGATTCCTAATGGACACAGTAAAAGATGCCAAGCTGCACGACGTCTTCAGCAAACCTGCAGACAGCGCAGCGTAGATACACCTGGTCAAGACCGGACGTGTCTGCCCGTTCCAGGATTGACTTCCTGTTTGTGTCCCGTGCTGTCACAGTCAGATCCACCGCCTCTTACTGGCCGACTGTCACTTACAGGATGACCAGCAGGTTGGCAGGGGGATATGGAAGCTCAATGCTCCACTGCTAACCCCAGAGAACGTTGAGGAACTCAAAAGGGATTACAAAGGTTGGAGAACCGTGAAACCCTTCTTTGAGTCTCCAGTTCACTGGTGGGAGGCGATCAAGGAGAACATCAAGAGGTTTTTTATCCTCAAAGGTGTTCAGTGGGCGAGAGTCAGACAGAGGGAAGTGTCCCGACTCCAGAAAAGAATGCAAAATCTGCAGTCGATGCGGGTCGAGGTCAAGGAGGACCTCCAAGAGGTGAAGAGCCAGCAGGCCTCACTCTTTGCCACGGAGGCCTCCAAGATCATCTTCTGGTCCAGAGTCCGCTCCATCGAGCAGGATGAGACGTGCTCGCGTTACTTCTTCCAAAAGGTACAGAGAGAGCTCTGTGATCAGCAGCCTGAAGGAAGAGGATGGCTCAGTAACATCACAGTAGTCTGACATACTAAGGATCAGCAAATCCTTTTACGTTGGGCTGTACGACATGAAGCCCATGGACAGCACGGCTTCCCAGTCTTAGATGACAGCAGGAGGGAGAGACTGGACAAGCCACTAACTCTGGATGAGCGAACAAACCCCGTCCGGTTCTTCGAGACGAGTAAAACTCCCGGAAGCGACAGCTTACCGGTTGAGTTGTATTCGACTCTGTGGGACTGGCCCAGACCTGCTAGAAGTGTATGAGAGTATACTTCTGGCCGGCAGCATGTCAGAATCCATGAGGAAAGGCATCATCACCCTCATCTACAAGCTGAAGGGGGAGAGGGCGGAAATCAGAAATTGGCGGCCCATCTCACTGCTTAATGTTGATTACAAGATTCTGTCCAAAGTCATCGCCAGTCAGGTCAAGTCTGGGAGTCGGTGATTCACCCTGACCAGACCTGCACTGTACCCAGCAGGAAGATCTCTGATAGTCTCGCGCTACTCAGGGATACGATCGCCTATGTACGGGACAGGAGGGTGGACACCTGCCTCATCAACTTGGACCAGGAGAAGGCTTTTGACAGGATATCGCACACCTACATGATGGACATGCTCTCCAAAATGGGGTTTGGGGAGGGAATCTGCAATTGGATCAAACTGCTCCACACAAACATCAGTAATGCAGTCTCAATCAACGGGTGGGAATCGGAAAGTTTCCCGATCTAATCTGGAGTCAGACAGGGCTGTCCTCTCTCCCCGGTCTTGTCTGTTTGCTGTATTGAACCCTTTGCTGAGTCCATTAGGAAGGATGCGAGCAGAAGAGGGGTGACAATCACAGACAGCGGAGGCACTCAGGTAAAAACCTCCCTGTACATCATCGTCTTCTGCTCGGATCCGCTGTCCGTGCGCAGACTGATGAGCATCTGCAACCAGGTTGAACTGGCCTCGGGAACCAAAGTAAATCACAGCAAGAGTGAGGCCATGTTCTTTGGGAACTGGGCTGACCAATCCTTTGTTCCCTTCACCATCAAGCCAGACTACCTGAAGGTGCTGGGGATATGGTTCAGAAGGGCCGGGGCGTGCACCAAAACCTGGAAGGAGCGAGCAGCCATGGTACACCATAAACTGAGCATGCGGGAGCAGCGTTCTCTCCCCATTGTGG
Organism: Heterodontus francisci; assembly: GCF_036365525.1. Taxonomy (NCBI): domain Eukaryota; kingdom Metazoa; phylum Chordata; class Chondrichthyes; order Heterodontiformes; family Heterodontidae; genus Heterodontus; species Heterodontus francisci. Next base: position 20,950,754 of record NC_090381.1, read on the forward strand.
GTAAGAACCTGGTAATCAGGTGCGAGGCGCTCACGTTGTTGCTGTACGTGGCGCAGGTCTGGCCCATACCCCACTCCTGCGCTGTGGCGGTCACCTGAGCCATTTTCCGCTTCATCTGGGGATCTAAAATGGACCGGGTCCAGAGGGACACAATGTTCAAACCTCTGGATAAGGGCAGGAAAAATGTACCCAACGTTGCCCTCATCCTGATGACCACCTTCGTGTGCGGCTGCATCAAGCTGTGTGTAGACCTCCAGTACGCAAACTCCAAGTGTCACTACGTGCTGAGGTTCTATCTGTCCCCGGTGTTGCGAAGGGTGGGCCTGGTCACATTGCCGCGGAACGCTCCATCCAGTTGGACTGTGCCATATCACCTATCCGTCGTGGGAAATTTTCTGCGGGAAAACACCTTTGACCACCGATCCATCAGGCAGTGGCCTGCACGGAATGTCCTCAAGGCCCTACGGGAAAAGAAGATGGTGGATCCTGTCGGATGGTTCCCCGAGCAGACCGCCAAAGTCATTTGGCAGAATACCTCATCACCAGAACTTTCAAACAAGCACCAAGATGTAGCTTGGCTGGTGGTGAGAAGGGCCCTCCCCATCAGATCCTTCCTGCATGCCCGGAGTCTCACCCCCTCCACACGCTGCCCTCGCGGTGGCTGGTGGGGAAGAGACGGTTGCCCGCCTCTTTCTGGAATGTGTCTTTGAAAAGCGGGTGTGGAAAGAGATGCAGTGGTTTTTGTCGAGGTTCATCCCAATCAGCTCTATAACACAGGAGTCTGCACACCGAGATAAACATCAACTGCTGCTGGAGGACCATCAATTTGGTGAAAGACACTCTTTGGTCTGCACGAAACTTGCTGGTCTTCCACCGCAAACAGTTGTCCACGAACGAGTGTTGCAGACTGGCACATTCAAAGATCCAGGACTACGTGCTGAGGGACACACTAAAGCTTGGGGCAGATGCTGCAAAGGCTCAATGGGGGAAAGACCACAGTGTAAGGTCCTCCCACGAAAGTGAACTGAGGGGTTGGACACGTGGGAAACCCCTCGGGCTGTAAACACCAAATATGGTTTTGCTGTAAAATGTACATGGCAGGTAAAACGGAATGGAAGGGTTGTGAGGCAACTCACTCCAGGATTGAAGAAAACTGATTTCCTTTGCACTTTTTGGAATGTCAACTTGGTGCTGTTTTGAACTCTTTTGTAATGTATTTTTCACAGATTTTTATGAATAAAGTATATTTTGGAAAAAAAAGGGTGCTAATTACTTTGAGCAGGAAGCTGAGTCAGCAGGTGTAACTTGGGTGTGGCTCAAAAAGGTCTATAAAAGTAAACAGTATGGGCTGGTGAATGGAGTGGTTGTAGAACAGAGTGTAATGGTTGGAAATTTGGTGCAGAGGGGCAAAGAGGTGCTGCTTTTTGCCTCCAATATTTGTAGTTACAGGTAAGTATTTAATTTAATAATCTATAACTTAAACTAGGTAAAGTAATTAGTTAAAAGACTCAAAAGTATAAGCTAAGTTGATTAAAATACATAGACTAATGAAATAAAGAAATGACTTATATAGGGATGAAAGTGCAGATGGTATGCTGCAGCTGCAGAAGATGTGAGTTTGTGGACAGCATCATGATACCAGAGAACCACAGCTGCAGTAAGTGTCTGCATCTTGAGGAGTTACAGCTCAGAGTTGTTGAGCTGGAGTCTGAGCTGCAGAAATTGCTGGGCATCATGGAGGGGGAGAGTTCGCTGGACACTATAATTTGGGAGGCAGTCATGCCTCTTAGGTTAAGTAGTGGTCAGGGACTAGAGGGTGTGACTGTGAATCAAGCAGGTAAGTGGACCCCAGTGCTAGAGGAGCCTTGACCTTTTCCCTTATCCAACAGGTACAAGGTCCTTGTTGCCTGTGTAGATGAAGGCAAAATCTGCAAAGTGGATGAGCAAACTGACCACAGTACGTGGTACAAGAAGCCATTCAAGTGGGAGTGAAAAGGAATGTGGTAGTGATAGGGGACTGTATAGTCAGTGGGGTAGATACTGTTCTCTCCAGCAGGAGTTCTGAATGTTGTGTTGTAGGTTAAGGGCATCTCCCTGCAGCTGGAAAAGAATGTGGAGTAGGAGGGGAAGAATCCAGTTGTTGTGGTCCCCATCGGAACCAATGACATAGGTAGAACGAGGAATAAGGTTCTGCTGAAAGAGTTTGAGGAGTTTGGGTCCAAATTAAAATTTAGAACTTCAAAGGTAATATTCTCTGGATTACTACCTGAGCCACATGCAAATTGGCATGGGGTCAAATGGATCAAAGAGTTGAATGTATGGTTGAAAGAGTGGTGTTGGAAGGAGTTTTGATTCATGGGGCAGTGGTATCTATACTGGGGAAAGAGAGTCCTGTTCTTTTGGGATTGACTCCAGTTAAACTGTGCTGGGACCAGTGTCTTGGCAAATTGTACAACGAGGGTTGTAGATAGTGTTTTAAATTAAAGGGTGGGGTGTGTGCAAGTGAGGGAAATCTATAAATCTAAAGAGACAAGCCAAGGCCACAGAGTCTTGTGTGTGATTGTGTAGTGATTTGGGTAAAGATAAGCAGAGTGTGACAGGAAGGGACGTACGTTTTAACAGTCATTGTGCATTAGTGAATAAGGTGAAATTGGCGAAAAATACCTTAAAATTAAAGGTACTTTATCTGAATGCATAAGGTGTTTGTAACAAGATAAACAAATTATTCGTAGAATCATATAATGGTTACGGCACAGAAGGAGGCCATTTGGCCTGTCGTGTCAATGCCAGCTCTCTGCAAGAGCAATTTAGTTAGTCTCACTCCACCATTCTTTCCCTGTAGTCCTGCAAATTTTTTATTGTCAGGTATTTATCCAATTCCCTTTTGAAAGCCACCATTGAACCGGCCTCCCCCACACTCTCAGGCAGTGCATTCCGGATCCTAACAACTCGCTGCATTTAAAAAAAAATTCTCATTGCCTTTGGTTATTTTGCCAATCACCTTCAATCTGTGACCTCTGGTTCTTGACCCTTCCACCAATGGGAAGTATCTCTCGATCTGCTCTGTCTAGACGCCATGATTTTGTGCACCTCTATCAAATCTCCTCTCAACTTTCTCTTCTCTAAGGAGAAGAATCCCAGCTTCTCCAATCTATCCTTGTAACTGAATTCCCTCATCCCTGAAATCATTCTTGTGAATATTTTCTGCAACTTTTCTAAAGCTCTCGCATTCTTCCTAAAGTGTGGTGCTCAGAATTGAAGGCCAAACAGTGTTTTAGAAAGGTTTACCATAACTTCCTTGCTTTTGCACTCTCGGCCTCCCTTTATAAATCCCACGATACTGCATGGCCTTTTTAACCACTTTTTCAACCTGCCCTGCCACCGTCAACAATTTGTGCACAGATACTCCCTGGTCTCTCTGCTCCTGTGCCCCCTTTAGAACTGTATCCTTTATTTTATATTGCCTCACCTCATTTTTCCTACCAAAATGTATCACTTCACACTTCTCTGCATTAAATTTCACCTAATGGCACAGATTGAGGAAAAATGGGTTCAACCTAACAGCCATTACAGAGACGTGATTGCACGGTGACCAAGATTGGGATACTTCAGGGTATTCAAGGTTTCGAAAAGCCAAAGTGGAAATGGAGGAGGTGGGTGGGTAAGCCCTGATAATAAAGGATGACATAAGGACAATGCTCAGGAAGGGAAATCAGTATGGGTAGAGATAAGAAATAACAAGGATCAGAAAACACTGGTATGAGTAGTTTATGGGCCCCCTTACAGAAACTGTTCTGTTGGACAGAGTGTTAATCAAGAAAAATGAGGAGTTTGTAACAAAGCCAATGCAACAATCATGGGGAAATTTAATCTTCATATAGACTGGACAAATCAAATTGGCAAAAGTAGTTTGGAGGACGGATTCACGGAATGCATTCAAGACAATTTCCTAGAACAGTAGCTCATGGAACCGAGGGAAGAGGCTATTTCAGATTTGAAAACAAAGTGCTGGAAATACTCAGCAGTTCTGGTAGCATCTGTGGAGAGACAGAGAAACAGAGTTAACGTTTCAGGCCGATGACCCTTCAACAGAACGGAAAAAAATTTGAATGTAATAGGTTTTAGGAAAGATAAAGGGGCGGAGGGGGGAAGGGTGGGATAAAGAACAAGAGAAGGTTTGTGAGAGGGTGGAAGACAGGAGCAATCAAATGACAAAACAGTTGTGGTGCAGGGCCAAAGGGAGTGGTAATGGGAAATAAAAGAAACAAGATCTGTCGAGACTGGTGAACAGCTGCCATCTGAAAACAAGAGCAAGAGAAAAACGAGTAAAGGTGCATAGGGGTAATATGACAGATTTGTGTGGGGGGGATCATATGACAGCTGTCTCAATTTATTCATACACTGGATTCCAAAATGTTTTTTTGAAAGTAATCCATCTAATTTGAATTTGAATGGAGCAGTACTATCTGCTTCGACTGACTCCATGGGAAATCTTTTCGACAGACTGACGATTCACTCACTGAAATAGTATTTCCCCAGATTCATTTTGAATTTACACTTTTTCAAGTGCAGGCCATGTCCTCTGGTTCTATTGTTCTGGACAAGTTGAAACAGCCCGTCATGGTCTAAATTATGTATTCCTTTTAGAATCCAGAGAACAGCAATCATATCAGCTCTCAACCTTCTCTTTTCCAGCAAGAGCATGACCAATTTACACAATCACTCCTCATAATCCAATCCCTCCATCCCCGCAATCATTCTCACTGCTCTCTTCTGTAATCTCTCATCAGCTGCAGTATCCTGTTGTATTGTGGTGACCAGAACTGAACCGGAAGTAGGAGATATTTATACTTTGTGGGTAGGATAGAACTTGCCGAAGGAAAAATTTAAATGGCGATTAACTCCATGGCTCACCATTCACATCTAGAGAGTAAAATGCAAAATAAACAAAGCAACAACTTGGATTTATATAGCACCTTTTAACATAGTAAAACATTCCATGAGGCTTCACTGGAGCATTATCAAACAGAATTTGAGACAGCACTAAATAAAATATTAAAACAGAGGATCAAAAGCTTAGTCAGAGCTAGGTTTTAAAGACTCAGTGAAGGAGAGGTAGAGAAATAGAGAGCTTAGGGTCTGGGCAGTTGAAGGCACAGCCATCAATGATAGAGTAATTCAAATTGGGGATGTTCAAGAGGCCAGAATTGGAGGAGCACAGATCTTGCAGGTTCATAGGGCTGGAGGAAATTAGAGAGAAAGGGAGTGGGGAGGCCATGGAGGGATTTGAAAATTAAAATTAAAGTTTTAAAAATCAAGGTGTTGCTTAATCACAAGGCAATGTAGGTCAGCAAGCACAGGGGTGAACGGGGAACAGGACTTGGTACGAGTTAAAACATAGGCAGCAGGGTTTTGAATGACCCCAGGTTTATGGACAGTAGAATATGGGAGGTCAGCCAGGAGCACATTGTAATAGTCAGGTCTAGAGGTAACAAAGGCATGGATGAAGGTTTCAGCAGTAGATAAGCTCTGTCAGAGCGGAGTCAAGCAATGTTAGAGGTGAAAGTAAACAGTCTTGGTGATGGAGAGGATATAGGGTTGGGAGCTTATCTCAGCGTCAGATATAACACCAAGGCTGCAAACAGTCTGGTTCAGCCTCAGACAGTTGCCATGGAGAGGGATGGAGTCAGTGGCAGAGACTGAAGACAATGGCTTCAATTTTCCCTATAATTTGTTGGAGAAAATTTTACTGAACCAGTACTGAAGGTCGGACAAGCAGTCTGACAAATCTGAGACAGTGACTCGGTTGAGAGAGGTGGTAGTGAGGTAGAGCTGTGTGTCGTCAGTGTACATGTGAAAACTAACGCTGTGGTTTTGGATGATGTCGCCGAGGAGCAGGATGTAGGTGAGAAATAGGAGGGGGCCAAGGATAGATCCTTGGAGCTCCAGAGGTAACAGTGCTGGAGGGGAAGAGAAGCCATTGCAAGTGATACTCCGGATCCGATTAGATAGATAAGAATGGAACCAAGTGAGAGCACTCTCACCCAGCTGGATGACAGTGGAGAGGCTTTGGAGAAGGATAGTGTGATCAACCATGTCAAAGGCTGCAGACAGGTCGAAAAGGATGTGGAGGGAACATTTACCTTTGTCACAGTCACATAAGATGTCATTTGTGACTTTGATAAGAGCTGTTTCAGTACTCTGGAAGGGGTGGAAATCTGACTGGACAGATTCAAACATGGAGTTGTGGGAAATGTAGGCACGAATCTGGGAGGCAAAAAACATTCAAGGACTTTGGAGAGGAAAGGGACGTTGGAGATGGGGTGGTAGTTTGCAAGGATGGAGGAATCAAGGGGGTTTTCTTTGAGGAGAGGGGCAATGATGACGGACTTAGAGGAGAGAGGGAAAGTATCTGACGAGACGGAACTGTTAACAATATCAAACATGAGGACCAGAAAGGGAAGTTGCGTGCTCAGCAGTTTAGTGGGGGAAAAGGCTGAGGGAGCAGGAGGTGGGTCTCATGGACAAGATGAGCTCAGAGGACATGAGGGGAGATCGAAGAGAAACGAGAGAAAGATGAGTTCAGGACTGGGGCCAAGAGGGAACCTTAAAAGAAGTTTGGCCAGGTGGGCCACTGGAAAAGAGGGAAGAGACAGAAGCAGCTGATTGGATGTCTCAATCTTAGTGACAAACAACTCCATGAGCTCTTCGCTTTTGTTGTTGGTGGTGAGGGTGGACGGGACCTGGGAAAGAGGTTTAAGGAGGCCATTTTGTAGTGAAAAGAAGCCAGAGGTTATCTTTGCATTCCAGGATGATCCTGGAATTGTGAGCAATTTTGACAGAAAGCAAGTTCCAATCAGCTTTATGGTGTCCATCCAGATCTACTGCTAAGTGGTTAAACTGGTTGTCTGCCATAAACGTTCAAGTTTCTGTCCTTTAGACTTAAGGGAGTGGCGATCACAGCCATACCAGGTGGAATGACCAGGATGAGCAAGAGTAAATATTTTAATGGGGACAAGTACATCAAGGGTGGAGATTAAGGTGTGATTGACCTGATTAGTTGCTGCAGAAATGTCATGGTGAATGGAGAGACAAAGGCTAGACAGTAAGGAATTTGGAAGCACAGTAGTAAGGCATTTGACAAGGTCCCACATCAAAGGTTACTAAACAAAACAGCCCATGGTATAGAAGGTAACATATTAGCATGGATAGAGGATTGGTTAGCTAACAAGAAACAGAGTATGGATCGTTTTCAGGTTTGCAAGCTGTAACTAGTGGACTGCCACAGGGATCAGTGCTCGGGCCTCAACTGTTTACAATCTATATCAATGACTTGGTTGAAGGGACAGAATGTACGGTAGCTAAATTTGCTGATGACACAAAGATGGGTCGGAGAGTAAGTTGTGAAGTGGATATAAGGAGTCTGCAAAGGGATATAGGTAGGTTAAGTGAGTGGCAAAGATTTGGCAGAAGTATAATATGGGAAAGTGTGAACTTGTCCACTTTGACCAGAATAGAAAGGCAACATATTTAAACAGAGAGCGAGATTGCAGAACTGAGATGCAGAGGGATCTGAGTGTCCTAGTACATGAAACACAGTTAGTATTCAGCAAGTGATTAAGAAGACACATGCAATGTTTTGGTCTATTGCAAGGCAAAAGGAATATAAAAGTAGAGATGTTTTGCTACAGTTGTACAGGGCATTGGTGAGACCACATCTAGAGTATTGTGTACAGTTTTGGTCTCCTTACTTAAAGGATACAGTTCCATTGGAAGCAGTTCCAGGACGTTTCACTCAACTGATTCCTGGGATGAGAGGGTTATCTTATGAGGAAAGGTTGAACAGGTTGGGTCTGTATTTATTGGAGTTTAGAAGGATGAGAGGTGATCTTATTGAAGTATAAGATCCTGAGGGGATTTGAAAGTTTGGATGTTGAAAGGATGTTTCCTCTTGTGGGAGAGACTAAAATTAGCGGGCAGAGTTTAAAAATAAGGGATCTCCCATTTCAGACAGATGAGGGGAAGTTTGTTCTGAGGGTCATGAGTCTGTGGAGCTCTCTTCCCCGAAGAGTGGTGGAAGCAGGGTCATTGAATGTTTTTAAGGTAGAGGTAGACAGATTCTTGACAAACAAGGGAGTCAAAGGTTATCAGGGTAGGCAGGAAAGTGGAGTTGTGTCCACAAACAGATCAGCCAAGATCTTATAGAATGGTGGAACAGGCTGGAGGGCCGATTAGCCTACTCCTGCTCCTAGTTCATATGTATGTATGTTCATATGCCTATTAGGGTGGTGGGTTAAATTTACGACCATATGGGTGGTTCAGTAATAGAATTCTTGCTTGCCTCACTGGAGGTCAGGATTTGTTTCCCAGACAATGCAGATCTCTTTACTCTTAGGTGTCAGCTGTGGCTCGGTGGGTTGCACACTTATTTCTGAGTCAGAAGGTTGTGGGTTCAAGGCTCACTGCAGAGACTTGACTGCCTAATCTAGGCTGATGCTACTTGGGGAGTAGATTCCACAAAAGATTCCACAGCACTATCTCAAAAAAGAGCAGAGGATTCTCCCCAGTGTCCTTGCCAATATTTATCACTCAACCAACATCGCTAAGAAAACAGACTATCTGATTATTTATCTCTATTTGTGGGACTCTGCTGTACAGAAATTGAATGCTGCAATTTCCTACATCACAACAGTGACTACACTTCAAAAGTACTTAACTGGTGTTACAACCAGGTGAGAAAGGGGTCTTATCGTAACAGGGTTTCATTTTTAAACAGTGTTTTGAGCTTCCCCTTGGTGAATTCTTGCTCACCACTTTCCAATTATAAGGCAAAGAAATGAGCACGCTCAGGTTTAAAGAAGAAAAGTGAAATTTAAACTTAAACTCTAATTCAGTTAACGCCTATGGATACACACTACGTCCCACTCTAGCATGCATACACGATACGCAAATGGAGACAGAAAAGAGCAGAAGAAAAATAAAGTTTGAGGCAATCTCTGAAGAGGGGTTTTTACTGTGTTTGAGCTCGCTGTAGTCCTTGATTGTAGGTAGTCTTGCTTTTGGTTGGGGCCCAGTATTCTTCTTAAACCTTGTTCACTGTAGGAGACTTTTCTGTCTTGGGGTTCATGTGTCTTCAATGGCTCTTCAGTTCTGTGAGAAAGAGATGGAAGCAGACAGGAGAGGGATCTTTTCAGTCCAGGAGCAAAGAGCTTTCTGCCTTTCAAACACTCTGTGGCAAGTTGAAACAGCCAGTTAGTCATGTGACTAAACTGGTCAAACCAGGTCTTCTGTGTATTGGAGAAGTAGGGACTGGTTCCTTTGTTCCAACACTGTCTGCTAGTATGCAAAAAAAGTCTTTCCGGTGAGGGGCCTGGCAATTCCTTGAGGCAGGCCCTCTTTTCTTCCCAGCACCAATTTTAAGTTTTAATGTTCATGTGGTGAAATAATGTGTGCCTCATTCTTGGCAGGTGAGGGCCTGCATGACACTGGCTATACAGCACTTTTAGACGTCATGAGATTCTGAATAGCTTCATCGTCACTGAGTCAAATTCTTGGAACTCCCTACCCAATAGCACCATGGGAGCACCTTCACCACACTGACTGTAATTTAAGAAGAAGGCTTACCACCACTTTCTGGCAAAAACCAGAAATGAGCAATAAATGCTGACCTTGCCAGCATTGCCTGCATCCCAAGAATAAATAATAACGTGTTATAGATGTATAAATGCACATTCTTATTTTCTTTTGCTAAATGTGTGTTCAAACTCCCAGCAGTAATGCTGAAGCTATGCAATATCCTTGTCAGGCCACATGTGGAGCTGGTCATTGAGGCATAAAGGGCAGTGCTGAGGACAGTGATGACATTGAGGATCACCAGAAGATAAACTCAGGAGCTGGATAAGCTAAAGGTGTTTTGAAGCACACACAGAAATATATACAATACTGAATGGGATAGAGTAAACCCAGGACAGTACAGAGCACAGGGTGAGGGTTGGAAAGGGCATGGCAGAAAGAAAGGAGACAGAACTTGGCATTTATGTTGCGCCTTTCACCTCCTGATGTCCCAAAGTGCTTTTATTTTTGAAGCTCGACTATTTTAGTGGTGTTAGTTGAGGAATAAATATTGGGCCAGGACATCAGGGATAACTCCCCTGCTCTTCAAAAAATGCTGAGGGTTATTTTGCATCCACCCCGAGAGGGCAGACAGGGACTTGGTTTAAAGTCTTATCTTGTGCTGAAGCCTCTGGAGTGGACACTGACCCCCACAAGCTTCTGGCAAGAGCACTACCACTGAGCCACGGCTGGCAAATGCCAGGGAATATTTCTTTATCAAAAGTGATTGATGACTGGAATTCATTGCCTAGTCTACCAAGAAGAAAGATTAAACCTAGGGCACTGACACTGAGGCCAGGCCAGACGTAAGAAATAGATGCTGCAGCAGCAAGATTTAAGCTGGGATTTAAACAGGCTTAAGGCCCATCTTCATCCAAACCTAGTTCAGAAAATTGCAACAAACTGAAAAAAAAAATCAGCTCCAAACTTACAAGCTAAACAAATCCGCAGTAACATTCAGGCAGGCAAAAAAAAAAAATCACCAACAAAGCTGTAACGTAAGCATCAAATGTGCCAGAAATAAATCAGCATGCAACCCAAAACAAACTGGGGAAAAAAAACCCTCCGTCAAATCTGCTGCGGCTTAAAAATCCGTTTCAAACCTGCAAAATTAAAGCCTGAAAATCATTAGCAAAACTGGATTTGGAAAAATCGCTTTCAAAACCTGCAACAAACTCGACCAAAAAAAACCCCCAGGCGAAAGAAATTGAGGGTGAAGTGTGAGAGCCGCTATCACTGGAAGCCCTTCGCCAAATCAAAGTATGAGGCGTAAGAAATTCTCAGCAAAAAAAATAAAGCCAGTGTTAAGACAAAAAGGAAACCACGAACTTTTTAAACACAGGTGGACCTCGACCACAAGCTGCTGAACTCCCGGGAGAAAGAAGAATAAAGTTGGGAAGTTGGCCAGGTGAGCTGGGAGATTTCAGTGAAGATGTGGAGAGACTGATCCTCCTCCTCCAAGGTGTTAGAAACAGCAACATGGCTAAAGCAAGGAGGCAAAGGAACAAAACGTCTTCCATCTCCAGATCGCAGTGAGAAACTGCTCTGAATTATCCCAGGCAGCAGCCTGCCAGGAAAATACTTTCCCAAATGGAGAGGTTTTGAGTTGGACTGACCTCCTGCTCTGGGCTTTTCTGCAAGTGGAACTTCTTGCCTTGTTGTCCAGGGGGATGCGGCTCTGGGGGTTGAATTCCAAGACTGTTCCTTTGGTGATGTGCTGACAAATCGAGCTCACCGCTCCCTCCGCTGCCTCTCCCACTCCCTCTCCACTCGCTCCCCTTTTATGGTGAGACGTTTTTCCGATGTGCCTCGCGTTAAAATGCCTCTGGGCTTCCAGCAACTTTCACAAACAAACCCATTTATGGAAAAAGCCCTGATCGGAGGCTCCGCTCACATCCACACTCTCTAGCACTGAACAACCCGCCTTACACACAAAGAACAACAGGCGTCCTCAAGGAGAACACAAAGCTCTCTCTCTCTCTCGGCATCTCAGACTAAACACATCAAGTCACACTCCTTGGAAACACACTGCCGCTTTCTGGCCACTCCACAACTGAAAATGAAAGCGTGTCTCGGTGAAGTGTGATTTGTTCATTAAAACGCTGAACCAGGGGTTTCCAACCTTTTCGGGGGGGGGCGGGGCACATTACAATTTTTATCTTAAAAGTTGGGGCGGGGGAGCGAGACAATTTCGTAAAGGCATTAAAATGTATCTTTCAATTATTCAAAACAACAACAAAGGTACATTTTTGTGAAGAAGCTTTAAATGAGAAGACTCATTTATTGACTTACTTTCTCATCACTATGTTGGACACTGATTTAGTGAGATACCTGGCATTTTTTTACTTGTACAAGTAGTCAATGTCTGCCTGCATACTTGGAGCAATGTGGAATATTCCAGCTGTCTGTCTCTCCCCCTCCCTCTCTGCCCCCCTCTCAGTGTTCCTCCAGGGTTCCCCCCTCTGTGTTGTTCCCCGACCCATGTCATCCCCTTCACTTTATTGTTCCCTCTCTGTCATTCCCCACCATGTCGTCCCCCTGTGTTGTTCCCCCCCCCCATCCCCTCTCTCTGTGTCCCCCCCATCTCTGTACACCCTTTCTCTCTCTCTCTGTCACCTCTCTCTTTCTCTGTCCCCTTACTACCCTCTCTGTCCCCCCTCTCTCTGCCTCCACCTCTCTCTGTCCTCTCTCTCTGTCTTCCCTTCTCTCTCTGCCCCTTCTCTCTCTGATCCCCCCATCTCTGTCCCTGCCCCTCTCTGTCTCTCTGTCCCCTCTCTCTATTTGCCCCCTCTCTCTCTGTCACCCTCTCTCTCTCTGCCCTCCCCGCCCCCTCTCTCTCTGTCCCGCCCTCTCTTTCTCTCTCTGTCCCCTCCTCTTTCTCTCTCTCTGCCCCTTCTCTCTGATCGTCACTGAGAGCAGGAACACCAGTTTCCGAACTTTGGACAGATTTGTGGTTTCCCAGACAATGCAGATCTCTTTACCTTTAGGTGTCAGCTGTGGCTCAGTGGGTGGCCAGAGATATAAACACACACACATACAACACACACAAAGGCACACTCACACAACACACAGACACACATCTATACAACACTCAAACATACTTATACACAAACACACAGAGACAAACATATATACATCTCTCAAACACACTTGTACACAGACATACAAATACAACACATGCACACACTCACTCCTACAACACATACACACAATGTCAAGAAAACACTATATGCCAATTGAGAAATAGGAATTCATCAGTTGGAAACTTACATTAGACTTTTAATGGAGAAAATCCTACAGTTAACTTTTTAAAAACTGGCAGCGAAGGTGACCACCACAATTTACATCTGAAACACCTTTGCACATTCCAAGGCCCAACCAGAGCCAGAAGTCTGAGGAGCCCTTGACCCAGGCTTTCTCTAAGTAATTGAATTACCCAGGATTGCTTCATTAGCATAGAGGTCAAGGCAAATGCTGACACATTGACTGTAAAAGAGCAAACCCCACCGACTGTAAATATTGGCATCCTGGTGCCTGTGGAGCCAATTCTGAACCTTGTATCTCATTAGAAGGTTCCAGAGAATACCGTGAGGCAGTCATGTGACTGTCTGTCCATCTCTGGAAAAACTGGGAGTTTTGTTACACAGACAAGAGACAAGCAGTAACTGAGAATGCAGCAGCAGAGAAGAATGATTGCCTCCCTTTCTCTCTCCAGAAAACATCAAGTTTGAAAACCATCTGCACCTGTGGACCCTCCAAGCCTACAGACTGCTACAGCCAGAGACCAGGGGAAGACAGCCACCTAGAATTCTGCCTCCAAGAAAATCCTGAGCAAAGTGAGCCAACCACAAAGTGCACTTTCACCAGGCAAAGACTTCAAGAATACAACTACAGCTGGAAGACCACAGAATCATTCAACCTCAGAATCTGTATTGAACCTTTATTTATTCTGGATTTTGATCTAACAAAAAACCTACTTTCCACTTTGTAATCTATTTGTGTGTGTGTGATCCTCATGTGAACGTCATACGGTCATAGAGTTATACAGCACAAAAACAGGCCCTTCAGCCCATTGTGTCTGCGCTGGCCATCAAGCACGTTTCTATTCTAATCCCATTTTCCAGCACTTGGCCCATAGCCTTGTACGCTATGGTGCTTCAAGTGCTCATCTAAATACTTCTTAAATGTTGTGAGGGTTTCTGCCTCTACCACCCCTTCAGGCAGTGTGTTCCAGATTCCAACCACCCTCTGAGTAAATTTTTTTCTCCCTCAAATCCCCTCTAAACCTCCTGCCCCTTACCTTAAATCTGCGCCCCCGGTTATTGATACCTCCGCTAAGGGAAAAAATTCCTTCCACCTACCCTATCAATGCCCCTCATAATTTTGTATACCTCAATCAGGTCTCCCGTCAGTCTTCTCTGTTCTAAGGAAAACAAGCCTAGACTATCCAGTCTCTCTTTATGGCTGAAATGCTCCAGCCCAGGCAACATCCTGGTGAATCTCCTTTGCACCCTCTCCAGTGCAATCACATCCTTCCTATAGTGTGATGCCCAGAACTGTACACAGTACTCCAGCTGTGGCCTAACTAGCATTTTATAAAGCTCCATCATAACCTCCCTGCTCTTATATTCTATGCCTTGTCTAATAAAGTCAAGTATCCCATATGCCTTCCTAACCACCTTATCTATCTGTGTTGCTGCCTTCAGTGCTCTACGGACAAGTACACCAAGGTCCCTCTGACCCTCTGTACTTCTTAGGGTCCTACCATCCATTGTATATTCCCTTGCCTTGTTAGTCCTCCCAAAATGCATCACCTCACACTTCTCCATCTGCCACTGCTCTGTCCATCTTACCAGCCCATCTATATCATCCTGTAATCTAAGACTTTCCTCCTCACTATTTACAACACCTTCAATTTTCGTGTCATCTGCGAACTTACTGATCATACCTTCTATATTCATGTCTAAATCATTAATGTACACTACAAACAGCAAGGGTCCCAGCACCGATCCCTGCGGTACACCACTGGTCACAGGTTTCCAATCGCAAAAACAACCCTCGATCATCACCCTCTGCCTCCCGTCATTAAGCCAATTTTGGATCCAATTTGCCAAATTGCCCTGGATCCCATGGGCTCTTACCTTCTTAACCAATCTCCCATGCGGGACCTTATCAAAAAGCCTTACTGAAGTCCATGTAGACTACATCAACTGCCTTACAAGGGCCCGACCCGACAACAGCCAACCCGAAACCGACCCGGGCCCGACCCGACAACAGCCAACCCGAAACCGACCCGGGCCCGACCTGACAACAGCCAACCCGAAACCGACCCGGGCCCGACCCGACAACAGCCAACCCGAAACCGACCCGGGCCCGACCCGACAACAGCCAACCCGAAACCGACCCGGGCCCGACCCGACAACAGCCAACCCGAAACCGACCCAGGCCCGAGTCCTTTAATTTTTTTAAATGCCCGACCCAACACGAAAATAACAAACATATTATTGAAACAGAAAAAAAATCACAGATTAAAATTAAAACAATACGAAACAAAACAGTACAGTCCAGCCCGACCTGACCCGAGCCCGAATGCTGGACACAGAATACAGGCCTAACGCGAAGTGACCCCAACACGTGTTGTCGGGTTTGGGTCAGGTAGCCAGGCTTTAGGCTCCAGTCTGTGATCGTAACCCAATGACAAACAAGAAATTGGAAGTGGGAGACCAAATTGATCCCTAGTAAAAAAAAAATTAAAACTTCAATACAGGTTTTCTTGTGGTTTTCATTGCTAGAATTCTAGCATGTCCACATTTGAGACCAGTACCTTCTTAAGCCAGGGTGAAGTAACGTAGGAAAGGTTAAAGGCCCTATCTATTGAAGAGTTGAGGAATGTAGCTCGGCAGGTCGGGATTACTTTCCGTTCAACAGCTAAGAAATCTGAAATCCTAAGAGTTGTGGCCAACCATTTTTCACGTGAACCTGAAGATTCAGAAACAGGGTTAGAGACAGAAACAGACAGGGTAATTTTAGCTAAAATACAATTAGAACAGAGGAGACTAGAATTAGAATTCCAGAGACAGAAAGAGCAGAGAGAGTGTCAAGAAGGGGAAAAAAGAGAGCTTTCCCAGAAGGAGGAAAGTGAGTTAAGGCAGCTTGAATTAACTAGGGGGAGACCAGTACACCCCGTGAAGGCATGGCTAGTCAGGAAGCTACCCCTAGCTCAGGACTGTGTGCTGAGCTCTTACAGTTCTCCCAGTTGATTCCAAAGATCAATGAGGGCGATGTGGAAACATTTTTTGTCACTTTTGAAAAGCTTGCAAGACAGCTGAAATGGCCGGCAGAGAGCTGGACTCTGTTGTTACAAAGCAAGCTAACAGGAAAAGGCCATGAGGTTTATTCATCGTTGCCAGATGAAAATTCATCAGATTATGAGCTGACTAAAAATGCGATTATGGGGGCATATGAGCTAGTACCAGAAGCGTACCACCAGAAATTCCAAACCCTCCAAAAGCAGCCGGACCAAACTTACCTTGAGTTTGAAAGAGTTAAGCAGCTTGCTTTTGACCAGTGGGTAAGGGCACTTAAGGTACAGCTGACATATGAAAACCTTAGGGAGGTGATCCTTCTCACGGAGTTTAAAAACTCACTTCCCCTTTCTATTAAAACGCATGCAAAAGAACAAATGGTTCAAAGAGCCAGGCAGGCCGCAATTCTGGCTGATGAATTTACCCATGTAAGCAAGCCCTTACCCAAAGGGAAACCCTTGCCTAGTCACCCCCACAAACCCAAACAGGATAAAAGGCAGGAGGATGATAGGAGCCCAAATAGCCCTAGGTAAGAACCGTAAGCTAGACACACAGGGGGCCCTCCTAAGACCAAAAAGGATGGTACTGAGAGCAGGAGTGAGACCCAAAGACCTGTGTGTTTCCACTGTAATAAGGCAGATCAACCTCAAGCTGACTGCTGGAAATTATGGGGAAAACTTGTCGGATTAATCAGGGCACACCAGACCAGTGCAGGAGAAGGGGCCGTGATGGAAAGCACACCAGAGTAGACTGTGGCTTTAACTGTGGCAGAAAGACCCAGTAAACCTACTGCTGAGAGTGCGGGAAAATGTAACAAAATCCCTGAGAGTTACCAGGATTTTGTACCCCAAGGGAAAGTGACCCCATACCCCTCAAGTGAGGCAAGCAAGCTCATAGTCATATTTAGGGATACAGGTGCAGGAGGGAGGGCTTTAGGTTCTTGGGACATTGAGACCAGCTCTGGGGGAGATGGGACCTGTACAGGCCGGACGGGTTGCACCTGAACAGAGCTGGGACTGAGTTCCATGCAGGACGTTTTGCAAGTGCTGTTGGGGAGGGTTTAAACTAGTTTGGCAGGGGGATGGGGACCTGAGGGTAAACTCAGTTTGGACAAAATCAGAAATGAAAATGGAAGGCAGAAAATTAATGGATGAGTCTGGAAGACAGGAAACAAAGGAAAGAAAATTTTAAAAAAGTTTGGCAGTGCTCAAGGGTATCTAATTCAATGCAAGGAGTATAGCAAATAAAGCAGATGAGCTGAGGGCACAGTTAGACATGTGGCAGTATGACATCATAGCTATTACAGAAACATGGCTTAAGGAGGGACAGGAATGGCAGCTCAACATTCCTAGTTACAGGGTTTTCAGATGCGACAGGGAGGCGGATAGGAAAGGAGGGGGAGTGGCAATTTTGGTCAAGGAAACTACTACAGCTGTGAGGAGGGATGATATGTTGGAAGTTTCATCAAATGAGGCCAAATGGATTGAGATAAGGAGCAAAAAAGGGGCAATCACACTGCTGGGAGTGTACTATAGACTCCCAAACAGTCAGAGGGAGATAGAAGAGCAGATACGTAGGCAAATCTCTGAGAAGTGCAAGAATAGGACAGTAATAGTAGAGGATTTTAGCTACCCAACATTAACTGGGATAGTTTTAGTGTGAAAGGAATTGAGGGAGCAGAATTCTTGAGGTGCATTCAGGAGAACTTTTTTGTCCAGTATGTAGCAAGTCCAACAAGTGAGGGTGCAGTCTTAGACTTAGTTTTAGGAAATGAAGATGGGCAGGTGGAAGGAGTGGCAGTGGGGGTGCATTTTGGTGGCAGTGATCATAATTCAGTCAGTTTTAACATAATTATGGAAAAGGACAAGGATAAGAACACGAGTTAGAGTTCTCAATTGGGGCAATGCCAATTTTACTAAACTGAGGAGTGATTTAGTGAAAGTGGACTGGAAACAGCTACTTGAAGGTAAATCAGTGTCAGAGCAGTGGGAGGCATTCAAAGAGGAGATCCAAGGGGTTCAGAGTAAACATCTTCCCATAAAGAAAAATGGTGGGACGGCCAAATCTAGAGCCCCGTGGATGTCAAGGAGCTTACAGGGTAAGATAAGGCAGAAAAGGAAATCTTATGTTAAGACACTGAGAACTCAATGCTACAGAAAGCTGAGAGGAGTATAGAAAGTGGACGAAATTAGGAAAGCAAAGAGAGGACATTAAAAAATATTGGCAAGAAAAATCAAGGTGAACCCAAAGATGCTTTATCAATACATTAAGAGTAAGGGGATAACTAAGGAGAGCCCATTAAAGACCAAAAAGGTAACCTATGTGTAGGGGTGGAAGATGTTGGTGTGGTTCTTAATGAATACTTTGCATCTGTCTTCACGATGCAGATATTATAGTTAAGGAGGAGGAGTGTGAAGTATTGCATGTGATAAACATGAGGAGAGAGGAAGTATTAATGGGATTAGCATCCTTGAAAGTTGACAACTCACCAGGGTTGGATGAAATGTACCCCAGGCCGTTAAAACAAGCAAGAGAGGAAATAGCAGCAGGTCTGACTATTATTTTCCAGTCCTCACTGGATACAGGTGTGGTGTCGGAGGATTGGAAGACTGCTAATGTTTTACCTCGGTTTAAAAAGGGAGTGAGGTATAGACCGAGGTATAGACCGAATAATTACAGGCCAGTCAGTCTAACCTCAGTGGTGGGAAAATTATTGGAATCTATTCTGAGACACAGGATAAACTGTCACTTAGAAAGGCACAGGTTAATCAAGGATAGTCAGCATTTGTTAAGGGAAGATCTTATTTGACCAACTTGATCAAATTTTTTGAAGAAGTAACAAGGAAGATAGATGAGGGTAGTGCAGTTGATGTGGTCTACATGGATTTTAGCAAGACATTTGACAAGGTCCCACATAGCAGTCTGGTTAACAAAATAAAATCCCATAGGATCCAGCAAAATGCAACAAGGTGGATACGAAACTGGCTCAGTGGCAGGAAACATAGGGTAATTGTTGATGGGTGTTTTTGCAACTGGAGGGCTGTTTCCAGTGGCATTCTGCAGGCTCAGTACTGAGTCCCCTACTTTTTGTGATCTATATTAACGATTTGGACATAAATGCGGGGGGCATGATCAAGAAGTTTGCAGATGACACAAAGATTGGCCATGTGGTAGATAGAGAGGAGGATAGCTGTAGGCTGCAGGAAGATATTGATGCTCTGTTCAGTTGGGCAGAAAAGTGGCAAATGGAATTCAACCTGGAGAAGCGTGAGGTGATGCATTTGGGGAGATCAAACAAGGCAAAGGAATACATGATTAATGGGAAAATAATGAGGAGTGTAGAGGAAGTGAGGGACCTTGGAGTGAATGTCCACAGGTCCCTGAAGGTAGCAGGACAGGTCAATAAGGTGGTTAAGGCGGCGTATGGAATCCTTTCCTTTATTAGTCAAGGTATAAAATATAAGAGCAGGGAGGTTATGCTGGAACTGTATAAATCAATGGTTAGGCCACAACTTGAGTACTGTGTGCAGTTCTGGTCACCTCATTACAGAATTGCACTACAGAAGGTCCAGAGGAGATTTACAATGATGTTGCCATGACAGGAAAATGCAGCTATGAGGAAAGATTGGATAGGCTGATGTTCTACTTAGAACAGAGAAGGTTGAGGGGACATCTGATTGAAATGTACAAAATTTTGAGGGGCTTGGATAGAGTGGAGGTGAAGGGCCTATTCACCTTAGCAGAGAGGGTCAGTGACTAGGGGGCATAGATTTGAAGTGATTAGTAGAAATATTAGAGGAGAGATGAGGAAAAGTTTTTCACCCAGAGTGTGGTGGGGGTCTGGAACTCACTGCCTGAAAGGGTAGTTGAGGCAGAAAGCCTCAACTCATTCAAAAAAAGTCTGGATATGGACCTCAAGTGCCGTAATCTGCAGGGCTACGGACCAAATGCTGGAAGGTGGGATTAGAATGGATGGAACGTTTTTTGGCTGGGACCGACACGATGGGCCAAGTGGCCTCTTTCTGTGCTGTAAACGTTCTATGATTCTATGATATAGGGGCCACCAAATCCCTTCTGCTGGGAAAAGGCAAGATCTTTCCCCCAGAGAATTCAGTGAATTCTAGGGTGCTAGTGAATGTTATCGGTGAGTGGTGTATGTCGATACCTTTATATCAGGTGTACTCGGAGTTCGACCTAGTTTCACAACTGGTAACTGTGGGGATTGTCCCCACTTTACGTGTTTACTTGTGGATGGGGTCGATCTACCCTTGGGTAATGATCTGGTGGGGGCGAAGATGGTAGCCTCCCCAGTAGTTTTAGAGAGACCGAAAGAGATCACGGAGACAAAGCAATTGCAGGAGAAGGGTCCTGGCGTTTTCCCTGACTGTGTGGTAACTTGGTCCATGGCCAAACAAGCTCCCTCTACTTAAAATAAATGAAGAATTGAAAAATAGTACTATAAATAATATTTACTCAATGAAAGAAAACCATAAACAATGATATAAATCAGTACTTAAAGGAACTAAAAAAAATCATATGCAGTAGAAACGTACTGAAAGGAAAATAATCAGTGAACAAATGGAAAAACCATTTAGGGCTGATGATTTATGTCATCGGACCGTGTTAATGGTGTGATTTATGGTCCTGACATGCCACTCGACCTTAGAGGCCCAGAAAGAGAACAATGCAACTGTGGAGTCTCACTCCTGCAGGTAGTAAATTGTTCCAAGACATTTTTTTCCCTTTCTGCCACGCTTTTCTCTCGATTAAGTTATGCTCTATCCTCTTTATTTCTCTTTCTGTATCTGACTCTATTTCACCCAATTTCCTGTTCCCTCATTCTATGGGCTGAATCTTCTGTTTCCAGCGGTGGGAAAAGAGAACAATGAAATGGAAGAATTATGAATTTAAAAAGTCAACTGCTAAACAAAACCACAAGAACATGGACACTTATATAACAGTCAAAATGGAGTCGCAGTCACATGACTTCTCCTGTACTGGAAACAAACTTGTCAGCAAAATAACCACTATTGCATATTGATGACTTCTAGCTACAAGAATTAACTAACAAAGGGTTCTGGAGACAGTTGGACTAACAGCCCAAATTAATAAGTGTGAGGTAGTCTCATCATAACAGAATGTATCCATCCATACATTTGTCTGTTTATTTGACCCTAAAAAACCAAGCCACAGCTGACACTTAGGCTGGAATTGGAGGAATGCAGAGATTTCAGAGGGTATAGGGCTGAAGAAAGTTAGAGATAGAGAGGGGCGAGACCATGCAAAAATTTGAAAACAAGGATGAAATTTGAAGGTAGAATTGTTGCTGGACCAGATGCCAATGTAGTTCAGCGAGCACAGGGGTGATGTGTGAACAGGACTTTGTACTAGTTAAAATATGGGAAGTGGAGTTTTGGATGAACTGAAGTTTACAGATGGGAGGCCGGTCAGGAGAGCATTGGAAGAGTTGAGCCTGGACGGAACAATAGCATGAATGAGGGTTTCAGCAGCAGATGGGCCAAGATAGGGGTGATGCTGCAGAGGTGGAAATAGGCAGTCTTGATGCTGGAGAGGATATGAGGTTGGAAGCCAAGTTTACAAACAGTCTGGTTGAGCCTCAGACAGTGGCAAGGGAGAGGGATGGAGTCGGTGGCTAGGGAATGGAGTTTGTGGTGGGGACGGAAGACAATGGTTTTGGCCTTCCCAATATTTAAATCATGGAAATTTCTGCTCATGCAATATGGGATATTGGACAAGTAGCGTAACAAAGCAGCCCATGTGGTGAAGGTACGCCCACTCTGCTGTTAGTTCCAGGATTCTGACCCAGTGACAATGAAAATTTCCAAGTTCAGGTTGTGTGTGACTTGAAGGGGCACTTGCAGGTTGTGTTGTCT
Source organism: Heterodontus francisci (assembly GCF_036365525.1). Classification (NCBI taxonomy): domain Eukaryota; kingdom Metazoa; phylum Chordata; class Chondrichthyes; order Heterodontiformes; family Heterodontidae; genus Heterodontus; species Heterodontus francisci. The sequence continues at coordinate 20,972,565 of NC_090381.1, forward strand.
CCGTGCGTCTGCTGCCCTTGCCCTTCTAGGATGATAGAGATCACAGATTTGGGACATGCTGTTGAATGAGGCTTAGTGAATTGCTGCAGTGCATCTTGTAGATGGTACTCACTGTTGCCACTGTGTGCCGGTAATGGAGGCAGTGAATGTTTAACGCGGTGGATAGGGTTTTGATCAAGCGGGCTGCTTTGTCCCAGATGGTGACGAGATTCTTGCATGTTGTTGGAGCTACATTTGTCCAGGCAAGTCAAGAGTATTCCATCACACTCCTGACTTGTTCCTTGTAATGCTGGACAGATGTTGGGGAGTCAGGAACTGAGTTGTGCACTGTAGAATATCCAATCCTTCACCTGCTCTTGTAGCTACAGTATTTATGTGGTAGGTCCAGTTCAGTTTCTGGTCAATAATGACTTCCAGGATGTTGATGGTCAGGGATTCAATGACGGTAATGCCGTTGAATGTCAAGGGAAGGTGGTTAGACTCTTTCTTGTTGAGATGGTCATTGCCCTGACCTTGTTGCATGCAGACACAGACTGCTTCATTATCTGAGGAATTAAAAATGGAACTGAACACTGCAATCATCAGCAAATATCCCCATGTCTGATGGAGGGAAACATGATTAATGAAGCAGCTGAAGATGGTTGGGCTTAGGACATTGCCCTGAGGAACTGCTGCAGTGATGTCCTGGGGCTGAGATGATTGGTCTCCAACAACCACAACCATCTTCCTTTGTACTAGGTATGACTCCAGCCAATGGAGAGTTTTTCCCCCGATTCCCATTGACTTCAGTTTTTTGAGAGCTCCTTGTTGCCATACTCAAGTCACGTTCTGCCTTGATCTTAAGATCAGTCACTTTCATCTCACCTTTGTAATTCAGCTCTTTTCCATGTTTGAACCAAAGTTGTAATGAGATCCGGAGCTGAGTTGCCCTGGCAGAACCCAAACTGAGCATCAATGAGCAGGTTATTAGTGAGTAAGTGCTGCTTGATAGCACTGTCGACAACACTTTCAAACACCTTGCTGATGACTGAGTGTAGGCTGATGGGGCAGTAGTTAGTTGGGTTGGATTTATCCTGTTTTTTGTGGACAGGACAGACCTGGGAAATTCTCCACTTTGCCAAGCAGATGCCAGTGTTGTATCTGTACTGGAACAGCTTGGCTAAATCTGAAGCACAAGTCTTCAGCACTACAGCTGGGATGTTGTCGGGGTTCATAGTCTTTGCTGTGTCCAGTGCACTCAGGTGTTTCTTGATATCACATCATGTGAATTGAATTGGTAGAAGACTGGCTTCTGTGATGCTGGGGACGTCAGGAGGAGGCCGAAATGGATCATCCATTCAGCACTTCTGGTTGAAGATGGTTGCGGACCTTTCAGCCTTGTCTTTAGTACTGATGTGCTGGGCTCCCCGATCGTTCAGAATGGGGATATTTGTGGAGCCTCCACCTCCTGTTTGTTGTTTAATTGTCTCCACCATTCATGACTGGATGTGGCAGGACTGCAGAGCTTAGATCTGATCCGTTGGTTGTGGGATCACTTAGCCCTGTCTATTGCATGCTGCTTCTGCTGTTTGGCATGCAAGTAGTCCTGTGTTGTAACTGCACCAGGCTGACACCTCATTTTTAGGTATTCCTGGTGCTGCTCCTGGTATGCCCTCCTGGTAAAGGTAGAGTGTGGGATATGCCAGGCCATGAGGCTACAGATTGAATACAGTTCTGCTGCTGATGACCCACAGCGTCTCATGGATGCCCAGTTTTCAGTTGCTTGATCTGTTCAAAATCTATCCCATTTAGCATGGTAGTAGTGCCACACAACACAATGGTGGGTATCCTCAATGTGAAGACGGGACTTCGTCTCCACAAGGACTGTGCAGTGGTCACACCTACCAATACTGTCATGGACAGATGCATCTGCAAAAGGTAGATTGGTGAGGGCAAGGTCAAGTAGGTTTTTCCCTCACCACCTGCTGCAGACCCAGTCTAGCAGCTATGTCCTTTAGGACTCGGTCAGTAGTGGTGCGCCCAAGCCACTCTTGGTGATGGACACTGAAGTCCCCCATCCAGAGTACATTCTGTGCCCTTGCTACCCTTAGTGCTTCTTCCAGTTGGTGTTCAACATAGAGAAGCACTGCTGCGTCAGATGAGGAGGGGCAGGAGGTTTCTTTGCCCATACTTGACCTCATTGAGGATGGGGATGTTTGTGGAGCTGCCTCCTCACATTGTTTGATTACTTTTCCACCACTGTGGCAGGACTGTAGAGCCTTGATCTGATCCACTTGTTGTGGGATTGCCTAGCTCTTTCCATAGCATGTTGTTTCTGCTGTTCAGCATGCATGTAGCCTGGTGTTGTAGCATCACCAGATTGGCACCTCATTTTTAGGTATACTTGGTGCTGCTCCTGGCAGGCTCTCCAAAACTCCTCATTGAACCAGGGTTGATCCCCTGGCTTGATGGTAATGGTAGAGTGAGGGATATTCCGGGCTATCAGGTTACAGACTGTGGTTGAATGGCCCACAGCACCTCATGGATGCCCAGGTTTGAGCTGCGAGATCTGATCTGAATCTATCCCATTTAACAGGGTGGGCTTTTTATATTCATTCGTGGGATGTGGGCGTCGCTGGCTATGTCAGCATTTATTGCCCATTCCTAATTGCCCTTGAGAAGGTGGTGGTGAGCTGCCTTTTTGAACCGCTGCAGTCCATGTGGGGTAGGTACACCCACAGTGCTGTTAGGAAGGGAGTTCCAGGATTTTGACCCAGCGACAGTGAAGGAACGGCGATTATAGTTCCAAGTCAGGATGGTGTGTGACTTGGAGGAGAACTTGCAGGTGGTGGTGTTCCCATGCACTTGCTGCCCTTGTCCTTCTAGTTGGTAGAGGTCGCGGGTTTGGAAGCTGCTGTCTAAGGAGCCTTGGTGCGTTGCTGCAGTGCATCTTGTAGATGGTACACACTGTTGCCACTGTGCGTCAGTGGTGGAGGGAGTGAATGTTTGTAGATGGGGTGCCAATCAAGTGGGCTGCTTTGTCCTGGATGGTGTCGAGCTTCTTGAGTGTTGTTGGAGCTGCACCTATCCAAGCAAGTGGAGAGTATTCCATCACACTCCTGACTTGTGCCTTGTAGATGGTGGACAGGCTTTGGGGAGTCAGGAGGTGAATTACTCGCCGCAGGATTCCTAGCCTCTGACCTGACCTGCTCTTGTAGCCACGGTATTTATATGGCTACTCCAGTTCAGTTTCTGTTCAATGGTAACCCCTAGGATGTTGATAATGGGGGATTCAGCGATGGTAATGCCATTGAATGTCAAGGAGAGATGGTTAGATTCTCTCTTGTTGGAGATGGTCTTTACCTGGCACTTGTGTGGCATGAATGTTACTTGCCACTTATCAGCCCAAACCTGGATATTGTCCAAGTCTTGCTGCATTTCTACACGGACTGCTTCAGTATCTGAGGAGTCACGAATGGTGTGAACATTGTGCAATCATCAGCGAACATCCCCATTTCTGACCTTATGATTGAAGGAAGGTCATTGATGAAGCAGCTGAAGATGGTTGGGCCAAGAACACTACCCTGCAGTGATGACCTGGAGCTCAGATGATTGACCTCCAACAACCACAACCATCTTCCTTTGTGCTAGGTATGACTCCAGCCAGTGGAGGATTTTCCCCTGATTCCCAGTTTTGCTAGGGCTCCTTGATGCCATACTCAGTCAAATGCTGCCTCGATGTCAAGGGAGTCACTCTCACCGCACCTCTTCAGATCAGCTCTTTTCTCCATGTTTGAACCAAGGCTGTAATGAGGTCAGGTGCTGAGTGGCCCTGGCGGAACCCAAACTAAGCGTCACTGAGCAGGTTATTGCTAAGCAAGTGCCGCTTGATGGCACTGTTGATGACTCCTTCCATCACATTCCTGATGATTGAGAGTATTCTGATGGGGCGGTAATTGGTCGGGTTGGACTTGTCCTGCTTTTTGTGTACAGGACATACCTGGGCAATTTTTCACATTGCCGGGTAGATGCCAGTGTTGTAGCTATACTGGAACAGCTTGGCTAGTTAGTGCCACACAACACAATAGATGGTGTCCTCAGCGTGAAGATGAGATTTTGACTCCACAAGGACTGTGTGATGGTCACTCCTACAAACAGAGACACATCTGTGATAGGTAGATTGGTGAAGATAAGGTCAAGTAGGTTTTTCCCTCATGTTGGTTCCCTCACCACCTGCTGCAAGCCCAGTATGGCTGCCATGACTTTAGGACTCAGCTCGGTCGGTACTAGTGGTCCTGAGCCACTCTTGGTGATGGATATTGATATCTCTCATCCAATGTACATTCTACGCTTCTTCCAAGTGGTGTTCAACATGGAGGAGGATTGATGCATCAGCTAAGGGAGAGAAGTAGGTAGTAATCAGCAGAATGGTTCCTTACCCATGTTTGACCTGATGCCACGAGACTTCATATGGTACAGAGTCATGGTTGAGTACTCCCATGGCCACTCCCTCCCGACTTCATACACTGTTACCTCTGATGTGTCTGTTCTGCTGGTTGGACAGGACATATCCAGAGATGGTGATGGAAGAGCTGGGAACATTGGCTGGTAGGTATGACTATATCAGGCTGTTACTTGACTAGTCTCCTAATTTTGGTACAAGTTCCCAGGTGTTAGTGAGGAGGACCTTCCTGGGTCCACTGGGTGGGGTGTACCTTTTCCGTGTCCGAATCCAGTGCCAAGGTCGATGCCAGGTGATCCACCTGGTGTTATTATTTTCTTTGGTAGTGCTTTGATATAACTGAGTAGCTTGCTAGGACATTTCAGAGGGTAATTGAGAGGCAATGATATTGCTGTGGGCCTGGTGTCACATATAGGCCAGACTGGGCAAGAGCTGTTGTATGATTGCCTATGAGAATGATTTCCCTTTAAGATCTTAGTATGCTAATGCGCCGAGTACCAGGATGCAGTCTTGTGACTGCATCCTGGTACTCGGAGCCAGAGTCACTCTGCAACTGTAACACCCACATTGAGGTTCTGTAAATAGTTAGCTGTGTACTGTATATAATAGTCTAGCTGTAGATAAATCTATTTGAGATCTTCAACCAACTGGACTCCACGCATCTCATTTATGTTGTATCAGACAAGATAAGATAACTCATTAAATGGTGGCAGCTGTGGTGAGCAAAAAAGTCTAAGTTGAAGATGACAGGTAAAACAGCTCTGAAAATGACTTTCCTACAGCCATTGGAGAGAAAAGTAAAAAAAAATACTGGCTCAAACAGTAAAGAGAAAAGGGACTTACCTCCAGCTGTAGTAGACAGAGCTCAGAACGACAGGCTGCAAGGAAATTGAATGAGTCATTGTGCCGACAGTCAAGGGATACTGCTTTAAAAAAATGTTTTGAAGTCCTTCAAAAGATTGGCTGTTTTTCTAAAAGCTCTGTGTAAAAAAAATGGGGAAGACCAGACTCCTCTCCAAGGCTGATCGAGGTCGGCGCCATTACAGGAGGCATCCATTAGAAAAAAAGTGGGAAAACCCAGATCACTGCAGAGCCTTCATCCATGCAGCCTAAGTTTTTTAAAAAATTGAACTACTCCAGCGTGAATATGAACTTCTATTCAGGAAGCCACAGTAAATAAAACCATTAAAACCACTGGAATGTGAAGAACATAAAAAAACCCTATTGAACTGCCTATTGGAAGCAAGATAAACACACAGCACTAGCAAACACATGTTCCTGTCAATCAAAGCAGCTAGTATAAATAACAGAGAGTCTCTTAAAGGGGAAACAGTGCAAAGTGATGGAACAAGTCTTAAAGCAAGTTTTAAAGCAAACGAACAGCAGAAATATGGATACCAAATTTCCCAGCATGAACTGGAAGGCTGTGGTTATCTTTTTCGAGTTCCAACTTTTCAAACAAAGAATGCAGTTATGCTTCACAGACTGAGTAATTGTAGAACCAGAAAAACAGGCTGTAAAGCTACTAATAGCAGTTGGAAATGAGGGATCACAAAGAATCAACACCTCTGGACTAGCTGACAAGGACCAGAAATATCCCTCAAAGATATGGAAAATGCTAGAAGATCAGCTCTGATTACAAGTGAATTCACCACCTGGAATTGATGTCCCACAGGCAACAGCCACAAGAATCAATAGACCAGTTCATCAGTAGATGCCTTGGTAACAGCAATAAATGCTATTTATCAGAAACTGAGCTGTTGAACCGAATAATGGAGATGGTGATTGTATCGACACCTATTGAAGCTTTTCAGTCAGCCCTCTTGGCGAAAAAGAAAGGTCACGATGTTGATGCACTACTGGAAGATGGCAGGAAATATGAAGCCATTATAGCTGGATAGCAGCACCTGCAAGTACTAGGTGCAGCCAACAGTTTCGGCACCATAACCAGGTCAAAAAGAGCAAGCTAGCTATATGGTAAGTGCAGTCTATCCCACTCACGGTGAAATTGCCCTGCATTTCATGACCTGTGCAAGGCGTGCAGTGCAAAAGGACACTGGGCCCGCCTATGCAAGATATCTAGCTCCAAAGACGTGGCCAGAAGCTACAGCAGGACACAGGCAAACAGAAGATAGGCGCAGCAACAGGGCAACAGCAGCAAGGAGAGCCCCAGAGACCTGCGTAAACGCAAGTCAATACATGAAGTCCACAGTGAAAAAGACAAGACTCAACAAGGAGTAATTCTCAGCCAGAAGACAAACAGACATTGCACATTGTGACCCTGACACACCACGTTGATGAAGTCAAACAACTGGAAGCTTTCGCCACTATTAACATCACATTCCCAAAGAAAGCTGGCAAACATACACTCAGCGTCAAGATTGACACCGGCGCTAGTGCAAATATCCTACCAGTCTGAATCCTCAAAGATATGTACTGGAGTCAATGGAAATCAATGATACAACCAACAACTGCCAAGTTATCTGCATGCAACGGGTCACCCATTCCTTGCAGTAGCACACTAACATTGCAATGCAGCTATGGCAAGTTGGCATGGAAACCACAAACATTCTACATTGTAAACACGAGCGGACCAACAGTGCCAGAACTACCAGCATGTAAGGACCTCAACATCATAACATCTATGAGGTCACCAAGGTACCCATTGCAGCAGAAGAGACCAAGGGTACTCGCATTGAGTCACAGTTGCTCCAGGATCTCAGTAGTTTTGGTTTGGAGAGTATCAGCCTCTTCTCGGAGATGCCACACCAACAGAATGAAGATCCAAATTCAGATGGTGAAAGTTCCTTGTCAACAGGCAGTGTTTTTTCACGCTCCAGTGACGCAGAAGAAGAGATTGACGTTGCCACCACTGAGAAGCAAAAGCTGGCATTGGGGAGAAGTCCCATGGGGAAATCTCCAAGGACCAGAACCTGCTCGCAGACTCTGGCCAGCATCAAATGGCACAGCCTGGAAACCCAGCAACGGCACAACCATGCCACATCTTCACTTCTGCTCTCTACAGAACTGCCAGAACCACAACAAGCCAGAACAGACAGGTACTGCCATGAGGAAAAGTACTCCTCCCCCAACAAGTCCTCAACCCTCAGCCCCAGGCCTTCGGATGCAGAGGATGAGGAGAGACGAAGGACACACAATGTCCTGAATAGGCAGAGGAGGAATGAGTTGAAGCATTGCTTGTTGGCTCTTCGAGATGAGGTGCTGGAATGTTTCAAGAATGACAAGGCCATAAAAGCGGTCATCTAAGAAGTATCTTAGCAGGCTGAAGGCAGAACAACAGAAACTGAATGCAGAGAGGGAGAAACTTCAGAAAAAACAGCAACAGATGAGACACACTGAAACGATATATGGACTTTTAAGACTCTGCACTTGTAAGTTTCACAATCTCTATACCTGTGTAAATAGCTTTGATGTTATCTAATGTTACTTGTAGCATACGAGACTTATCTTTGGAGCGAAAGGCGATTTTGTATGATTGCCTTTAAGAGTGATTTCCCTTTAACATCTTAGTATGCTAATGAGCTGAGTACCAGGGTGCAGTCATGTGACTCAGAGCCAGAGTCACTCTGCAACTGTCACACCCAGAGTAAGGTTCTGTAAATAGTTAGCTCTGTACTGTATACAATATTTAGCTGTAATAAACCTGTTTGAGATCTTCAGCCAACTGGACTCCACACATCTCATTTATGTTGCATCAGATAACATAAAAGAACTCATTACAAAAACAGCAGGTTCCCTTCCCTAAAGGACATTAGTGAACCAAGTGGGGTTTTACAACAATCCAGTAGCTTCATGATCACCATATTGATACTAGCTTTTTATTAACTGAAAATTAACATTCGTAACCTGCATCTTCATTTTGATTTGAACTTGCATCTTCAGATTTTTAGTCCAGGCCTCTGCAATGCAAGCTCTGTAACAAAACCATTATACTACCATACCACTGTGCTGTAACACACAGAAACCTAATTGGAGAGGTTCAGACATAGTGTTTGAAAGTTGAGAATGAATTTTGGAAGTTCATGGACTTTGAAGAGGAAAAGAAGGTTGGAGATGGGGCAGTACTTTGCAACCCTTTTGAGAAAGGTGATGCTGGCAGATTTGAAGGGGAGGGGGACAGTACTTGAGACAGGGAACTGTTAACAATATTAGCTCACATGGGGACCAGAAAGGAAAGTTGGGTAGTCAGCAGTTGAGTGGGAATAGGGTTAACAGCACAGCAAGTGGGTCTCATGGCCAAGCTGAGCACAGAGAGAGTATGACAGGAGATAGGAGAGAAACTAGAGAAAGATATGAGTTTATGACTAAGGCCTGGTGAACTGGGGAAGGGAGGAATGCAGCAGAGACAGCTGAACAGATGGTCACTGTTTTAGTATCCTGGGTCCTCCAGTATATTCACCAGCTTCTTATTAGGATAAACTCTTAACTAGAAAATATATCTGTTAAATTACTGCTATCATGTAATGTCAAGAATATCTATATACATGTATATGTTTTGTTTTGCCTTTGTGTTAAGAGACTTGTGCTTTGCAGGTGTGGATAGGATCAGGGAAAGGGTAGTAGGAGCCTGGGGTTTGGCTCAGGAGTGCAGGCACTTGTTACTGTGACTTTTACCTAAGGCATAAACACGGTAATACAACTCTCAATTATACTTTGTAAACTACTGTCCAAATACTATCATGTATCAAATCTCACTTGTGCTGAGTAAAGTTTAATCACTGCCCCCAATATGGGTCAATGTTGGATCAGGGCTATTAAAGGTTTTATTTTTGATAAACCATCACTCAGTTTTAGAGACAAAGAAATCAATGAGCTCTTCATATTTGTTGTTGGAGGTGAGGGTGGAGAATGGAGGGGAGAGGGCTTTTAGGAAGATAGTTTACAGTGGAGAAGGGAAGCCATGGCATTTCAGGACAATCCTGGAATATTGAGCAGTTTTGACAGAGGACAGCAGGACCCAAAACTACTGTATGTGGTCCAGCAGATCTGATGATGAATGACTAAACTAGTTGTCCACCATAAACATTCAAGTCTCCAACCCTTGGACTTAAGGAAGCAGCAATGGGGGCCATACACAGTGGAGGAATGACCAGGGTGGGAGAGGCACATTTTACTGGGGACAAGGGTGTTAAAGGTGGAGGTGAGAGTGTCATTGAGCAGAGCGGTAGCTACAGAAGTACCATGGTGAATGGAGGGCCAAAGGATAGACAGTTGGGAATGTGGAAGAGTGTTTGTAAGTGATTTGGGGGAAAGTTTAATCCAGGGACACAGAAGGAAGTGGGGTTGGCCAGGGGAAGGGAGATGTGGCAGGTGAAGGATACAAGGAAATGATCATAGATGGCATTATCTGTGGAAGTATAGGTCATGTGAGATAGCAAGGTTGAGAGGATGGCCGTGAATATGGACAGGGGAATTTATACGGAGGGAGAAAATCAGGAAGGATAGGCGGGCAATTAACTCAGTGGAGCTGAGGTGTAGTTGTAATCACCGAGGATGAGAAGTTGCTCACTGCAGAGGTTGAGGCAGGAAAGCAGTTAAGGTATCTCAGTAAGAAACTTGGTGTGATACTTGGGCGGGCAGTAAAGAACGAGGATTTTAGATGAGAGGTGAGAGGGGTGGAATAAGGTGAGATGGTCAACAGAGGAGAATGTGCCAGAGGACAGACCAAGGTGTAATTTGGTGATAAGGATCACACCACCACCACAACTGTCTGGGCGGGGCTAGTGGTGGAAAGTATAGCCAGATGGGGAAGCTTCATTAAGCCTAGTTTTCGTGAAGGCCATGATTTATCGATTCAATCATCTATAATAAGCTCATGGATAGCAGGGGCTTTGTTCATAAGTGAACGGATGTTCTGGAGGGAGATGCGGAGAGGGGTGGTGAGAGATGATTCAGCGGCAGAGTCCACAAAATCAACTGAGGGTGAGGTGAATGAGACAGGAAGGTGACTGTAAAGATTAGCCCTCAGTGGGCAGACTGTGTGGGAAGATCAATGAGAAAGTAGGATGGGCAGTCAGGGTTGCTGCTCATAAAGAGGTAACGATGAATGCCTCAACAGCCTTCAGAGGATGTTAAGAAAGCTGTGGGCAGATCCAGGAGGGACTCAGGCCTGGGACAGTGGCAGGAGAGTAAGAAGGTTGAGGAGTGCTGAAAGATTGGGGAAGGGATTTGGGGTGGCAGAGAACGCAAGGGTGGGGGGGAAATGAAAGCAGGAGAAAGGGGCCTAGCAGGGCGAAAGAAAAGAGAAGAAAAAGGGAAATAGAGGTTATGAGCTCGGGTCCAGACCAACAGTTAAAATGAGCATGCAAATGGACACAGGGAAACTCTAGTTACATAGGCATGGTAAAGATTAGGATAGAAATGCACTAGTAGAAAACAGAGAATAGAGAGGAGAAAATAGGAGGGAGTCCAAAGTTAAAGTCAGAGGTCCCTTGGTGGGATAAAGTTGATGTAAATAGGTTGGAGTTAGCTTGGAGCATCAACAAACAGCTGGGCGAGGGTCAAAGTCTCAGAGGGCACACTGCCTGAGGTGTTTCTTTGGTAAATTAAGAGCCCAAGATGTTAAACTCCAGAAAGCTTGTTATGGAAGGATAATGCTGGAGCCTATATTTACTCAGTTTCACATTTATTGTGCAGAATAAAAGGATTACAAACATGTAGCTCCTCACACAAAAACCCTCTCCCAGTCCCAGTGAGTGTCTGCTTTTAAGTGCTCAACTAAATCCCCAATTAACTCCCTTCACCTGCATATAATCACACAATTAACACAAGAGGTGTGACGAATCAATTGTGGAGCAACATAGGTTGATCCAGGGGACACGTTGAGGTGAGCAGTGGCCTCAGTGATTAGTAATGAACACAAGCAGATCCAGTATATCTGCAGAGGGATGAATAGAGTCAGTGGCAGTGGTGACAAGCAGCAGAGCCAAGGTCATTCTGCAGCAGTGAATCAGAATCCAGAGCCAAAACAGATCAGAGTTCACTCAGCGTAGAGAAGAGCAGAGAACTTAGGATGTAATACCAGTCAGCCTGACATCAATATTATGGAAAATGACGGACCACCCGGCATCGACCAAGGCACCGGAAACGACAACGGCAAACCCAGCCCTGTCGACCCTGCAAAGTCCTCCTTACTAACATCTGGGGGCTTGTGCCAAAGTTGGGAGAGCTGTCCCACAGACAAGTCAAGCAACAGCCTGACATAGTCATACTCACGGAATCATACCTTACTGACAACGTCCCAGACACTGCCATCACCATCCCCGGGTATGTCCTGTCCCACCGGCAGGACAGACCTACCAGAGGTGGCAGGACAGTGGTATACAGTAGGGAGGGAGTTGCCTTGGGAGTCCTCAACATCGACTCCGGACCCCATGATATCTCATGGCATCAGATCAAACATGGGCACAGTAATCTCCTACTGATTACCACCTACCACCCTCCCTCAGCTGATGACTCAGTACTTCTCCATGTTGAACACCAATTGGAAGAAGCACTGAGGGTGGCAAGGGCACAAAATGTACTCTGGGTGGGGGAACTTTAATGTCCATCACCAAGAGTGACTCGGTAGCACCACTACTGACTGAGCTGGCCGAGTCCTAAAGGACATAGCTGCTAGACTAGGTCTGCGGCAGGTGGTGGGGGAACCAACACGAGGGAAAAACATACTTGACCTCGTCCTCACCAATCTGCCTGCCGCATATGCTTCTGTCCATGACTGTATTGGTAGGAGTGACCACCGCACAGTCCTTGTGGAGACGAAGTCCCGCCTGCACATTGAGGATACCGTCCATCGTGTTGTGTGGCACTATCACTGTGCTAAATGGGATAGATTTCGAACAGATCTAGCAATGCAAAACTGGGCATCCATGAGGCGCTGTGGGCCATCAGCAGCAGCAGCAGAATTGTACTCAACCACAATCTGTAACCTCATGGCCCGGCATATCCCCCACACTACCATTACCATCAAGCCAGGAGACCAACCCTGGTTCAATGAAGAGTGCAGGAGGGCATGCCAGGAGCAGCACCAGGCATACCTCAAAATGAGGTGTCAACCTGGTGAAGCTACAACACAGGACTATCTGCGTGCCAAACTGCGTAAGCAGCATGCGATAGACAGAGCTAAGCGATCCCATAACCAATGGATCAGATCTAAGCTCTGCAGTCCTGCCACATCCAGCCGTGAATGGTGGTGGACAATTAAACAACTAACTGGATGAGGTGGCTCCACAAATATCCCCATCCTCAATGATGGGGGAGCCCAGCACATCAGTGCGAAAGATAAGGCTGAAGCATTTGCAACAATCTTCAGCCACAAGTGGCCGAGTTGATGATCCATCTCAGCCTCCTCCTGAAGTCCCCAACATCACAGATGCCAGATTTCAGCCAATTCGATTCACTCCGCGTGATATCAAGAAATGACTGAAGACACTGGATACTGCAAAAGCTATGGGCCCTGAGAATATTCCGGCAATAGTACTGAAGACATGTGCTCCAGGACTTGCCGCGCCCCTAGCCAAGCTGTTCTAGTACAGCTACAACACTGGCATCTACCCTGCAATGTGGAAAATTGCCCAGGTATGTCCTGTACACAAAATCAGGACAAGTCCAACCCGGCCAATTACCGCCCCATCAGCCTACTCTCAATCATCAGTAAAGTGATGGAAGGTGTCATCAACAGTGCCATCAAGCAGCACATGCTTAGCAATAACCTGCTGAGTGACGCTCAGTTTGGGTTTGGCCAGGGCCACTCAGCTCCTGACTTCATTACAGCCTTGGTTCAAACATGGACCAAAGAGCTGAACTCAAGAGGTGAGGTGAGAGTGACTGCCCTTGACATCAAGGCAGCATTTGACCCAGTATGGCATCAAGGAGCCCTAGCAAAACTGAGGTCAATGGGAATCAGGGGGAAAACCGTCTGCTGACTGGAGTCATACCTAGCGCAAAGGAAGATGGTTGTGGTTGTTGTTGGTCAATCATCAGAGCTCCAGGACATCACTGCAGGAGTTCCTCAAGGTATTGTCCTAGGCCCAACCATCTTCAGCTGCTTCATCAATGACCTTCCTCCAATCATAAGGTCAGAAGTGGGGATGTTCGCTGATGATTGCACACGTTCAGCAACATTCGTGACTCCTCAGATACTGAAGCAGTCCGTGTAGAAATGCAGCAAGACCTGGACAATATCCAGGTTTTGGCTGATAAGTGGCAAGTAACATTCACGCCACACAAGTGCCAGGTAATGACCATATCCAACAAGAGAGAATCTAACCATCTCCCCTTGACATTCAACGGCATTACCATCGCTGAATCCCCCACTATCAACATCCTAGGGGCTACCATTGACCAGAAACTGAACTGGATTAGCCATATAAATACCGTGGCTACAAGAGCAGGTCAGAGGCTAGGAATCCTGAAGCAAGTAACTCACCTCCTGACTCCCCAAAGCCTGTCCACTATCTACAAGGCACAAGTCAGGAGTGTGATGGAATACTCTCCACTTGCCTGGATGGGTGCAGCTCCAACAACACTCGAGAAGCTCGACACCATCCAGGAAAAAGCAGCCTGCTTGATTGGCACCCCATCTACAAACATTCACTCCCTGCACCACCGACGAACAGTGGCAGCAGTGTGTACCATCTACAAGATGCACTGCAGCAACGCACCAAGGCTCCTTAGACAGCACCTTCCAAACCCATGATCTCTACCAACTAAAAGGACAAGGGCAGCAAATACATGGGATCACCACCACCTGCAAGTTCCCCTCCAAGTCAAACACCATCCTGACTTGGAACTATATCGCCGTTCTTTCACTGTCGCTGGGTCAAAATCCTGGAACTCCCTTCCTAACAGCACTGTTGGTGTACCTACCCCAAATGGACTGCAGCGGTTCAAGAAGGCAGCTCACCACCACCTTCTCAAGGGCAATTAGGGATGGGCAATAAATGCTGGCCTAGCCAGTGATGCCCACATCCCATGAATGAATAAAAAAAAAACAGGGCACTTCAAAAATCATAATATGATTGGGCAGATCCAACACATAATTTATGAAAGGGAAATCAAGTTTGATAAATAGAGTCCTAATGGCACAGCAGGAAGCCATTCAGCCCATTGAGTCCATACTGCTCCTCCGTACAGCAATCCCGTCAATCCTATTCCTGCGCTCTAAAACAGTAGCCCTACAAGTTTGTTTCCCTCAAGTGCCCATCCAATTTCCTTTTGAAATCATTCTTCATCTCTGCTTCCACCACCCTCGTAGGCAGCAAGTTCCAGGACATTACCACTCGCTGTGTAAAAAAGTTCTTCCTCACACCCACTCCGTATCTCTTGCCCAAAACCTCAAATCTGTGTCGCCTATTCCTTGTACCATCAGCTAATGGGAATAGCTTTACTTTTGTCAACCTTAACCAAACCTGTCATAATCTTGTACACCTCTATCAAATCTCCCTTGCTCCACAGACAACCCCAGTTTCTCCAACCTGACCTTGTCGCTAAAATCCCTCATCCGTGGACCCATTCTGGTAAATCTCCTCTGCACCCTTTCAAGGATCCTCACATCCTTTCTAAAGTGTGGTGACCAGAACTGGACTCAATACTGTAGATGAGGCCCAACCAGAGCTTCATAAAGGTTTAACATAATTTCCCTGCTTTTGGACTCAATGTCTCTATTTATGAAGCTCACGATCCTATATGCTTTGCTAATTATTCTCTCACTATGCCCTGCCATCTTCAAAGATCTATGTACATGCACTCCCAGGTCCCACTGTCCCTGCATATTCTTTAGAACTCTGCCATTAGGTCTATTGCCTCTCCCTATCCCTCTGCCAAAATGCATCAGCTCACACTCTTCTGTATTAAATTCCATTTGTCACTTGTCTGACCATTCTGCTAGCCTATCTATGTCCTGTTGCAGTTGATTGGTATCATCCTCACTGTTTGCCACTCCTCCAAGTTTGGTATCATTAGCAAATTTTGAAATTTTACTCTGTATTCCAATATCCAGGTAAGTTGTAGATATCAAAAAAGTAGTTGCCCTAGCACTGAACCTTGGGGAACACCACTGTCTACCATCCTCCAGTCTGAAAAACATGACTCTCTGTTTTCTGTCCTTAAGCCAATTTTTTTATGCAATCTGACACTGACCCTTCTGTTCCAGGAGCCTCAATGTTGTTAATCAGCCTTTTAAAATGAGAAGTGAGCTCATTAAAGGTATAAAATTCTTATTATGCTTGACAGACTAGATGCTGGGAAGATGTTTCCCCGAACTGGCGAATCTAAAACTATGGTCCGTCTCAAAATAAGAGGTCAGCTTTTTCAGACTGAAATGAGGAAACATTTCTTCACTCAGAGGGTTGTAAATTTTTGGAATTCTCTACCCCAGAGAGTTGTGGATGCTCAGTCATTGAGTATATTCAAGACAGGGGTTGATAGATTTTTGG
Organism: Heterodontus francisci; assembly: GCF_036365525.1. Taxonomy (NCBI): domain Eukaryota; kingdom Metazoa; phylum Chordata; class Chondrichthyes; order Heterodontiformes; family Heterodontidae; genus Heterodontus; species Heterodontus francisci. The sequence goes on from NC_090381.1 coordinate 20,988,462, forward strand.
ATACCAAGGGAATCAAGGGATATAGAGATAGAGCAGGAAGTTGGGTTGAGGTAGAAGATCAGGCATAATCTCATTGAATAGAGGAGCAGGCTCGAAGGGCCAAATGGCCTACTCCTGTTTCTATTCTTATGTTTTATGATGCAACAGCAAGACCAGACAATAGACTTGATATAGCCTAGCAGAGAACTCAAGACTCCGTAGAAAATGGCAGGATAAGTGGAGGGCACTATAAGCTCCAGAAGTGGTGAAGAAATGGACTGCAGCCCAGGTGGTCAATTTCTGGCCAGGACCCACACAATGGCAAAATAAGGGTGGCACAGTGGTGCAGTGGTTAGCACCACAGCCTCACAGCTCCAGCGACCCAGGTTCAGTTCTGGGTACTGCCTGTGCGGAGTTTGCAAGTTCTCCCTGTGACCACCTGGGTTTCCGTCGGGAGCTCCGGTTTCCTCCCGCAGCCAAAGACTTGCAGGTTGATAGGTAAATTGTCCATTGTAAATTGCCCCTAGTGTAGGTAGGTGGTAGGAGAATTGAGGGAAGGTGGGGATGTGGTAGGGAATATGGGATTAGTATAAAATGGGTGGTTATTGATCAGCACAGACTCGGTGGGCCAAAGGGCCTGTTTCAGTGCTGTATCTCTCTATGACTATGAAAACTGGTTGTGCACTGAAGGACAGTTAGGAAACTCAGCAGGTTATAGCAGTAGGATGGGCTGTAGGTTAGACAAGTTTCCCTTAAAACTTTGAAACAACTGAATAGTAGATCAGAGACACAGCAGCTGAGTCTTACAGTGCAGCGCAGCAGCATTATCCTGATGGCAGAGAAGGCTGCAAATCTAAGTAAAGCATTTCAAGTACACGAAAGAAAAGGTGAGTAGAAATCAAGACAATAAAAGAATGAGAAACAATGGATGAAAGGGAAATCTTGAATTCCAATGAAATAAATTACTTTACTTAAAAGGAATTAAAAAGTGATAAGAAGCTGTAAAAATCACCAAGGAGCTGTAGTAAAATTGAAGTCAATGGGGATAGGGGTAAACTCTCCAGTGGCTGGAGTCATACCTAGCACAAAGAAAGATGATTGTAGGCCAATCATCTCAGCCCCAAGACATTGCTGCAGGAGCTCCTCAGGACAGTGGCCTAGGCCCAACCATCTTCAGTTGCTTCATCATTGATCTTCCCCCCATCATAGGGTCAGAAGTGGGGATGTTCACTGATGATTGCACAGTGTTCAGTTCTATTCACAATTCCTCATAATTCTGGTTTCCCATTCCTGACATCCTCCTGGTGAATCTACATTGTACTCTCTACAACTCTTAAGTTCTCTCCATAATGAGACAACCAAAACTGCAAGCTGTACATATTTGTCAGTCAACTATTACTTTGTACAAAAATGTCATTAACTCTATACTCTCTTTTTACTCAATTCCCTTATTGCTAAAACCTGAGAGCTTTGCCCTTTTTATGGCTTTATCTACTTGTACTAACACTATTTGGTAATTACATATTTGAACTCCTTTTAGTCACATCCTTCATCGTCTTTTCACTGAATGGAAGTTCACAATCACATAAGATATTATCTGTGACTTTGCTAAGAGGTATTCTGGTACTGTGGCAGGGGCAGAAACCTGATTGGAGGGATTCAAAAATGGAGTTCCGGGAAAGATGGATACGGATTTGGGAGGTGACAACATGTTCAAGGACTTTGCAAATTACCAACCCATCTCCAACCTCCCTTTATTGTCCCTGGCGTCCTGGTCAATATTGATCCCTCAATCAACATCATAAAAACAGATTATCTGATCATTATCACATGCTGTTTGTGGGACCTTGCTGTGTGTAAATTGGCTGCTGTATTACAACAGTGACTATACTTCAAAAGTATTTAATTTACTGTAAAGCGCTTTGGGATGTCCTGTGGTTGTGAAAGGTGCTATATATATGTAAGTCATTTTTTCAAGTTTTTCTGTTCCATGCTTTCCTCTTAAAGTATATTAATTAATGCTTTTCCATATTAAATTGAATTTACCATCTTTCTGCCATTCACTAACCAGTCTATGTCTTCCTGGAGTCATTTACAGTCTTTCTTGGTGTTTGTTAAACCTTCTACTTTAGTATTTTCAGCAAACTTTCATATCATCTTCCAAGTCCAAATATACTGAGAATAAAAGTGAAACCAGGACTAAACCCTGGGGTGCACCACTTCTAACACTCTCAATCCAAGCAACAACCATTTCCTCTTAGTAGTAAAAGAACTGCCAAAGTAAGGACAGGGCTACTAAGAGACAAAGCTAGCAGTGGAGAGGGAGAAAATGGCAAAGTACTACATAAGTAATTTGCCTCAGTTTACACAGAGGACTTTAATATTGGGACTGTACAAGTATCAGAGTGGACGTAGTCAGTGGAGGCGATAAAATGGTACTGAAGGAATTACTCAAACTTAAGGTGGACAAATCAGCAGGACCAGATTTACTCCAAGAGATGAAAACCAGGAAGAAATGAGAGAAAAATAAGACCACATGGATAGAAAGGTGGTTGAAAGGCAGAAAAAAGGGGCTAGGTTACTCAGAAAGAAGCACAGCTAATAATTCAAGGTGACTTAGAGGGAATACTACTGGAAGTTGAAAGCAGATGAACAGAAGGAACTGCAATAACATGTATAGGCTCTAAGGAAGCACAACATAGAGGAAAAAGAGAGACAGTACTGATATTCTCTTGAATTAATTGAGAAAGACATATCGATAGCAAGTCTGGGGTACAGTTGATCCAGCCGAAACCTCTCAGGCAGTTAGGCTGATGAACTGAGCACCTTGTGACCTCAAGAGTATTGGGCTCCACTGAGGCTTGGCAATTAGACTCCTCCCAAAGTTATCCAGGAGATCTGCCCAATGTGATATACATATTGAACTCAAAGAGTTGGGGATGCAGTGTTGAATAAGATCCCGACAGGTGACCTTAGAGACGCACCATCGGTAACAAACCGGGGAATGAAGCCACTTAGGTCATCAGGGATGCCCAATGTAGAGGAAGATGGGCTTTGCTTGAGCAGTAAAAATCAAATCCAACTGACAGACAGGAGTCAGAAGAGTTGTGATGGTATTGTGGGCATATCAAAAGATTTACTAAAGCATGACAGCCTTCCTGAAGGACCTTGGGTCAAGGGCAGGGATGGGGGAGGGTAAAACATATAAAAAAGTTATCTCTAAGAACACAGCTGTATTTTGTAAGACTGTTATAATGCTTATTCACAAAGCTTTCAAGTGACTGGAGATAGACATCGTAGGCCCTATGTATGTCTAGACCCATTAACTATTGTCAGAGGATGAAGCCCATTGATGCAGAAATATTGTAGATTCTGCGTCAGTTCAGGTAAATGGTTACTAAAATTTTCACTGTCCACATCAATGCATTGGACAGAGGCATCATTACCAGGTGAATGACCATGGGAAGAAACAACCAGTAATCTAGCTGAGCCACAGGCTACTCCTTATTTTATACTTCAGAACTAATTTCTAAGTGTCACCTAGGTGGTGGGGAAGCAAAAGCTATGCTCATCATCTAAGTTCTTAGACCACAGTCCCTTAGAGTGGTTATGTTCAACTAGCACCAAAAACGCACATCAGTTGCAATGCAATGTTCAGCAAGGTCACATTATGGCCATCCACCACTGTTATGGCTCCCAAAATGAGAACTCGCCCCAAAGTGCTGTCACATTAAACACTGGCTCATTTCTTACGATTGCCACATCAATGGCATTCATGCATATCAAATCCAAAATGGGAAGTTGTACGTGTATCACAGAAAATCATAGGAACCCACATGCACATGGGGAGGGGATGGCATAGTGGTAACGTCACTGGACTAGTAATCCAGAGCCCAGGCTAATGCTCTGGGGACAAGGGTTCGAATTCCACCAGGGCAGATGGTGAAATTTGAATTCAATTAATAAATCAGGAATTTAAAAAAAAGCTAGTCCAATGGCGAACATGAAACCATTGTTGATTGTTGTAAAAACCCATCTGGTTCACTAATGTCCTTTAGGGGAGGAAATCTGCTGTCCTTACCTGGTCTGGCCTGCATGTGACTCCAGACCCACAGCAATGTGGTTGACTCTTACATGCCCTCTGAAATGGCCTAACAAGCCATTCAGTTGTATTAAACCACTAAGAAAAGGAATGAAACCGGACGGACCACCCGGCATCAACCAAGGCACCGGAAATGACAACGGCAAACCCAGCCCTGCCAACCCTGAAAAGTCCTGCTTACTAAAATCTGAGGGCTTGTGCCAAAATTGGGAGTGCTGTCCCACAGACTAGTCAAGTAACAGCCTGACATAGTCATACTCACTGAATCATACCTTACAGACAATGTCCCAGACATCACCATCACCATCCCTGGGTATGTCCTGTCCCACCGGCAGGATAGATCCACCAGAGGTGGTGGGGCACAGTGTAATGCAGTAGGGAGGGAGTTGCCCTGGGAGTCCTCAACATCGATCCCAGGCCCCATGAAGTCTCATGGCATCAGGTCAAACATGGGCAAGGAAACCTCCTGCTGATTACCACCTACCGTCCTCCCTCAGCAGATGAATCAGTACTCCTCCATGTTGAACACCAATTGGAAGAAGCACTAAGGGTAACAAGAGAGATAAATGTACCCTGGGTGGGGGACTTCAATGTCCATCACCAAGAGTGGCTCGGTAGCACCACTACTGACTGAGCTGGCCGAGACCTAAAGGACAAAGCTGCTAGACTGGATCTTTGGCAGGTGGCGAGGGAACCAATAAGAGGGAAAAACCTACTTGACCTCTTCCTCACCAATCTACCTGTCGCAGTTGCATCTGTCCATGACTGTATTGGTAGGAGTGACCACCACACAGTCCTTGTGGAGAGGATGTCCCATCTTCACATTGAGGTTACCCACCATCCTGTTGTGTAGTACTGCCACCGTGCTAAATGGGATAGATTTCAAACAGATCTAGCAATGCAAAACTGGGCAACCATGAGGCGCTGTGGACCATCAGCAGCAGCAGAACTGTATTCAACCACAATCTGTAACCTCACGGACCAGCATATCCCCCACTCTACCATCACCAGCAAGCCAGGCAACCAACCCTGGTTCAATGAAGAGTGCAGGAGGGCATGCCAGGTGCAGCACCAGGCATACCTAAAAATGAGGTGTCATTCTGGTGAAGCTACAACAAAGGAGCACTTGCATGCCAAACAGCGGAAGCAACATGCAATAGACAGGGTTAAACGATCCTACAAACAAAGGATCCAATCTAAATTCTGCAGTCCTGCCACATCCAGTTGTGAATGGTGGTGGACAATTAAACAACTAACAGGAGGAGAAAGCTCTTAAGAATATCCCCGTCCTCAATAATGGGGGAGCCCAGCACATCAGTGCAAAAGACAAGGCTGAAGCATTTGCATCCATCTTCAGCCAGAAGTGCCGAGTGAATGATCCATCTCAGCCTCCTCCTGAGGTGCCCAGCATCACAGATGATAGTCTTCATCCAATCCGATTCGTTCCATGTGATATCAAGAAATGGCTGAAGGCACTGGATCCTGCAAAGGCTGTGAGCACTGACAACATTCTGGCAATAGTACTGAAGCCTTGCCCTCCAGAACTAGCTGCGCCCCTAGCCAAGCTGTCAAGTACAGTTACAACACTGGCATCTACCTGGCAATGTGGAAAATTGCCCATGTATGTCCTGTGCACAAAAAGCAGGACAAATCCAATCTGGCCAATTACTGCCTCAGCAATCTATTCTTGATCATCAGCAAAGCAATGGAATGGGTCATCAACAGTGCTATCAAGTGGCACTTGATCAGCAATAACCTGCTCACAGATGCCTGGTTTGGGTTCTGCTCGGGCCACTCAGCTCCTGACCTCATTACAGCCTTTGTCCAAACATGGACAAAAGAGCTGAACTCCAGAGGTGAGGTGAGGTGAGAGTGACTACCCTTGACATCAAGGAAGCATTTGACTGAGTATGGCATCAAGGAGCCCTAGCAAAACTGGAGTCAATGCGAATCAGGGAGAAAATTCTTCACTGGCTGGAGTCATAGCTAGCACAAAGGAAGATGGTTATGGTTGTTGGAGGTCAATCATCTCAGTCCCAGAACATTACTGCAGGAGTTCCTCAGGGTAGTGCCCTAGGTCCAACCATCTTTAGCTGCTTCATCAATGACCTTCCCTCCATCATAAGATCAGAAGTGGGGATGTTCGCTGATGATTGCACAATGTTCAGCACCATTAACGACTCCTCGGTTATTGAAGTAGACTATGTCTAGATGCAGCAAGACCTGGACAACATCCAGGCTTGGGCTGATAAGTGGCAAGTAACATTCACGCCACACAAGTGCCAGACAATGACCATCTCAAACAAGAGAGAATCGAACCATCTCCTCTTGATGTTCAATGGCATTACCATAATTGAATCTCTATCAACATCCTGGGGGTTACCATTGTCCAGAAACTGAACTGGACCAGCCACATAAATGCTGTGACTACAAGAGCAGGTCAGAGGCTGAGAATTCTGCAGCGAGTTAACTCACCTCCTGACTCCCCAGTGACTGTCCACCATCTACAAGGCACAAGTCAGGAGTGTGATGGAATACTCTCCACTTGCCTGGATGGGTGCAGCTCCAACAACACTGAAGAAGCTCAACACCATCCAGGACAAAGCAGCCAGCTTGATCGGCACCCATCCACTACCTTCAACATTCACTCCCTTCACCACCACCAATGCACAGTGGAATCAGTGTGTACCATCTCCAAGATGCACTGCAGCAACTCACCAAGACTCCTTCGACAGCATCTTCCTAACCCGCAACCTCTACTATCTAGGACAAGGGCAGCAGATGCATGGGAACACCACCACGTGCAAGATCTCCTCCAAGCCACACATCATCCTGACTTGGAACTATATTGCTGTTCTTTCACTGTAGCTGTGTCAAACTCCTGGACCTCCCTTCCTAAAAGCACTGTGGGTGTACCTATCCCACATGGACAGCAGCGGTTCAAGAAGGCAGCTCACCACCACCTTCTCAAGGGAATTAGGGATGGGCAATAAATGCTGGTCTGGCCAGTGATGCCCACATCCCATGAACGAATACAAAAAATGTGGGCAGGACTATCCGTTGAAATATTCTGCATTGAGTAACTGCAGCAATGTGAGAGGGAAGCATAATTCTACAGGCTTTCCCAGAATACAAAGGGCCATTGTCTATACCCATGTTGTCCTTTAGGCTTCTTGGTACACTATATGATCTGAAAGGAATAACCACCCCCCCCCCCCCCACCCCCACCCCCACCCCACTCAATGTACAGAGTCCCACACTTCCTACTTCCCCAGAATTTCTCAAAATGTTTTTATTTTCTTTTTCTAAGAATTCAATTATTTAACTTTCATTATCCAAAAACAGATGGATACACCCAGTTTGATTCTATGTTTTGTCATTTCAGAGGCTTCAATTTTCCTTTATTATGGAGTAGTTCTTTCTTTTCATTTCCTATGTCAACGAAGAAGAGGCTGACATTTTTCTTTTCAGCCACAAGATGACCTTAAGCTGGAGTACTACTGACATTACCCTACATATCAGTCATTGCATAGTCCATACCTGTTGGATGCTGCAGTCTGGACTATTTGTTCAATGACACACCCCTCACCAGTTTTTCATTGATATGGTCCATACCAGTTATTGAACAATATAATAATTATCCAATGATATGCTCGGTAGCAGTTATTAAATGATATACTCCATGCCAGATACTGAATAATACAGCCACAGTTGCTAAACAATACAGTCTACATCAGTTGTTGGGTGATACAATCCCTGGTTATCCATTGATATAATCCTCACCAGATATTTAATGATACAGCCACATAGTTGTTAGATGATACAGTCTGTACAAATTATTCAAACATATACTCCAGTTGTTTATTGATATAGTCCATATTATTATTCAATCCATACCAATGAGGAAACCAGGGATGGGAAGAATGCCCACACAATGCCAGATGTTGATGCTGACAGTGTTGGGCAGAGTCAGACATTCCATCCCCCTGTCTTTGGGCAGGTGAGTTACTATTTCAGCTCCAAGCATAGCGAAGGAGTGTGGAGCAGCAGCAAGTCCTATGCCAAACATCATTCCACACACGGCTCAAAGGGGTCTTCGTAGAGGTAACAATGCAGCACTGTAAGAAATTCAGCTCCTTGATTCCGCATGAGACCCTGGGGAAGCAGAGAAAGCAAGAGCTCAAATCTCCTATACGGTTCAGATTTCAGAAGTAATTTTATCCACAAAACAGTGTAAACGGCTGCTTGTGCCATTTCTCCAGTGTTTACGTGTAAATTATGGCACTAGATCAAAAGCTTATGTGGTGGCGAGTAAATTACCCTGACAATTTTGTTGGGGGTTCTCTCAGTTGCCTATGTAACGTCAGTGGAAACCCCGTTTATGTGGCATGAACAGGGTTTAAACAACCGATGTTATGGCATCTGATCAAAAGAACCGAGGGAATTCCCAGCATTAATTTCCTCCTTAAGTGTCAGACATAGACAGTATAATGTGCACAATTTGTGCAATCTATATAGAAAGATAGACAGACCAGCCTCCTTTACCTATGCTTACAGCACAGGCGACACGAGAAAACATTTTTTTACACAGCAAATTGCTGTGATCTAGAATGCACTGCATAAAAGGGTGGTCAAAGCAGATTTAAGAATAGCATTCAAAAGGGAATTGGAAAAAAATGGTGAAAGGCTAGAAACAGTGGAGGACCAAAGAGACTTGGGCGTCCAAGTACATAGATCATTAAAATGTCATGAGCAGGTAAAGAAAATAATCAAAAAGGGTAATGGAATGCTGACCTTTATATGTAAAGGAATTGAATACACGGGGGTAGAAGTTGTGCTTCAGCAATACAAAGCCCTAATTAGAGCACACCTGGAATACTGTGAGCAGTTCTGGGCATCACACCGTAGGAAGGATATATTGGCCTTGGAGGGAGTGCAGTGTAGATTTACCAGAATGATATCGAGGGTTAAATGATGAGGCAAGATTACACAACTAGGGCTTAATTCCCTGGAATTTAGAAGGTTAAGGGATGATTTGGTCAAAGTTTTCAAGATATTAAGGGGAACAGATAGGGTAGGTAGAGAAAAACTATTTCTGTTGATTGAGGAGTCTAGGACTAAGGGGCATATTCTAAAAATTAGAGCCAGACCTTTCCAGGAGAGAAATTAAGGAACACTTCTACACGCAAAGGGTGGTAGAAGTTAGGAACTCTCGTTCCCAAACGACAATTGGTGCTAAGTCAATTCAAACTGAGATTGATAGATCTTTGTTAGCCAAAGTTATTAAGGGATATGGGGTGCAGATCAGCTATGTCCTCATTGAATAGCAGAACAGGCTCCAGGGGCTATATGGCCTACTCCTGTTCCTATAAATACTTGAAGGGAAGAAAGTTACATGGCAATGGAGAAAGAGCAGAGGACTGCAATTTTTAGAATAGATCAACCAAAGAGCCGGCACTGTTATGATGAGCTGAATGGTCTCCATTTTTGGATCCATCTACCCTCAGCAAACAAAGCAATTCCCCCACCCCTGCCATAAAATCTGACCATAGAGGGATGCCAAGGAAGGGAAAATCAATGAGCTGCATGCACTAACTACAAGCAATAGGATGGCCAGAACTCTCCAAGTTGACACTAACTTCACTGGCTGCAGACTTGCTAGGACTACTGAGTTAATTCATTGGTAAAATTATTGAATATATAAATGGGTTTCAGTGTGCTATTCCAAACTATTCTGGTAATTGCCAAGACTGGAAACTTCACCTTTTAACAACCTTCCATCATTCTTAAGTTAGTGTTCAAACTGGCCGTGTATCCACACAGTTCTGATAAGCAAGCTGCAGCACAGAATGGTAGTGAGTAACGTTGCAGTGGTCACAGCCAGTACATGCTTCTTCTGCCCAACAGGAATCTGTAGTGTTAGGGGTTTTATAACCTGCAAATAGAAGGAATCATGAAATACAGCAACCTGAAACAAAAAGAGATTCTGGGGTTTGGTAACTTGTAAATAGGAAGCAATCACATCATTACACTGTATGGCCATACTTACTAATCCCATGTTCCAAATTCCAACTTATGCTGGGAGTGCTTTTTAAGAATAATGTATTATTTACTTCTGATTCAACAGCAAACTATATGTACAAATATTAATCCTCAAATTAGAAGGCTCCATTCCTGACATGGAACGTTGTTCAACAGGAGCAGAGAGTGGATAATCAGGCACAGACCTCAGCACATCCAATAGGTTGTGCTCCTGTTTTTGTGGGCAGTTGAGTTTTGCAACTCCGGGGCTGTAGGAGGATATCCAAGTTGTGTAACATCAGCATCACAAAGCATGATAAAAGCCTTCCAATCTCCCCTCCCGCTCCACTTTATCCAACTCTATTACAACATATAGCATCTTTAACATCATCAAATATCCTAAGGCGCTTCATAGGAGTGTCATAAAACAAAATTAGGTACTGAGCCACATAAGGCAATATTAGGGCAGATGGCCAAAAACTTGGTCAAAAAGGTAGGTTTTAAGGAACGTCTTAAAGAAAGATAGAGAGGCAGAGAGGTTGACTTAGAAACATAGAAAATAGGAGCAGGAGTAGGCCATTTGGCCCTTCGGGCTTGTTCCGCCATTCAAAAAAGATCGCGGCTGATCGTCTAATTCAATATCCTGTTCCTGTTTTCTCCCCATATCCCTTGATCCCTTTGGCATTAAGAAATACATATAACTCTTTCTTGAATATATTTAATCACTTGGCTCCACTGCCTTCTGCGGTAGAGAATTCCACAGGTTCACCATCCTCTGAGTGAAAAGATTTCTCATCTCGGTTCTAAATGGCATACCCTGTATCCTGAGACTGTGACCCCTAGTTCTGGACTCCCCAGCCATCGGGAACATCCTCCCTGCATCAAGCCTGTCTAGTCCTGTTAGAATTTTATAGGTTTCTATGAATCCCCTCTCATTCTTCTAAACTCTAGTGAATATAGGCCTAGTCAATCCAATCTCTCCTCATACGTCAATCCTGTCATCCCAGGAATCAGCCTAGTAAATCTTCTTTGCACTCCCTCCATGGCAAGAACATTCTTCCTCAGATAAGGAGACCAAAACTGCACACAATACTCCAGATGTGGTCTCACCAAGGCCCTGTATAACTGCAGTAAGACATCCTTGCTCCTGCACTCAAATCCTCTTGCAATGAAGGCCAACATACCATTCGCCTTCCTAACTGCTTGCAGCACCTGAAGGTTTGCTTTCAGCGACTGGTGTACAAGGACACCCAGGTCTCATTGCACCTCCCCCTTTTCCCAATCTATCACCATTCAGATAATAATCTGACTTTCTGCTTTTACAACCAAAGTGGATAACCTCACATTTATCCATTTTATACTGCATCTGCCATGCATTTGCTCACTCACCCAACTTGTCCAAATCACAGTGGAGCCGCTTTGCATCCTCCTCACAGTTCACATTCTCCCTGCACCCACTCCCCCACCCCCCCAGCTTTGTGTCGTCTGCAAACTTGGAAATGTTACATTTAGTTCCCTCACCCAAGTCATTAACATATATTGTGAATAGCTGGGGCCCAAGCACAGATCCCTGCAGTACCCCACTAGTCACTGTCTGCCACCTGGAAAAAGACCCGTTTATTCCTACTCTCTATTTCCTGTCTGTCAACCAATTCTCAATCCATGCCAGTATATTACCCCCAATCCCATATGCTTTAATTTTGCACACTAACCTCTTATGTGGGACCTTATCAAAAGTCTTCTGAAAGTCCAAATACACCACATCCACTGGTTCTCCTTTATCTATTCGACTAGTTACATCCTCAAAAAGCTCCAGTAGATTTGTTAAGCATGATTTCCTTTTTGTAAACCCATGCTGACTTTGTCCAATGCCGTCTCTGCTTTCCAGGTGTTCTGCTATCACATCCTTTATAATAGACTCTAGCATTTTCCCCACTACTGATGTAAGGCTAACTGATCTGTAATTCCCTGTTTTTTCTCTCCCTCCTTTTTGAAATAACGGGGTTACATTTGCCACCCTCCAATCTGTAGGAACTGCTCCAGAATCTATAGAATTTTGGAAGATGACCACCAATGCATCCACTATTTCCAGAGCCACTTCCTTTAGTACTGTGGGATGTAGAGTATCAGGCCCTGGGGATTTGTCAGCTTTTAACCCCATTAATTTCCCTCGTACTTTTTTTTTACTAATACTGATTTCCTTCAGTTCCTCCCGCTCATTAGACCCTTGGTTCCCTAACATTTCTGGGAGATTATTTGTGTCAGCCTTTGTGAAGACAGAACCAAAGTATTTGTTTAATTGTTCTGCCATTTCTTTATTCCCCATTATAATTTCCCCCATTTCTGACTGTAAAGGACCTACATTTGTCTTCATTAATCTTTTTCTCTTCACATATTTATAGAAGCTTTTACAGTCAGTTTTTATGTTCCCCGCAAGTTTACTCTCATATTGTATTTTCCCCCGCTTGATCAACCTCTTTGTCCTCCTTTAGGGAGGGAATTCTAGATCTTAGGACCTAGGCAGCTGAAGGCCTCCAATAGCGGAGCATTTAAAATCGGGGATGTTCAAGAGGCCAGAATTAGATGACAGCAGGCATCTCGGAGGGTTGTGGAGTAGACTGCAGAGATAGAAAGGAGTGAGGCCATGGAGGGATTTGAAAACAAGGATGAAAATGTTAAAATTTAAACACTGACAAACGAGGGGCCAATGTAGGTCAGCGACTGGTGAACAGGGCTTGGTGGGAGTTAAGATATGACCTCAAGTTTACAGAGGGCGGAATATGGGAGGTCAGCCAGGAGCACATTGGAATAGTCAAGTCTAGAGGTAACAAAGGCATGGATGAGAGTTTCAACAGAAGATGAGCTGAGGCAGGAGCGAAGTGGGGCGATGTTAGGAAGGTGGAAATGGGTAGTCTTAGTCATGGTGCGGATATGTGGTCGGAAGCTCATTTCGGGGTCAAATACAACACCAAGGTTGCAAACAGTCTGGTTTAGTCTCAGACAGTTGCCAGGGAGAGGGATGGAGTAGGTAGCTAGGGAATGAAGTTTGCAGCATGGACCAAAGACAATGGCTTTAGTCTTCCCAACATATTTTTGAAGGAAATCTCTGCTCACCCAGTACTGGATGTCGGATAAGCAGTCTGATAATTTCACAACAGTGGAGGAAACAAAAGAGGTGGTGATGAGGTAGAGCTGGGTGTCCATACATGTGAAAACTAATGCGATGCTTTTGGATGATGTTGCTGAGGGACAGCATGTAGATGAGAAATAGGAGGGGGCCATGGATAAATCTTTGAGGAACATGAGAGGTAATGCTGCAGAAGTGGGAAGAGAAGCCACTGCAAGTAATACTCTGGGTATGATTAAATAGATAAGAATGGAACCAGACGACAGTGGAGAGGCTCTGGAGGAGGATGGTATGGTCAGCCATGTCAAAGGCTGCAGACAGGTCGAGAAGGATGAGGAATGATAGTTTACCTTTATCACAACCACATAGGATGTTATTTGTGACTTTGTTAAGAGCCATTTTGGTACAGTGTCAGGGGCAGAAACCTGATTGGAGGGATTCAAATATGGAGTTCCAGGAAAGATTGATACAGATTTGGGAGGTGACAATAGGTTCAAGGACTTTGGAGAGGAAAGGGAAGTTGGAGATGGGGTAGTAGTTTGCCAGGATGGTAGGGTCAAAGATGCTTGCAGCCAGCACTTTCCATTCTATTCATTGACTGCACACATCAGCAGGGGGGGCAATATCATTAATAACTTGCACTTCTTAAAGCGAGCCTGCACTGCTTAAAGCTAACTTGTTACTCTTAAAGGGGAGGTACGATGTGGCTGAAGAAGGTGCTGGGGGTTGTTTGCAACTCAATCTGACCTGGCAAAAAGGGATCAATGGATAACTATGGGAGACAACAGGCACCCAGATTTTTGGACACTGCACTGGATGTCTTGGTGGAGGAGGTGGAAAGGAGCAGAGATGTCCTTTACCCTCAGTGAGGCAGAAGTCCCTCCAGAAACATGATCAGAAGGCAGCGGGAACAGATAGCTGCGGAGGTCAGTGCCAGGAATGCAGCCCAAGAACCTGGATGTGCTGTATGAAGAGGGTTAATGATCTCACTTGAGGGGTCAAGGTCAGGGAAAGCATCTTCAATTGCCATATCCTACCAAATGTATCATTAGTTTCAACCACTGCTCAATTCACCACATCCCCCATTTTTAAAAATTATTTGTTTCATGGGATGTGGGTGTCGCTGGCTATGAGCGCATTTATTGCTAATCCCTAATTGCCATTGAGAAGGTGGTGGTGAGCTGCCTTCTTGAACTGCTGCAATCCATGTGGGGTAGGTACACCAACATTGCTGTTAGGAAGGATTTTGACCCAGTGACGATATAGTTCCAAGTCAGAACGGTGTGTGGTTTGGAGGGGAACTTGCAGGTGGTGGTGTTCCCATGTATCTGCTGCCCTTGTCCTTCTAGGTTGTGGAGGTTGCAGGTTTGGAAGGTGCTGCCTGAGTAGCCTTGGTGCGTTGCTGCAATGCATCTTGAAATTCAAAAGCTGGTCTAATGGAAACCATTGTCGATTGTTGTAAAAACGCATCTGTTTCACTAACATTCTTTAGGGAAAGAAATCTGTCGTCCTTACCTGGTCTGGCCTACACGTGACTCCATACCCACAGCAATCTGGTTGATTCTTAAATGGCCCCTGAAATAATCTAGCAAGCCACTCAGTTGTATTAAACTGCTACAAAGTGTAATGAAACCGGATGGACCACCCAACATTGACCTAGGCACTGGAAACGACAAAGACAAATCCAGTTGTGTCGACCCTGCAAAGTCCTCCTTACTAACATCTGGGGGCCTGTGTCGAAATTGTGAGAGCTGTCCCACAGACGAGTCAAGCAACAGCCTGACATAGTCATACTCATGGAATCATACTTTACAGACAACGTCACTGACATCACCATCACATGCCTGGGTATGTCCCGTCCCACCAGTAGGACAGACCCACCAGATGTGGCGGCACAGTGATATACAGATGGGAGGGAGTTGCCCTGGGAGTCCTCAACATTAACTCGAGATTCCATGAAGTCTCATGGCAGCAAGTCAAGTATGGGCAAAGAAACCTCCTGCCCCTCCTCATCTGACGCAGCAGTGCTTCTCTATGTTGAACACCAACTGGAAGAAGCACTAAGGGTAGCAAGGGCACAGAATGTACTCTGGACGGGGGACTTCAGTGTCCATCACCAAGAGTGGCTTGGGCGCACCACTACTGACCGAGTCCTAAAGGACATAGCTGCTAGACTGGGTCTGCAGCAGGTGGTGAGGGAAAAACCTACTTGACCTTGCCCTCACCAATCTACCTGTCGCAGATGCATCTGTCCATGACAGTATTGGTAGGTGTGACCACTGCACAGTCCTTGTGAAGACGAAGTCCTGTCTTCACATTGAGGATATCCACCATAATGTTGTGTGGCACTACTACCATGCTAAATGGGATAGATTTTGGGAACAGATCTAGCAACTCAAAACTGGGCATCCATGAGATGCTGTGGGCCATCAGCAGCAGCAGAACTGTATTCAACCACAATCTGTAACCTCATGGCCTGGCATATCCCACACTCTACCTTCACCATGAAGAGTGCAGGAAGGCATGCCAGGAGCAGCACCAGGAATACCTAAAAATGAGGTGTCAGCCTGGTGCAGTTACAACACAGGACTACTTGCATGCCAAACAGCAGAAGCAGCATGCAATAGACAGGGCTAAGTGATTCCAGAACTAATGGATCAGATCTGAGCTCTGCAGTCCTGCCACATCCAGTCATGAATGGTGGAGACAATTAAACAACAAACAGGAGGAGGAGGCTCCACAAATATCCCCATCTTGAATGATCAGCGAGCCCAGCACATCAGTGCAAAAGACAAGGCTGAAGCACTTGCATCCATCTTCAGCCAGATGTGCTGAGTGGATGATCCATCTTGGCCTCCTCCTGAGGTCCCCAGCATCACAGATGCCAGTCTTCAGCCAATCCGATTCGCTGCACGTGACATCAAGGAACGGCTGAAGGCACTGGATACTGCAAAGGCTATGGGCCCTGACAACATTCTGGCAATAGTACTGAAGACCTGTTCTCCAGAACTAGCTGTGCCCCCAGCCAAGACGTCGCAGTACAGCTACAACACTGCCATCTACTTGGCAATGTGGAAAACTGCCAAAAAAAAGACAAAAAGCGGGACAAATCCAACCCAGCCATTAACCACCCTATCAGTCTACTTTCAATAATCAGTAATGTGATGGAAGGTGTCGCCAACAGTGTTATCAAGTGATACTTGCTCAGCAATAACCTGCTCACTAACGCTCAATTTGGATTCCACCAGGGCCACTCAGCTCCTGACCTCATTACAGCCTTGGTCCAAACATGGACAAAAGACCTCAACTCCAGAGGTGAGAGTGACTGCCCTTGACATCAAGGCAGCATTTGACCGAGTATGGCATCAAAGAGTCCTAGCAAAACTGGAGTCAATGGGAATCAGGGGAAAACTCTCCACTGGTTGGAGTCATATCTAGCACAAAGGAAGATGGTTGTGCTTGTTGGAGGTCAAATCATCTCAGTCCCAGGAGATTACTGCAGGAGTTCCTCAGGGTAGTGTCCCACGCCCAACCATTTTCAGCTGCTTCATCAATGACCTTCCCTCCATCATAAGGTCAGAGGTGGGGATGTTTGCTGATAATTGCACAATGTTCAGCAACATTTGTGACTCCACAGATACTGAAGCAGCCGTGTCCATATGCAGCAAGACCTGGATTACACCTAGGCTTGGGCTGATAAGTGGCAAGTAACATTCACACCACACAAGTGCCAGGCAATGACCATCTCAAACCATCTCCCCTTGATGTTCAATGGTATTACTTTTTAAAATGTTTTTTTCTCTAACATTTAAGTCTATCTACTAAGTAGAAACTAAAATACCAGTAGTCAATAGATGGTTACTTGTTCGTTCTATTTAACTTCCAATTTTAGAGTCATAGAGAGATACAGCACTGAAACAGGCCCTTCGGCCTAAAGAGTCCGCGCCGTCCATCAACCACCCATTTATACTAGTCCTACATTAATCCCATTTTCCCTCTCACATCCCCACAATTCTCCTACCACCTACCTACACGAGGGGCAATTTTTACAATGGCCAATTTACCTATCAACCCGCAAGTCTTTGGCATGTGGGAGGAAACCGGAGCACCCGGAGGAAACCCACACGGTCACAGGGAGAACTTGCAAACTCCACACAGGCAGTACCCAGAACCGGACCCGGGTCATTGGAGCTATGAGGCTGCGGTGCTAACCACTGCGCTACTGTGCCGCCCAAATTTTGGTGCAGTAAATAAATAATTCGAGGCATGGCAGGGCTGCTCACACCCATCGAATGCACATCCTGTGGCACGTGGGGACTCCAGAATCCTACCCATGTCCTGGACAACCACATGTGCAGAAAGTGCCACCAAATGCAAAATCTTGAGCGCCGAATCTTGGAACTCGAGGAGCGGCTGAGGTGCATTTGCAAGAATGAGAGGTAGGTGGATAGCACTTTTCAGGAGGTGGTCACCCCGCAGCTTAAGAGAGGGACTGGGTTGCTGCCAGACAGTCAAGAAGGGCAAGGCAGGTAGTGCAGGAGTCCCCGGAGGACATCCTATTTTCTAACCGGTATTCAGTTCTGAGTACCGATGGGAGAGAGGGTTCCTCTGGAGAGTGCAGTGAGTCATGGCCAGAGCACCAGGGTGGCTCAGCTGTGCAGGGAGGGAGGAGAAAAGACAGGAGAAAAATAGTGGTAGGAGATACCATAGTTAGGGGAACGGACAGGCGAATCTGTGGTCGCAGATGTGATTCCAGGATGGTATGTTGTCTCCCTGGTGCAAGGGTCAGGAATACCACCGAGTGGCTACAGAGCATTCTGGATGGCGAGGGTGCACAGCCAGAGGTCGTGGTCCACATTGGTACCGACGATATAGGTAGAAAAGGGGATGAGGTCCTGCAGG
Organism: Heterodontus francisci; assembly: GCF_036365525.1. Lineage (NCBI taxonomy): Eukaryota > Metazoa > Chordata > Chondrichthyes > Heterodontiformes > Heterodontidae > Heterodontus > Heterodontus francisci. The sequence continues at coordinate 21,006,593 of NC_090381.1, forward strand.
CTGAGTTTAGGGAGTTAGGAAAGAGATTAGCAAGCAGGACGTCAAAGGTAGTAATCTCCGGATTACTCCCAAGGCCACGTGCTAGTGAGTATAGAAATAGGAGAATACACCAGGTGAATGTGTGGCTGGAGAGATGGTGCAGGAGAGAGGACTTCAGATTTCTGGGGCATTGGGACTGGTTCTGGGGAAGGTGGGATCTGTACAAGCTGGACAGTCTACACCTGAACAGGACTGGGATGAATAGACTTGCAGGAAGGTTTGCTAGTGCCGTTGGGGATGGTTTAAACTGGTTAGCAGGAGGATGGGAACCTGAGGGCACTTCCACAAAGGACAAATTCAGAGCAGGGAACGGGAGGCAGAAAATTGCCGAGTGACTCTGAAAGACAGAAGAAGCAAAGGTTAAAAAGTGTACAGCCCAGGAATTTGACAGTGTTAAAAGGTATTTATTTAAATACAAGGAGTATAGCAAATAAAGCCGATGAGCTGAGGGCGCAGGTAGACACATGGCAACACGATATCATTGCTATAACGTAAACTTGGCTTAAAGAGGGGCAAAAATATAGGTAGAAATAAATATCCCTGGATATAGAGTTTTCAGGCAGGATAGAGAGGGGGATTAAAAGGAGGGGGTGTAACATTATTGGTTAAACAATTAATTACAGCTGTGAGGAGGGATAATATGCTAAATGAGGCAAAATGGGTTGAGCTCCAAAATAAAAAAGGGCAGCCACACTACTAGGAGTTTACTATAGACACCCAAATAGTGAGAGGGAGGTAGAAGAACAAATATGTAGGCAAATTTCTCAGTGCAAAAACAATAGGGCAATAATAGTTGGGGATTTCAACTACCCCAATATCAACTGGGATACAAACAGTGAGAAGGGCACAGAGGGGGCAAAATTCTTGAACTGCATTCAAGAGAACTTTTTTTGCCAGCATGTAACAAGGTGGGGTGGGGGGTGGGGTGCGGTAGGAACAATTCTAGATTTGGTCTTCGGTAATGAAGCTGGGCAAGTGGATGAAGTAGCAGTGGGTGACCATTTTGAATATAGTGATCGTAACACAGTTAGATTTAGCATTATTATGGAAAAGGACAAAGATAGAACTGCAGTAAAAGTTCTAAATTGGGGGAAGGCAAATTTTACGAAGCTGAGAGATGATCTGGCAAAAGTGGACTGGATACAGCTACTTGAAGGAAAATCAGTGGCAAACCAGTGGGAGGCATTCAAAAGCGAGATTCTGCAGGCACAGTGTAGACATGTCCCCACAAAGATAAAGGGTGGTACTGCCAAATCTAGAGCCCCCTGGTTATCTAGAAACAAACAGGGCAAGATAAAAGAGAAAAATAAAGCTTATGACAGTCACAAAAAACTTAATACTTTAGAAAGCCTAGAGAAGTATAGAAAGTGCAGGGGTGAAGTAAAAAAGGAAATTAGGAAAGCAAAGAGAGGGCATGAAAAAATATTGGCAGGTACAATCAAGGAAAACCCAAAGATGTTTTATCAGTACATTAAGAGCAAAAGGATAACTAAGGAAAGGGTAGGGCCTATCAGAGATGTACAAGGTAATTTGTGCGTGGATGCAGAAGGTGGCACAGTGGCGCAGTGGTTAGCACCGCAGCCTCACAGCTCCAGGGACCCGGGTTCAATTCTGGGTACTGCCTGTGTGGAGTTTGCAAGTTCTCCCTGTGACCGCGTGGGTTTTCGCCGGGTGCTCCGGTTTCCTCCCACCGCCAAAGACTTGCAGGTGATAGGTAAATTGGCCATTGTAAATTGCCCCTAGTGTAGGTAGCTGGTAGGGAATATGGGATTACTGTAGGGTTAGTATAAATGGGTGGTTGTTGGTCGGCACACTCGGTGGGCCGAAGGGCCTGTTTCAGTGCTGTATCTCTAAATATGTGGGCAGGGTTCTTAATGAGTACTTTGTCTCTGTGTTCACAAAGGAGAGGGATGATGCAGATATTGTAGTTAAAGAGGAGGCGTGTGAAATATTAGATGTGATAAGCATACTGAGAGAGGAAGTACTGGAGGGTCTGATATCCTTGCAGGTGGATAAATCACCAGGGCTGGATGGATTGTATCCCAGGCTGTTAAACAAAGTCAGGTAGGAAACAGCGGATGCTCTGAGGACCATTTTCAACTCCTCACTAGATACAGGCGAGGCACCAGAAGATTGGAGGTCTGCGAATGTTGTACCATTGTTTAAAAAGGGTGTGAGGGATAGACCAAATAATTATAGGCCGCCGGTCAGTCTAACCTCAGTGGTGGGTAAATTATTAGAATCAATTCTGAGAGACAGGATAAACTGTCATTTAGAAAGGCACGGAATAATCAGGGATAATCAGCACGGATTTGTTAAGGAAAGGTCGTGCCTTACCAGCTTAATTTGAGGAAGTAACAAGGAGGATTGATGAGGGTAGTGCAGTGGATGTTGTCTGCATGGATTTTAGTAAGGCATTTGACAAGATCCCACACGGAAGACTGGTCAGAAAAGTAAAAGCCCATGGGATACAGGGGAATGTGACGAATTGGATCCAAAATTAGCTCAGTGACAGGAAACAAAGGGTAATGGTCGACGGACGTTTTTGCGAATGGAAAGTGGTTTCCAGTGGCATTCCACAGGGCTCAGTGTTGGATCCCTTGCTGTTTGTTGTATTTATTAATGATTTGGACTTAAATGTGGGAGGCATGATTGGGAAATTTGCAGATGACACAAAAATTGGCCATGTCGCTGATAGTGAAGAGAATAGCCGTAGACGCCAGAATGGTATCAATGGTTTGGTTGAGTGAGCAGAAAAATGGCAAATGGAATTCAATCTGGAGAAGTGTGACGTAATGCATTTGGGGAGGGCAAACAAAGCAGAGGAATAAACAAGCAGGATATTGACGGATAGAGGAAGTGAGAGACATTGGAGTGCATGTCCACAGGTCCCTGAAGGTGGCAGAACAGGGAGATAAAGTGGTGAAGAAGGCATATGGAATGCTTTCCTTTATTGGCTGAGATATAGAATACAAAAGCAGGGATGTAATGCTGGAACTGCATAAAACCCTGGTTAGGCCACAGCTGGAGTACTGCGTACAGTTCTGGTCACCACATTACAGGAAGGACATAATTGCTCTGGAGAGAGTACAGAGGAGATTTACAAGAATGTTGCCAAGGCTTGAAATTGCAGCTATGAGGAAAGATTGGATCGGCTAGGGTTGTTTTCCTTACAACAGAGGAGGCTGAGGGATGATGTTATTGAGGTGTACAAATTATGAGGAGCTTAGATAGAGTAGACAGGAAGGACCTTTTCTCCTAGCAGAGAGGTCAATTACCAAGAGGCACAGATTTAAGATGATTGTTAGAAGGATTAGAGGGGACATGAGGAAAAACATTTTTACCCAGAGGGTGGTGGGTGTCTGGAATTCGTTGCCCGAATCAGTGGTGGAGGCAGAAACCCTCAGCTCATTTAAAAGGTACCTGGACATGTTCCTGAAGTGTTGTAACCTGCAAGGCTATGGACCAGGTGCTGGAAGGTGGGATTAGACTGTGCGGCTAGTATTATTAGTCGGCGCAGACACGAAGGACTGAATGGCCTAGTAACTTTTCTATGGCTCTATAGTTCTTTTTTTTAATTCGTTCAGGGGATGTGGGCATCGCTGGCTAGGCAAGCATTTATAGCCAATCCCTAATTGCCCTTGAGAAAATGGTGGTGAGCTGTCTTCTAGAACCGCTGCAGTCCTTGGGGTGTAGGTATACGCACAGTGCTGTTAGGAAGGGAGTTCCAGGATTATGACCCAGCGACAGTGAAGGAATGGCGATATAGTTCCAAGTCAGAATGGTGTGTGGCTTGGAGGGGAACTTGCAGGTGGTGGTGTTCCCATGCATCTGCTGCATTTGTCCTTCTACGTAGTAGAGGTCACGGGTTTGGAAGGTGCTGTCGAACGTGTCTTGGTGAGTTGCTACAGTGCATCTTGTAGATGGTACACACTGCTGCCACTGTGCCCTGGTGGTGGAGGAAGTGAATGTTGAAGGTGATGGATGGGGTACCAAACAAGCAGGCTGCGTTGTCCTGGATGGTGTCGATGCTTCCTGAGTGTTCTTGGAGTTGCACCCATCCAGGCAGTTCAGTTGCTGGTCAATGGTACCCCCAGGGTGTTGATAGTGCGGGATTCAGCGATGGTAATGCCATTGAATGTCAAAGGTTAGATTCTCTCTTGTTGGAGATGGTCATTGGCTGGCACTTGTGTAGCGCAAATGTTACTTGTTACTTATCAGCCCAAGCCTGGATGTTGTCCAGGTCTTGCTGCATATGGACATGGGCTGCTTCAGTATTTGAGGAGTCGTTAATAGTGCTGAACATTGTGCAGTCATCAGCGAACATCCCCACCTCTGACCTTATGATGGAGGGAAGGTCATTGATGAAGCAGCTGAAGATGGTTGGGAAGTGGGACACTACCCTGAGGAACTCCTGCAGTAATGTCCTGGGACTTAGAGGATTGACCTCCAACTACCACAACCATCTTCCTTTGTGCTAGATATGACTCCAACCAGTGGAGAGTTTTCCCCCGATTCACATCGACTTCAGTTTTGCTTGGGCTCCTTGATGCCACACTCGGTCAAATGCTGCCTTGAAGTCAAGGTCAGTCACTCTCACCTCACCTCTAGAGTTGAGCTCTTTTCTCCATATTTGTACCAAGGCTGTAATGAGGTCAGGAGCTGAGTGGCCCTGGCGGAACTCAAACTGAGCGTCAGTGAGCAGGTTTTCGCTGAGCAAGTGCCGCTTGATAGCACAGTCAACAACCCCTTCCTTCACTTTGCTGATGATCAGGAGTAGACTGATGGGGCGGTAAGTGGCCGGGTTGGACTTGTCCTACATTTTGTGTACAGAACATGCTTGGGCAGTTTTCCACATTGTCAGGTAGATGTCAGTGTTGTAGTTGTAGTGTGACAGCTTGGCTGAGGGCGCAGCTAGTTCTGGAGCGCAAGTCTTCAGTACTATTGCCGGAATGTTGTCAGGGCCCATAGCCTTTGAGGTATCCAGTGCCTTCAGCCGTTTCTTGATATCATGTGGAGTGAATCGGATTGGCTGAAGACTGGCATCTGTGATGCCGAGGACCTCAGGAGGAGGCCGAGATGGATCATCCACTCTGTACTTCTGACTGAAGATGGATGTAAATGCTTCAGCCTTATCTTTTGCACTGATGTGCTGGGCCCCCCCATTGTTGAGGATGGGAATATTTGTGGAGCCACCTCCTCCAGTTAGTTGTTTAATTGTCCACCACTATTCATGACTGGATGTGGCAAGACTGCAGAGCTTAGATCTGATCTGTTGGTTGTGGGATCACTTAGCCCTGTCTATTGCATGCTGCTTCCGCTGTTTGACATGCTTGTAGTCCTGCGTTGTAGCTTCATCAGGTTGACACCTCATTTTTAGGTATGCTTGGTGCTGCACCTGGCCTGCCCTCCTGCACTATTCATTGAACCAGATTTGTCCCCTGACTTGATGGTAATGGTAGAGTATGGGATATGCCGGGCCATGAGGTTACAGATTGTGGTTAAATACAATTCTGCTGCTGCTGATGATCCACAGTGCTTCATGGATGCCAGTTATGAGTTTCTCAATCTGTTCAGAATCTATTCCATTTAGCTCGGTGGTAGTGCCACAGTACACGATGGTGGGTACCCTCAGTGTGAAGACGGGACTTCTTCTCCACAAGGACTGTGCAGTGGTAACTCCTACCAATACTGTCATGGACAGATGCATCTGTGACAGGTAAATTCATGAGGACGAGGTCAAGTAGGTTTTTCCCTCTTGGTGGTTCCCTCACCACCTGCTGCAGACCCAGACTAGCAGCTATGTCCTTTAGGATTCGGCCAGCTCGGTCAGTAGTGGTGTTACCGAGCCACTCTTGGTAATGGACATTAAAGTCCCCCACCCAGAGTACAGTCTGTACCCTTGCTACCCTCAGTGCTTCTTCCAATTGGTATTCAACATAGAGAAGTACTGATTCATCAGCCGAGGCAGGGGCAGTAGGTGGTAAAGGCCTGCTACCCGACCCAAACACGACGAGACCCGACGACATGTGCTAGGTTCGGGTCGGGTCGCACTTTCAGGTCTGATGTTCGGGCTCGGGTTGGGTCAGGCCGGATTGGACACGCTCTATCACTTTACTGTTAACTTACTTTTTGGACTTTAAAGGTGGTTTTGTTACAGTTATTTTAAGCTTGTGCAGGTAAGCAACAAAGTGAAAAACGGAAGATAGGTTAACTGATGGTCGGGTTGGGCACAGGAAAAAATGGAAGGACTTGGGCCAGGTCGGGCTCGGATGGGATTCTGTCGGGCTTGGGTCGGGTCTCATTTGCAGACCCGAACAGGCCTTTAGTAGGTGGTAATCAGCAGGAGGTTTCCTTGCCCATGATTGACCTGATGCCATGAGACTTCATGGGGTCCAGAGTCAATGTTGAGGACTCCCAGGGCAACTCCCTCCTGACTATATACTACCGTGCTGCCACCTCTGGTGGGTCTGTCCTGCCGGTGGGACAGGACATACCCAATGATGGTGATGTCTGGGACATTGTCTGCAAGGTATGATTCTGTGAGTATGACTATGTCAGGCTGTTGCTTGACTAGTCTGTGGGACAGCTCTCCTAACTTTGGCAAAAGCCCCCCGCTGTTAGTAAGGAGGACTTCGCAGGGTTGACAGGACTGGATTTGCCATTGTCATTTCTGGTGCCTCAGTTGATGCCGGGTGGTCCATCTGGTTTCATTCCTTTTCTTACAGTTTGATACAACTGAGTGGCTTGCTAGGCCATTTCAGAGGGCATTTAGAGTCAACCACATTGCTGTGGGTCTGGAGTCACATGTAGGCCGACCAGGTAAGGACAGCAGAATTTCTTCCCTTAAGGATATTTGTGAATGAGATGGATTTTTACAACAATCGACAATTCCAGATTCATTAATTGAATTCAAATTTCACCATCTGCCGTGGGATTCAAACCCAAGTCCCCAGAGCATTTACTAGCAACTGGCTTACTAATCTAGCAACACTACCACTATGCCACTGCCTCCCCTCCAATGGTTATCATGGTTCTATGGTTACCATTGCTGAATCCCCCACTATCAACATCATGGGGGTTACCATTGACCAGAAATTGAACTGGAGTAGCCACATAAATACTGTGGCTACAAGAACAGGTCAGAGGCTGGGAATTCTGCAGCGAGTAACTCACCTCCTGACTCCCCAATGTCTGTCCACCATCTATTAGACACAAGTCAGGAGTGTGGTGGAATACTCTCCCCTTGCCTGGATGGTGCCGCTCCAACAACACTCAAGAAGCTTGACACCATCCAGGACAATGCAGCCTGCTTGATTGGCACCCCATCCACCACCTTCAACATTCACATCCTCCACCACCGATGCACAGTGGCAGCAGTGTGTACCATCTACAAGATGCAGCAACTCACTGAAACTCCTTCGACAGCACCTTCCAAACCCGCAACCTCTACCACCTAGAAGAACAAGGGCAGCAGATGCATTGGAACACCACCACCTGCAAGATCCCCTACAAGCCACACACCATTCTGACTTGGAACTATATTATTGTTACTGGGTCAAGTAACAAGTAACAAGTGAGGGCAGCACAGTGGCGCAGTGGTTAGCACCGCAGCCTCACAGCTCCAGGGACCCGGGTTCGATTCCAGGTACTGCCTGTGTGGAGTTTGCAAGTTCTCCCTGTGTCTGCGTGGGTTTTCTCCGGGTGCTCCGGTTTCCTCCCACAAGCCAAAAGACTTGCAGGTTGATAGGTAAATTGGCCATTATAAATTGTCACTAGTGTAGGTAGGTGGTAGGGAAATATAGGGACAGGTGGGGATGTTTGGTAGGAATGTAGGATTAGTATAAATGGGTGGTTGATGTTCGGCACAGACTCGGTGGGCCGAAGGGCCTGTTTCAGTGCTGTATCTCTAATTTAAATCTAAAAAAATCCTAGAACTCCTTTTCTAACAGCACTGTGGGTGTACCTACACCCCAAGGACTGCAGCAGTTCTAGAAGGCAGCTCACCACCAGCTTCTCAAGGGCATTTAGGGATTGGTAATAAATGCTGGCCTGGCCAGCGATGCTCACATCCCATGAATGAATAAAAAAAAACAAGTGCGTTACAACTCGGGCAGGAGGAACGGGTAGTGCAAGTGTCAGCTCACCAGTGGGCAGGGTCACACACAAATTCTGCTGCAGAGGGCACAGATGCTGACTGTTGGGCCAGGCTACAGAAGAAGGCTGATGGGCGTACACACCCAAGTGCTTTGTGCATTGGAAAGCCTGTGTTCAATGTCAAAGAGCTTGGAGGAATCCAGCACCAACTTGGCACAGGGCTTTGCACAGAGTTTGGAACCCATACTTTCCAACATGGAACAGACACCCACCTCCAGCAATGCACCTGTACAGCCAACCACGATGCAGAGTCTGATGGCTGATGTCTCAGCTTCTACTGCAGAACAAGCAACATCCGCCCAATGTTCGAGTGGTGTAGTAGATGCTCAGACGTTGTCATGCAGTCTCAGCTTGCTGCCTTGGAAGCTCAGATTGCTGCCATCATGGGATAGCAATGTGCACTCCTGCAATCTGTTCCCCAACAGAGCTGCTCCCTAAAGAACGTCCGCGTATATGGCCTCCTGCTAAGAGCCCTTCCCCCATTCCTCCTCCAAGCAGCTTGTCCTGCTCTGCATGGTCTCTGCTCATTCTCCCAGTCACGCTTAATGCCAATAGGAAGCACAATTAGGCCATCCACGTCTGGAAGCAATGGGTTTGGGCATCACTCTTTAAGTCACCAAAAAAAATACTTCAGCACCAGCCAGACCATTCCATGTAGATCACTGAAACTTTTACCAAGTATGGAAAAGCTCCTAAAAAACACAGAATTGCAGCAACAGCCAGAAGAAATAATCCAACAATTAACTTGTAAGTAGTTTATGATCCCTTTACATAGCGCTGGTGGGGGGAAGCAGGGGTGGTCCTTCATGCTGCTTAATGTCGTGTTCAGCTGTACGAGGTCAAGAGAGGTTGTAAGTTTGGAGTGTAGAGCTCCAAATGGCAGCGCTGGTATAAAATCAGCATACACACTGATTGACACCATGACCTGCCTGCTCTGCATACTTCAGGCAGATGTTAGGTGGGTGGCGCAGTGGTTAGCACCGCAGCCTCACAGCTCCAGTGACCCGGGTTCAGTTCTGGGTACTGCCTGTGTGGAGTTTGCAAGTTCTCCCTGTGACCACGTGAGTTTCCGCCGGGTGCTCTGGTTTCCTCCCACAGCCAAAGACTTGCAGGTTGATAGGTAAATTGGCCACTGTAAATTGTCCCTAGTGTAGGTAGGTGGTAGGAGAATGGTATGGAATTAATGTAGGATTAGTATAAATGGGTGGTTGTTGGTGGCACAGACTCGGTGGGCCAAAGGGCCTGTTTCAGTGCTGTATCTCTAAATAAAATAAAATAAAATAAATTAGGTGTGGGCGTGCCCTTTACCAATATGGTGTCTGGTACACTTCAGATTGGAAATGTGTGTGGTGCCATAGACACCATTTTGGAAACCCCATATTGCTCCCAATTTTAACTCTGAATAAGTGAATGAGTTTTGAATGAGTTAAAATCGTGACTATATCTTTGTTTACCAATAAACATTTTCATAGCTATATTAAATTTTAAAAAAGCAAATGCAGGAGGATTATTTTAGAAACTAAAAGTGCGGCAGGTATGTGAACAGATTACTGGTGCAGGTGGTTTCAGGAAATCGCAATTAGTTTCAAGAGGAATCTAGACAGATTCTCAACAACAAATGGGATGCAGCAAAAGAATACTGTGATAAGTGGGCTAGACAAAGCACAGCTCTTCTGTCTGAAACCATTAATATGTTACAAAGTAATAAGTGATAGGAGCATTACAAACATTTATATTTATTTCAAATATGTGATATCTTGTACCATGGGTGCAACGGGATAAAGGGGAACAATTTGGCTTATTTCTACACAGGTATGTAGAAAATACAAAGGATGTACAGATTCACCTGTAGAGACATGGTAGAATTACTTAAACAAGTTGTCAACTTACATTCTGATAGTTAACATTCCGCCAGCTACAGGTACTGCGGTTACTCGCTGAGCAGGGAGCCTCAGTCACACCAAGCTTCCAACTTGCCAGTAATGCATTATCTAAGAGAGAAGAGGGAGGATAACAGCAGCAGATTCTCAAATTTGTAAATCAGGATCAAAAAATGGAAAAGTTATTTACAGAGTTATACTTTGCATAGGCTTTTAGTAAAGAGAAGGAAACGAGAGAAGGGGAGTCTTGAAGTGGTTGAAAGATGTGTAATATTACGATGGATAAAAGGAATATTTATGTAAGTTAGCTAAGCTAAAGGAAGACAAAGTGCCAAAGCCTTAGGAGATACACCCTAGGATCCGGACTGAGATAAGGAGGAAATTGCATAGAAATGGTATTTCAGGGCTCTATTGAGTGTGGATGCTTGCAGGAGGACTGGAGAATGGCCAATATAGCAGACATTCTGAAAATGAAAAACAGAGCTAATCAGGATAGTTAGAGGCCAATTAGTTTAACATCAGTGATTGGAAAAAATTAACAGTCTTTGATTAAGGGTGAAGTTACGATTTATCTAGTATAAAGCAGTTGGAAGTAGCTAGTGTGGATTTCAACAAGCGACAATTATGCTCGACAAACATCATAAATTCTTTGAGGCATTTTAGATGAGGGAACTGCAGTGGATGTAGTGTACATGAACTTTAGGAAAGTCTTTGACAAGGTACCACACAGATTATTAGAGAAGATTAAGGGTTATGATTAGATTAGATTATTAGATTAGAGATACAGCACTGAAACAGGCCCTTCGGCCCACCGAGTCTGTGCCGAACATCAACCACCCATTTATACTAATCCTACACTAATCCCATATTCCTACCAAACATCCCCACCTGTCCCTATATTTCCCTACCACCTACCTATACTAGTGACAATTTATAATGGCCAGCTTACCTACCAACCTGCAAGTCTTTTGGCTTGTGGGAGGAAACCGGAGCACCCGGAATTAGGGGAGGTGGTTAACAGAAAACTGGATTAATAATTGGTTAGAAGGGAGAAACAAGTGATTAGGAGTTAAGGGCAGTTGTACAGCATGGTTGGAAGTGGGTGGTGTTGCCCCACAGGGTTCAGTTATGGGTCCACTTCTGTCCACTGTGTATATCAATGATTCAGACACAGGCCTAGGGGAACTGTTGAAATTTGCAGATGATATCAAAATAGAAGATGAAATATATTCTTTAGAGGCAAAAAAGAAGCTGCAAAGACACACTGATAAGATGGGGGAACAGAGCTAATAGGTAGAATTCGGTGTCAGTAAATAAAATAAGAGCAGTAATTGTACTGCGAATGGAAGTAGGCTCAGTGCTGTGGATGAGCAGCATGATTTGGGGGCACAAGTCATTAGGACATTAAAGCAGCATCTCAGGTTGATAAGGCCATTCAAATCTAATAGAATTCTAGGTTTTATCACAAGAGATATAGAATATAAAAGCCAAGCGTTAATGATGAACCTTTTGTAAAACCTTAATAAGATCTCGGAGCACTGTGTGTAGTATTAGACAACTAGTGTCAGCTGTGGCTCAGATGGTATCACTCATTCCACTGAGGCAGAAGGTTGTGGGTTCAAGACCCACTCCAAGACTGCAGCACAAAAATCAAGGCTGACATTCCAGTGCTGCACTGTCAGAGGTGCCATCTCTTGGATGAGACTTTAAACCAAGGCCCTGTCTGCCCTCTCAGGTGGATGTAAACAATCCTATGATTATTTTGAAGAAGAGCAGGGGAGTTACCCCCAGTATCCTGGCCAACATTTATTCCACAATTAACATCACAAAACAGATAATCTGATCATTACACATTGCTCCTTGTGGGAGCTTGCTGTGTGCAAATTGGCTGCTTTGTTTCCTACATTACAACAGTTCAAAAGTTCTTCATTGGCTGTAAAGTGCTTTAAGATGTCTGGTGGTCATGAAAGGCACTATATAAATGCAACTCTTTCTTTCTTTCCACACTATAGGTAGGATATGAAGACTTTAGATGGGGTATGAGACAAATTCACTAGGATGTTGCCTGGTATGAACAAATACAAAGGTAAACTTGAAAAATAGGAACTTTTTCGTTAGACCAATTAGACAGCTTATAGAACGATATGACAGAAGTTTTAAAATTATGAAAGAACTGGAACAGGCTAGGTAGAAATAGACCGTTTTCAGTAGTTGGGTCCAGAACGAGGGGCCAAAATACAAGATTAAATGCCTGAGATTTAGAACAAACAGCAACAAAGAACTTTACATAGAGAGCTGTGAGGCTGTTCGAATTCACTTCCAGGATTAGTGGTTGAGGCAGAAACTATTTCAACATTCTAGGTTAGATCGGATAGGTGGACAAAGTAGAAACAGATAAAGGGCAATATGAACAGCCAGTAAATGTGATTAGAGCTATTTCCACACATAGAGGGTAAACATAACATTGATCGGTTGGGTCAAATGGCCGGTATTTATGTGGTAACTTGTATACACATCTTTATGTAACAAATCACATGAAGAACAGACATGGTCAGCTACACATAAACTACTGCTAGCTAACAGAAACCCAAGTACTAATTTCTGTACAGACAGAGGCGACTCTATAATTGGCACCACAGTCGATGAGTGGCACTCAGGACCAGAGCCTATAATTGTCTATTTTTGTGGATGAAAAATTACTGGCTGCACTGCCCACCTTCCTGACCTGTGCTGTTTGCAAGTGCAACTCTTAGCCAGAAGGGTTGAATTGTAGAATCAGCCCAGTGATTATCCATATACCAATTTCTCACCATGTTTATCTTCCACAGGACAAAAACTTCCATCAGGTATTAAAACTGCATAAAATGTGTCTTTATAATCTAGATTGTATATCTTTCCATTCTCATGCCTAAAATATCGCTGCATCAATTTAAGGTGGTGGAGGAGGGACTACATTGTCCACTCCATGTTCTCATTGTGTTTCTGTACAAGGCATAGTGAAAATGCAAAGTAACCAACTCAGGAGGGAAGTGCCGATAGATCTTGTGAGTCTGTTTGGCAAAACCAAAATTTAGGGTATCTCATTAAGTGACCACTTATACAGGTATCACTATATATGTGTTCTCGCACCCACACTTTTTGGGATTTTCTTCTCCCTGCTGCTTTCACATGCGTTCAAATCCTCTGAAGAAGGAATTTTCCTCCACACAAGATCAGGGGGCAGGTTGTTCAACCTTGCCCGTCTAAGAGCGAAGTCCAAAGTACGGAAAGTCCTCATCAGAGAACTCCTCTTTGCTGACGATGCTGCTTTAACATCTCACACTGAAGAATGCCTGCAGAGTCTCATCGACAGGTTTGCGTCTGCCTGCAATGAATTTGGCCTAACCATCAGCCTCAAGAAAACGAACATCATGGGGCAGGATGTCAGAAATGCTCCATCCATCAATATTGGCGACCACGCTCTGGAAGTGGTTCAAGAGTTCACCTACCTAGGCTCAACTATCACCAGTAACCTGTCTCTAGATGCAGAAATCAACAAGCGCATGGGTAAGGCTTCCACTGCTATGTTCAGACTGGCCAAGAGAGTGTGGGAAAATGGCGCACTGACACGGAACACAAAAGTCCGAGTGTATCAGGCCTGTGTCCTCAGTACCTTGCTCTACGGCAGCGAGGCTTGGACAACGTATGCCAGCCAAGAGCGACGTCTCAATTCATTCCATCTTCGCTGCCTTCGGAGAATACTTGGCATCAGGTGGCAGGACTATATCTCCAACACAGAAGTCCTTGAAGCGGCCAACATCCCCAGCTTATACACACTACTGAGTCAGCGGCGCTTGAGATGGCTTGGCCATGTGAGCCGCATGGAAGATGGCAGGATCCCCAAAGACACATTGTACAGCGAGCTCGCCACTGGTATCAGACCCACCGGCCGTCCATGTCTCCGTTATAAAGACGTCTGCAAACGCGACATGAAATCGTGTGACATTGATCACAAGTCGTGGGAGTCAGTTGCCAGCATTCGCCAGAGCTGGCGGGCAGCCATAAAGACAGGGCTAAATTGTGGCGAGTCGAAGAGACTTAGTAGTTGGCAGGAAAAAAGACAGAGGCGCAAGGGGAGAGCCAACTGTGCAACAGCCCCAACAAACAGATTTCTCTGCAGCACCTGTGGAAGAGCCTGTCACTCCAGAATTGGCCTTTATAGCCACTCCAGGCGCTGCTTCACAAACCACTGACCACCTCCAGGCGCGTATCCATTGTCTCTCGAGATAAGGAGGCCCAAAAGAAGAAGAAAGACTATATATGTGAACTAAAAGCAAACAGCGTTACTCCCTACCCAAGAGGATCAATCTCCAGTGCCAGGTTTATTACCTTAGCCTGTTCACAAATCACAATGAGACCCACAGGGCCTAATTCATTAACACTTCCCAGTTTGAAACAAGTGAGAATGAGAGTCTAGATCTACATACATGTAGATAATTAAATCCACCAATTACAACAACAATTTGTATTTATATAGTATCTTTAACATAATAAAATGTCCCAAGGAGCTTCACAGGAGCATTTTAAAACAAATATGACACTGAACCACATAAGGAGATATTAGGTCTGATGACCAAAAGCTTGGTCAAAGAGGTAGGTTTTAATGAGTTTCTTAAAGGAAGAAAGTGAGGTAGAGAGGTTGAGAAATTAAGGGAGGAAATTCCTGAGCTTAGGGCCCAGGCAGCTGAAGGCACCACCAGTGGTGCAGTAATGAAGATCAGGGATGCTCAAGAGACCAGAATGAGAGGAGCAGAGAGGTCTTGGTGGGTTGTGGGGCTGGACGAGAGTATAGAGATAGGGAAGGGCACTTCTCTTCCTTTAAGACACTCCTTAAAACCTACCTCTTTAAACATGCTTACAGAGATAGGGAGGTGCAATTACAATTGTAACATGATGGAGAGTGTTACATTTCTGAGCATTTTCCAGTTCAGAGTACTGTTAAAATATAAACTAGATCTATTAAATCACTAAGCTTTATCCATGCATAAAGGCAGGCTACTGTTGCAGTTGGTAACAATCAAAGCAGGTGCCCACTTAAAGCCCTCCTTGAAAAGCTCAAGAGAAGATCAGTTATTCACCTCCTCACTGCTGCATATGTTTGCCTCACTTTCAGCAGTTTGCAATGAAGGGAGCTGCTGTATGGGTGTGCTGAGTGTACGAGACAGGAGCAGGT
Source organism: Heterodontus francisci (assembly GCF_036365525.1). Taxonomy (NCBI): domain Eukaryota; kingdom Metazoa; phylum Chordata; class Chondrichthyes; order Heterodontiformes; family Heterodontidae; genus Heterodontus; species Heterodontus francisci. The sequence goes on from NC_090381.1 coordinate 21,021,881, forward strand.
ACAGGACATGGTGGAGCTGCTGTATGGGTGTGCCAAGTGTACAAGACAGGAGCAGGTACAGGACATGGTGCAGCTGCTGTATGGGTGTGCCAAGCGAGAGAGGCAGGAGCAGGTGCAGGACATGGTGCAGCTGCTGTATGGGTGTGCCAAGTGTACAAGACAGGAGCAGGTACAGGACATGGTGCAGCTGCTGTATGGGTGTGCCAAGCGAGAGAGGCAGGAGCAGGTACAGGACATGGTGCAGCTGCTGTATGGGTGTGCCAAGTGTACAAGACAGGAGCAGGTACAGGACATGGTGCAGCTGCTGTATGGGTGTGCCAAGCGAGAGAGGCAGGAGCAGGTACAGGACATGGTGCAGCTGCTGTATGGGTGTGCCAAGTGTACGAGACAGGAGCAGGTACAGGACATGGTGCAGCTGCTGTATGGGTGTGCTGAGTGTACGAGACGGGAGCAGGTACAGGACATGGTGCAGCTGCTGTATGGGTGTGCCAAGCGAGAGAGGCAGGAGCAGGTACAGGACATGGTGCAACTGCTGTATGGGTGTGCCAAGCGAGAGAGGCAGGAGCAGGTACAGGACATGGTGCAGCTGCTGTTTGGGTGTGCTGAGTGTACGAGACAGGAGCAGGTACAGGACATGGTGCAACTGCTGTATGGGTGTGCCAAGTCTACGAGACAGGAGCAGGTACAGGACATGGTGCAGCTGCTGTATGGGTGTGCCAAGCGAGAGAGGCAGGAGCAGGTACAGGACATGGTGCAGCTGCTGTATGGGTGTGCCAAGTGTACGAGACAGGAGCAGGTACAGGACATGGTGCAGCTGCTGTTTGGGTGTGCCAAGCGAGAGAGGCAGGAGCAGGTACAGGACATGGTGCAGCTGCTGTATGGGTGTGCCAAGTGTACGAGACAGGAGCAGGTACAGGACATGGTGCAGCTGCTGTATGGGTGTGCTGAGTGTACAAGACAGGAGCAGGTACAGGAAATGGTGCAGCTGCTGTATGGGTGTGCCAAGCGAGAGAGGCAGGAGCAGGTACAGGACATGGTGCAGCTGCTGTATGGGTGTGCCAAGCGAGAGAGGCAGGAGCAGGTACAAGACATGGTGCAGCTGCTGTATGGGTGTGCTGAGTGTACGAGACAGGAGCAGGTACAGGACATGGTGCAGCTGCTGTATGGGTGTGCCAAGTGTATGAGACAGGAGCAGGTACAGGACATGGTGCAGCTGCTGTATGGGTGTGCTGAGTGTACGAGACGGGAGCAGGTACAGGACATGGTGCAGCTGCTGTATGGGTGTGCCAAGCGAGAGAGGCAGGAGCAGGTACAGGACATGGTGCAGCTGCTGTATGGGTGTGCTGAGTGTACGAGACAGGAGCAGGTACAGGACATGGTGCAACTGCTGTATGGGTGTGCCAAGTCTACGAGACAGGAGCAGGTACAGGACATGGTGCAGCTGCTGTATGGGTGTGCTGAGTGTACGAGACAGGAGCAGGTACAGGACATGGTGGAGTTGCTGTATGGGTGTGCCAAGTGTACGAGACAGGAGCAGGTACAGGACATGGTGGAGTTGCTGTATGGGTGTGCTGAGTGTACGAGACAGGAGCAGGTACAGGACATGGTGGAGCTGCTGCCTAGGTGTGCCAAGCGAGAGAGGCAGGAGCAGGTGCAATATAGGGGGATTCTGGCTGTAGTTTCAAAGTGACCATAAGCATCAGTGGGTTATAGGATTACCACTAGTAAGAGGTAAAATATTTGGACATTAAACCTATTACTACCTGTTACAAATAAACTATCAATGAGTTATTACATTACTGTTGGTTATGAGGGATATCTGAGTCTTACTAGAATCACTGTCAGTTATCGGTACACTTTCAGTGAGCTAGTTATTGGCAGAATCAAAGTTCTTCCCACTTCTGGCTCCCCCTGTGAATTGCTCTCTCATCCTTGGTTACTTCCTCTTCCCCTGTCCTCAATTTCCCCTCTCTCCCCCCTCCCCTTGGTTACCTCCTCTCCCCGGTTACCCCCTCGCCACTCCTGATTTCCACTCTCTTCGCCTTACCTCCAGCACTCGGTTACCCCTCTCCCACCACTGCCCTTGGTTTCCACTCTTCCTGCCACTCGCAGATGGTCTGCTGGTTCTTAGAACTTTTTGTACAACAACTACTGGCACAAAACTGCAAGCAAAAGTACTCAACTATTGGGGACCCAATCTTTGTAAGGTAAACGCAGTAACACTTGCAGATGGCGTGTGGTCAAACCTCCAGGAATGCCTCAACCAGAGTTGGTAATCCAAATTACAAGTTTACCTTTACAGTAAAGGTCTTCACTAGAAAAGCAAGCTTGCTGCAATCTACAGTCCAACAAACATCTCCATACGGACCCGAAGCAGACAGATCACAGGTTTGATCTGCTGTCTGTTCATTGTTGGCTGTCCTGAACTGGAACAGCAAATAGGGCACTATGATTGACCTTAGCATCCCTGCACTGGGGAGGGAAAAAAATGGCTGGGGTTTCCACTCCAGGTTGCAATCCAGTGACTTCTTGCTGGTAACTGTCAGTGTAGGAATCAGGTGTGGATGGGATTGGCATTGGGATTGGCTGTGGGATTGGCTGTGGTGCTTCTCCACAGTGAATTAAAGAATGTAGACTCACTGGTTGAGCAAGGAGACAATAGCTGGCCCTTACAGAACCATACTCAAACAGTAGCAGGAGTGGGGTCAGGGGTGGGAGTGGTAGTGGAGAGAAAATTGGAAGGCAAAAAAAAACACTCTGATGTCACCCCAGTCTAATTTGTCACTTACTTTCCTGGCAGTGAATCATCAACTGTGGATCTGCAAGGGTCACCAAAGCAGTGGTTTCCTCTGTGTCTGTTGGTCGATGATATCGTACATGCAATGGGACTGTGCCAGTAAAATGTCCACTGTGTCTGGGGTCAGGCTTCAAGTAGATGTTGATTGCGTGTGCTGTTGACAAGTATGCTGGAGCTTCAGTGTCGATCTCATTCTGAACGAATATCTGCACAGCAGTCGCAAATATTAACAGCCAATACCAACAGCAATAGAAACAAACAGTAACCAATGTTACTACATACATCTCAGTGACTAATTCTCAATAGTTAGTACTGCCAATAGTGTTAACAATAGTGTTAGCACCGTTGCTGCTGTTGAAATAAAAGGAATACCCAGTAGTTGTAATAGTGCCTCCATTTCATCATTCTGATATCAGAATGTACAACTGCTTTTAAGTTACAACCCAGCTCTGAGAATGAGCTAACTGAAAAAGTCTCCTGCATTTATTTTGTAAGGTATAGCAGCTGCACATATGCGGGTTGACCATGATATCATGGTGTCATCATGTCACCACCAGAACATGGCAGCAGCTCATTTACAAGCCTCAATAAAATCAGCGAGAGGCAGTAAGATCAGTGAAAAATGGATCTAAATAAATGTCAGCTTTTCCCTGCTGCAAGAGCGAGCAGTCCAAGAGCAATATAAAAGCTGCATTTGACTACAACCATGCCCAAAATTGGGTTGAAGGTACATTTGATGGGAGAGTGTAGAAATTTTACCCTGTATATAGCACATGCAGTACTTGACCTTGCTTGATGGTGATATTGCAATTTTATCCTACAGCAACAATAGCTTGTATTTATACAGCGCCTTTAGCATGGTAAAACGTCCCAAAGTGCTTTACAGACGTGTTATAAAACAAAATGTGACACCAAGGGGAGTGGGTGGCATTGTGATAATGTCACTAGACTAGTAATCCAGAAGCCTAGGCTAATGTCCTGAGGGACATGGGCTCAAATCCTACCATGGCAGCTGGTGGAATTTAAATTCAATTAATTAACATTAGTTTGGAATTGAAAGCTAGTCTCAGTAATAGTGTCATGAAACTATCATCAATTGTTCCGGAGGTGAAAATAGGCAATCTTAGTGATGGCATTGTCAAGAAAACAAGATATGCCAAATGAGAAATATTAATTCATCAGTTGGAAACTTACATTAAACCTTTAATGGAAAAAATCCTACAGTTAACTTTAAAACAAACTGACAACCAAGACGGCCACTGGAATTTGCATCTGAAATACCAGGAGATCGAATTGGAGACACAAGTCTAACAAGAAGCCCAGCCAGGACAATGCTTTGGCTAACTGAGTAGATTATCCAGATCACCTTCGTTAGCGGGACATTCAAAGCCATCTCGAGGCATTCATGAGTGGAGACACCCCTCCAGGGGATGAACATTGACAATACCACCTGAGAGAGGTTTTAGGTTTTAGATTTACAAAGGGGATTGAGAAAACCATGTGACCATCTCCCCAGGCTGTGTAAAACTGGGAGTTTTGTTACCCAAAAAAGAGACAAGCAGTAACTGAGACTGAGCAGCAGAGAAGGCTGTGTGTCTCCCTTTCTCTCTCTCTCTCCAAAAAAACATCAAGTTTGAAAACCGTCTGCAACTGTGGACCCTCCAAGCCTACAGACTGCTACAGAGGCCAGGGGAAGATAGCCACCTACAACACTGCCTCCAAGAAAACCCTGAGCCAGGTGAGTTAGCCACAAAGTGCACTTGACCAAGCAAAGATTTCAAGAATACAACTCCAGCTGGAAGACCACCGAATCATCCAACCTCAGACTATGTACTCAACTTCTATTTATTTTGGACTTTAATCCAACCGACAAACCTACTTTCCACTCTGTGAACGTGTGCGTGAATGTGTAGCGTATTTGTTTAGTAATTTTAAATCGGGTTTAGATTGTTAAGTGTAATAAACTTACCTCTTTCTTGTTTAAACTTGAGAAAACCTGTCTAATTGGGTCTTTCACGATCACATTAAAGGTAAAAGGTAAAACACTCACTGAAGTGGTAAGCACAACCACTGTTTAAAAAGGAATAAATCCTGTTGCGGTCAAATAGGAGGAAGGGCAAGAGGGGCGACTGTGACCCCCCCACCCCCCCTCCTCCTCACCTGGCCGTAACAGAAATTTGGGTCCGTGATCGTAACTCAACTACAAACGAGAAATTGGAAGTGGGAAACCAAATTGATCCCTTGTAAAAAATGTTGAAAACATCAATACAAGTTTTCTTGTGGTTTTCAATACCAGAGTACTAACATGTTCACATTCAAGGCCAGTATCTTACTAAGCTGCAGTGAAGTAACGTAGGAAAGGTTAAAGGCCCTATCTATTGAAGAGTTGAGGAATGTAGCTCGGCAGGTAGGGATTACTTTCTGTTCAAAAGCTAAGAAATCTGAAATCCTAAGACTTGTGGCCAACCATTTTTCACTTGAACCTGAAGGTTCAGAAACAGGGTTAGAGACAGAAACAGTCAGGGTAATGTTAGCTAAAATACAATTAGAACAGAGGAGACTAGAATTAGAATTCCAGAGACAGAAAGAGCAGAGAGAGTGTCAAGAAGGGGAAAAAAAGAGAGCTTTCCCAGAAGCAGAAGGAGGAAAGAGAGTTAAGGCAGCTTGAATTAACTAGGGGGAGACCAGTACACCCCGTGAAGGCATGGCTAGTCAGGAAGCTACCCCTAGCTCAGGACCATGTGCTGAGCTCTTAAATTTTTCCAAGTTGATTCCAACGTTCAATGAGGGCGATGTGGAAACATTTTTTGTCACTTTTGAAAAGCTTGCAAGACAGCTGAAATGGTCGGCAGAGAGCTGGACTCTGTTGTTACAAAGCAAGCTAACAGGAAAAGGCCATGAGGTTTATTCATCGTTGCCAGATGAAAGTTAATCAGATTATGAGCTGACTAAAAATGCTATCCTGGGGACATATGAGCTAGTACTGGGCGGCACAGTGGTGAGGCAGTTAGCACTGCAGCCTCACAGCTCCAGCGACCTGGGTTCGGTTCTGGGTACTGCCTGTGCGGAGTTTGCAAGTTCTCCCTGTGACCGCGTGGGTTTCTGCCAGGTGCTCCGGTTTCCTCCTACAGCCAAAGACTTGCAGGTTGATAGGTAAATTGGCCATTGTAAATTACCCCTAGTGTAGGTATGTGGTAGGAGAATTGAGGAAAGGTGGGGATGTGGTAGGGAATATGAGATTAATGTAGGATTAGTATAAATGGGTGGTTGATGGTCGGCACAGACTCGGTGGGCCGAAGGGCCTGTTTCAGTGCTGTATCTCTCTATACCACCAGAAATTCTGAACCCTCTGGAAGCAGCCTAATCAAACTTACCTTGAGTTTGAAAGAGTTAAGCACTTGCGTTTGACCAGTGAATAAGGGCACTTTAGGTATAGCCAAATATGAAAACCTCTGAGCTGTGATCCTTCTCGAGGAGTGTAAAAACTCACTTCCCCTTTCTATTAAATCCCACAAAGGCATGACCTTTCCCCAGGGAGTGCAGTGAATCCTAGGGTGTTAGTGAATGATATTGGAAGGCGGTATATATCCATACCTTTATATCGGGTGCACTTGGAGTGTGACCTAGTTTCAGGACCAGCAACTGTGGGGATTGTCCCTAGTTTACTAGTTTACCTGTGGATGAGGTCGACCTGCTCCTGGGTAATCACCTGGCAGGGGCAAAAGTGGTCTCTTCCCCAGTAGTTTTAGAGAGACTGAAAGAGATCAGGGAGACAAAGCAGTTGCAGGAGAAGGGTCCTGGCGTTTTCCCTGACTGTGTAGTGACTCGGTCCATGGCCAAACAAGCTCCCTCAGAGGAGGCTGAACTGGCACTGCAGGCAGATGACCCGAAGGTCTGGTTATCTGAAACCTTCTTTGGGAAGTTAGAGGACCCAAAGGATGGGTTAGACAGATCTTCCCTAGTTGAGGCTCAGCAAGCCGACCCAGTATTAAAGAAGTTATCACAGACTGCCCAAACCAAAATTGAAGCAGACGGAGTTGCCCTGAGTACTACTATTTAAAGAATAAGGTGCTGATGAGTAAGTGGAGACCTCTTCACAGACCTGCGGACAAAGTGTGGACAGTCGTTCACCAGATAGTGGTGCTGCTGAGGTACTGTAAAGAAATAGTAAGAATGCCCCACGAGCTTCCAATAGCTAGACATGTTGGTGTATGAAAAACCCAAGCCCACATAAGACAGCATTTTGACTGGCCAAAACTCTACAAAAATATGGTGGCGTTCTGTAAAACCTGCCACACGTGCCTGGTTGTGGGGAAGCCCCAACCTGCAATAAAATCTGCACCCTTAATTCCCATACCAGCTTTTGGGGAACCTCTTAACAGAGTGCTGGTGGGTTGTGTGGGACACCTGCCGAAAACAAAAGGGGACAGACAAGCACAGGTCTGTCAGACAGTTAGGGAGGAAGGGTCGAAAAGGACAGTGAGGACAGGTTAGAGGAGGGCCGGGAGGATTCCCAACTGGAAACCCCTATTGTCCGGCTAGCCAGCCCTGAAATGTTGGAAAAATTAGACCCCACACGCTCCTACTTAAATGCAGGCCAAAGAGGCACCTACCAAGGCTGCTAACAACATTTACAGAAACCTGCAGGGATAAGGAAAGTTCCCAAAAAGGCAAGTCATCAGTGAGGGAGATGCCTCACCTAGTTGAAGTTCCGCAGAAGAGTGCAGTGAAAACTGGACAGACACCTGCGAGTGGTAATGTCCCAGAGCAAAGGGACCCTCCCCGCAGTAAAGGGAAAGGGGAAGGAAAATGCTATAAAGTAAACAGCACTTGTGTGACTCACCAGAAAACTAAAAGTGATGTCAGTGGGGATTGACCTATTGAAGAACCCAATGATCAGGTCCCAAACCCAAAGCTAATCAAACCCAGCAATTTCAGTTCAGGAAGGACAAGGGCCCAGAGGAAATCTCAGACACCTCACAGAGGCTAAAATCCAATTTATTACCCACTGCCACTATAGGGAGAAAAATTATCAAGGTGCTGGAACCTGAATGGTTAAAGCCACATGTTGGAAAAACAGCAGATGAGGGGTTAAAGCTTGTACATACAGGAGAACTTGCCTTAAGCAATAATGGAAATTTGCAGACCCCGAGCTTCACCAACAACTACATGTTTATTGAGATGCACATCCCCAGGGTATTACAAATTGATACTATAGAAACTCCCTAACACCATCTGACAACACATGACCATCCCAGACAAAACTCCAAAAAATTATTAAATCAGCATAGCTGTTGCAGTTGCAGACAAAGCCAGCTGTAGCAAATCTAAGATTAATGAGTGAATTTCAGGAGTGAGTGTTGAAAATGAATATGTGATTTCTTTTTTTCATTTCCACAACTAATGAAATGTTCCTATCGTCACATTTCATTCCACGTAGAGTGGAGGTGTCAAGAACACACATACACCAAATGAGAAATATTAATTCATCAGTTGGAAACTTACATTAAACTTTTAATGGAAAAAATCCTACAGTTAACTTATAAACAAAAATTGACAAGATGGCCACCGCAATTTGCATCTGAAATACCAGGAGATCGAATTGGAGACACAAGTCTAACAAGAAGCCCAGCCAGGACAATGCTTTGGCTAACTGAGTAGATTATCCAGATCACCCTCGTTGGCTGGACATTCAAAGCCATCTCGAGGCATTCATGAGTGGAGACACCCCTCCAGGTGATGAACATTGACAATACCACCTGAGAGAGGTTTTGGGTTTTAGACTTTGAATCTCATTAAAAACAAAGGGGATTGAGAAAACCATGTGACCATCTCCCCAGGCTGTGTAAAACTGGGAGTTTTGTTACACAAAAAAGAGATAAGCAGTAACTGAGACTGCAGCAGCAGGGAAGGCTGTGTGTCTCCCTTTCTCTCCAGAAAACATCAAGTTTGAAAACCAGCTGCGACTGTGGACCCTCCAAGCCTACAGACTGCTACAGAGACCAGGGGAAGAGAGTCACCTACAAGACTGCCTCCAAGAAAATCCTGAGCCAAGCGGGCCGGCCATAAAGTGCATTTGACCATGCAAACAACCAAGAATACAACTCCAGCTGGAAGACCAGCATATCATCCAACTTCAGACTTTTATTTATTCTGGACTTTAATCCAACTGAAAAACCTACTTTCCACTCAGTAATCTATTTGTGAGCGTGTGATTCTCATGTGAATGTATGCGTGGATGTGTAGCGTATCTTATTTTTAAATCAGGTTTAGATTGTTAAGTGTAATAAACTTAGCTCTTTCTTGTTTAAACACAAGAAAGCCTGTCCAATTGGTTCTTTCACGATCACATTAAAGGTAAAAGGTAAAACACTCACTGAGGTGGTGAGCACAACCACTGTTGAAAAAGGAATAAACCCTGTTGTGGTCAAATAAGAGGAAGGGCAAGTGGGGCGACTGTAACCCCCTCCTCACTGGCCGTAACAGTGTGGACATGTGGTTGAAAGCTCATCTTGGGTTCAAATCTGACACCAAGCTTGCGAACTGTCTGGTTCAGCCTCAGACAGTTGACAGGGAAAGGGATGGAATTGGTGGTGAGGGTGTGGAGTTTTTGGCAGGGACCAAAGACACTGCCGTCAGTCTTCCCAACATTTAATTGGAGCAAATTTCTGCTCATCCAGTACTGGATGTCAGACAAGCAGTCTGATAATTTCGCAACCGTGGAGGATTCAAGAAAGGTGGTAGCGAGGTAAAGCGGGGTGTTGTCAGTGTACATGTGAAAACTGACCTCGTATTTTTGGATGATGTCACTGAGGGACAGTGTGTAGTTGAGAAATAGGAGGGGGCCAAGAATAGATCCTTGGGGGAAACCAGAGGGAATTACACGGGAATGGGAAGAGAAACCATTGATGGCGATTCTCTGGATATGATTAGATAGATAAGAATGGAAACAGGCGAATGCAGTCCCACCCATCTGGACAACAGTGGAGAAGCAATGGAGGAGGATAGTGTGATCAACTGTGTCAAAAGCTGCAGACAGGTCGATAAGGATAAGGAGGGATAGTTTGCCTTTGTCACAGTCACATAGGATGTCATTTGTGACTTTGGTAAGAGCCATTTTGGTACTGTGGCATGGGTGGAAACCTTATTGGAGGGATTCAAGCATGGAGTTCCAGGAAAGATGGGAACGAATTTGGGAGGTGACAACACGTTCAAGGACTTTGGAGAGGAAAGGGAGGTTGGAGATGGGGCAGAAGTTTGCAAGGACGGAGGGGTCAAGGGTGGGCTTTTTGAGGAGAGGGGCAATAATGGCAGATTTGAAGGAGAGAGGAACAGAACCTGAGGAGAGAGAACAGTTAACAATGTCAGCTAACAAGGGAGCCAGCAAGGGAGGTTGGGTGCTAAGTAGATACATACCAGTGCTCACATAACCTAGGAGAGATGGATTGTAACACTAACATTGTTTAGTTTAGTTTAGAGATACAGCACTGAAACAGGCCCTTCGGCCCACTGAGTCTGTGCCGACCATCAACCACCCATTTATACTAATCCTACACTAATCCCATATTCCTACCACATCCCCACCTGTCCCTATATTTCCCTACCACCTACCTATACTAGGGGCAATTTATAATGGCCAATTAACCTATCAACCTGCAAGTCTTTGGCATGTGGGATGAAACCGGAGCACCCAGAGGAAACCCACGCAGACACAGGGAGAACTTGCAAACTCCACACAGGCAGTACCCAGAATTGAACCCGGAGCTGTGAGGCTGCGGTGCTAACCACTGCACCACTGTGCCGCAAAAACATATTCCACCCCCTCGCAGTGACACTTTTGACGACAAAGTGACCAAAAATAACTAAGCAAGGTCACAATACTCCTACTTCTGTCCTTCTTACTGATAAATAAAGCTGCTTAAATTTCTCATACCTCCCAACTGTTATGTTCTTGCTGTGATGCAACCTCGTATGGATCCACATAAAGTCCTTGGGGTAACTGCTCCTTAATCATAACACGACAGCCTGGGTGGACACCTTCACCAAGCTCAACATCCATTACTAACTCTCTATAAAAAGTAACAAGCTGTCAATTAGTCACAATAGTTCAGACTCTTATCTATTCATCAATTCTTTCTCCAAATTAACCACATGAAGAATAGAGCACGCAGCTTCATTTTGTCATGTTTCATGCCTTGCTTTAACTCTGAGAGGCTTCTGCAACTTTCCTCTGTCTCAGTGAGTAAAGACACCACACAGTATTAAGCTGTTAGACCAGAAGATCCACGATTCTGCCTCGTCTCCATATCACACTATGATACAGGACAGGAATGGAAGCACAAGGTGAAAAATTGCTGTGATTAGAGGGGTGCTGGTGGTGGGAGGAAAGGTGTGGTCTTTCTTGGGTTTAAATAGAATATTGTCATATAAGTTCAAGGAATAGGGAACCACTGAAAATCCTGAATTAGTACTCTTCATTCAATCAAGTCAATGAGATAATAAAACATAATCCATTACATGCAGTGTATATAAGATCTATGTACTAATCATACTCAAATGCCCCAGGAGATATCATTTTTGCTGCATACGAACATATAAAAAAGGTGCAGGAGTAGATCATTCGGCCCTTTGAGCCTACATGGCCATTCTTAAGATCATGGCTGATCTTCACAACCCAGCTCCCACATTATCCCATATCCATTGATTCCCTTAGTATCCAAAAATCTGTTGATCTCTGACTTGAATCTATTCAACAACTGAGCATGCACAGCTCTCTGGGGTGGAGAATTCCAAAGGTTCACACCCCTTTAAGTGAAGAAATATCTCCTCATCTGAACCTAAATGGTTAACCACTTATTCTGCGACTGTGACCCCGTGTTCTAGATTCCCCAACCAGGGGAAACAGCCTCTCAGTATATACCCTTTCAAGTCCCTTAAGAATTTTATATGTTTCAATGAGATCACCTCCCATTCTTCTAAACCAGGGTTGCCCAATCTTTTCGTGTGGGGAGCCACATGACAATTTTTGTCTTATGTGGAGGGCTGGTGAGACAATTTCATAAAGATAAAGGCATTATCATTTTCTTACTATTAATCAAAACAGTAACAAAGGAGCATTTTTGTGAAGAAGCTTTAAATAAGAAGACTAATTTATTGACTTACTTTCTGGTCACTATGTTGGTCACTGATTTAATGAGATACCTTTTGTTGCTTGCACAAGGAGTCAATGTTTTCCTGCACACTAGTAGTAGTGATGCGGAGTATTCTGGATAGATCTCATTCTGTCAGGAGTGATCTTGATCACTCTTTCTATGCCCCCCCCTCTCTCTGTGACCCGTTTCTCTCTCTCTCTTTCCCTCCTTTCTCTCTCTCAGTTGCAGAGAGTGGGAACACTCAACAGATAGTTGATCAGATTTTTTTAAATCTCACATCAGTTTCATAGCTGACAGATCCTCACATCAGGAACAGCAGCTTCTGAACTTTGGACAGATTCAGAGTTTTGTAAAAACCCCCGAATCTGTATGAAGTTCAGAAACTGCTGTTCCCGCTGTCAGGATCTGTCAGCTGTGAAACTGACTTGCGATCTTTTTTAAAAGCCGGTTTGACAAAAGGAAATTTCCCATCTGCAGTCACGGACCCCTGGTGAGGATGAGGAACAGTCCTGGTACAGTTTACAGCTGTGGGCTGGATGGGAACCTTCGGCAGGCCAGATGCTGACCTGCGGGCTGTATGTTGGATGGGAACCTTACTCTAAACTCTAGGGAATATAGGCCTAGTCTCTTTCCTCATCGGACAATCTCTTCATCCCTGGAATCAGTCTAATACTTGCTTGTTGCACCTACATACTAACTTTCTGTGATTTGTGTACAAGGACACCCTGATCCCTCTGAATTACAACATCCCCTGTCTCTCATTGTTATGAACACTGGACTTTGTAACATGATTATGTTTTAAAAATTGTAATTTTTAAACGTTTAAGATGGAGTTTGGAAGGTCAGGTGACCTCACATCCACTCTACGAAAGGACAAGACAGACGTCTTGGTTACCAGGACTACAGAGAACACAGAAGAAAGACTTTTTTTTTTTAAAAGATGAAAACTGCTGGGGCAACACCTGAAGAACAATGGATTTCACCCTCCCAGACTTTTGGGTCGTAAAACAAGGACTCAGTGGTTCTGAAGAAGAAAATGTATCAATCAGCTGTTAACACCTGAGAACAATGGAAGGCCCAGGTGGCTCTGTGAAGTCAGACTTCTGGACTTTGCATATTGGAACAGGACCATGAACTATTGACTTTTGAGTCCAGGTAAATTTAACAGATTTTCTCAAGGCAGACAGGCTGTAAGAGAGGGAACCAGCAGTTGGGGCCTGAAGGCAGGCTGTAAGAAGGGAACCCAGCGGTTACAGCCCGAGAGCAGGTCGTAAGGAAGACAACTAGTGGTTGCAGTGTTGAGAGAGAGAGAGAGGAAATACCTGCTCTCAGAAGCCTGATACAATAAAAGCTGCGAAGACTTGAACCTGTTTTGAAAGTTGAAGCTTGCAGAGAAGTAGAAGACCAGCAGGATCACCAGGAAACGCCACATTCAAGATGTCCAGGTTGGAAGTGCTCGGAAAGGACATTGATTTTTGAAAAGGTCTGGGAGATCCAACCCATTGCAACTGGGAGGAGTTTTGGACTTTTAACTACGAAGAATTTTGCCATCATAAAGGACTGTGTAACATGTAAGTGTGGTGTGAAGTTTTCAAGTTTCTTAATAAAAAAAAACCTTTCTTTGTAAGCAGCTGATATCCCAAATTACAAAGTATTATTTAGTTAATGGGGATTTCTTCTTGTTTAGTTGTTAAAATAAAAGTCTTAAAACATGAAATCCTGTTGTGTAATTCTTCAAATTAGTCTGGGGGTTCATATCTCCTATTTATCACGTTAACATGGTCCATGTAGGTACCAATGACATAGATAGGACTAGGAAAGAGGTTCTGCATAGGGAGTATGAGGAGCTAGGCACTAAATTAAAAAGCAGAACCTCAAAGGTAATAATCTCTGGATTATTACCTGAGCCATGTGCAAATTGTCATAGGGTAAATAAGATTAGAGAGATGAATGCGTAGCTCAAAGACTGGCGTGGGAGAAGTGGGTTCCCGTTTGTGGGGCACTGGCACCAGTACTGGGGAAAATAGGGGCTGTACCATTGGGATGGACTTTACCTGAACCATGCTGAGACCAGTGCTCTAGCGAGTTGTATAACGAGGGAAGTAGAGAGGGCTTTAAACTAAATAGAGGGGGAAAGAGATCATGTAGGGGAAGATTGAATAAATTAAAGGGAAATGACAAGGCAATAAATCAAGGTAGCAATAAAGGTAGTGATAATCAGAGTATGGCAGAAAGGGACAGTGATTGCAAACTTAAGGAGTGTACCAACAGATAGGGCCAGAGTTTACAAAAACAGTAAAAAAAGAATTGAATTAAGGGTCCTGTATCTGAATGCCTGCAGCATTGGCAACAAAACTGATGAATTGTCAGCTCAAATAGAAATTCAATGTATGACCTGATAGCCATTACAGAAATGTGGTTACAAGGAAACCAAAGCTGGGACCTGAATATCCAAGGGTTCATGACATTCAGGAAGGACAGGAAGCTGGGAAAAGGTGGTGGGGTAGCTCTGTTAATTAAAGAGAGAATTAGTACTGTAGTGAGAGATGACCTTAGTTCTAAAGATCAATATGTAGAATCAGTTTGGATGGAACTAAGAAACAGCAAGGGGCAGAAAATATTGGTAAATCACAGTCTAAATCAGGAAATTAGAGGTGCATGTAACAAAGGTAATCATGGGGGATTTCAATCTACATATAGACTGGGTACACCTAATTAGCACTAATGTTGTGGAGGTTAAATTCTTGAAATGTATGTGAGATGGTTTTCGCGAGCAGTATGTTGAGAACCCAACGAGGGAACAGACTATTTTAGATCTAGAATTGTGCAATGAAAAAGGGCTAATTAATTAATCAATAATCTTGTTGTAAAGGAGCCTTAAGGAAAGATTGACCATAATATGATAACATTTTGCATTAAGTTTGTAAGTGATGCAGTTCAATCAGAAACTAGGGTCTTAAATCTAAGCAAAGGTAACGATGAAGGCATGGGGACAAATTGGCCATTGTGGATTGGGAAACTACATTAAAAGGTATGATGGTAGACAGGCTAACAGTTAAAGAATTAATACATAGTTTACAACAAAAATACATTTCTTTAATGCACAAAAACCAGCAAGGAAAGTATTCCAACTGTGGCTAACTAAAGAAATCAAGGATTGTATTAGATCAAAGGAACAGGCATATAAAGTTGCCAAAAGAAATGGTAAGCATGAAGATTGGGAGAATTCTACAAAGGAGGACCAAGAAAAAAGATTACGAAAAGGGAAAATATAATATGTAAGCAAACATAAAAATGGACTGTAAAAGCTTCGATAATTATGTAAAAAGGAAAAGATTAACAAAAACAAATGTGGGTCCATTACAAGTGGAGTCAGCAGAATTTATAATGGGGAATAAGGGAATGGCAGAGAAACTAAACAAATACTTTGGGCTGGATTTTAACAAGCCCTCAACATTGTGATCCATGGTGGTGGGGATGGGGGGAATGGTGCTGAAGATGGAGAAATGTGAGGTTATCCACTTTGGTAGGAAAAACAGAAATACAGAGTATTTCTTAAATGGTGTGAGGCTGGGAAGTGTTGAACTTCAAAAGGAATTGGGGGCCTTGTTCATGAGTCACTGAAAGCTAACATGCAGGTACAGCAGGCAATTAAGAAGGCAAATGGTATGTTGGCCTTTATTACAAGAGAATTTGAGTATAGGAGTAAAGATATCTTACTGCAATTATATAGAGCCTTGGTGAGACCACACCTGGAGTATTATATGCACTTTTGGTCTCCTTACCTACGGAAAGATATACTTGCCATAGAGGGAGTGCAACAAAGGTTTACCAAAATAATTCCTGGGATGGAGGGATTGTCCTATGAGGAAGGATTAAATAGTCTGTCCTTAATTGTCTGGAGTTCAGAAGAATGCAAGGTGATCTCATTCAAACATACAAAATTCTTACAGGGCTCGACAGGGTAGATGCAGGAAGGATGTTTTCCCTGGTTTGGGAGTGTAGAACCAGGGGCAAGCCATTTAGGACTGAGATGAGGGGGAATTTCTTCATTCAGAGGGTGGTGAATCTTTGGAATTCTTTGCTCCAGAGGGCTGTGGAAGCTCAGTCATTGACTATGTTTGACTGAGATCGATAGATTTCTACATATTAAAAACATCAAGGGATACAGGGATTGTGCAGGAAAATGGTGTTGAGGTAGATCAGCCATGATCTCATTGGATAGCGGAGCTGGCTCGAAGGGCTGAATGGTCTATTCCTGCTCCTATTTCGCATGTTGTTATGTATATCTATAGAAGCTTTTACAATCTGTTTTTATGTCTCTAGCTAGTTTACTCTCATATCCTATTTACCCTTTCTTTAGCAATTTCTTTGTCATTCTTTGCTGAATTTTAACATCTTCCCAATCCTCAGGCTTACTACTCTTTTTTGACAGTGTTATAGCCTCTTCCTTTAATCTAATACTATCTTTAACTTCTCTTGTTAGCCACAGTTGGATCACTTTTCCTGTGGGGTTTTCATTCTTTAAGGGAATGTATAATGGTTGCAAATTATGAATTAATTCTTCAAATGTTTGTCATTGCTTATCTACCATCATATCCTTTAACGTAGTTCTCCAATCTACCTTACCCCTTATACCTGCATAGTTTGCTTTGTTCAGATTTAAGACCCTAGTTTCAGGCTCAACTAAATCTTTCTCAAACTCAGTTTAAAATTCTATCATATTATGATCATTCTTCCCCAGAGGCTCCTTTGCTACAAGGTTATTAATTAATCCTGTCCCACTGCACAAAACTAGATCTAAAATAGCCTGTTCCTCCCTAGTTCGTTCCATTACATACTGATTTATAAAAGTATCTTGAATGCATTACATGAACTTGTCCACCACACTATTACTACAAATTTGGTTTACCAAATCCAAATGGATTGCCTGTGGTTCAAACCCTTACAGGTTACTTTTAAATTCTTGATCAGCAAAATAAACAACTTAATTATACTTATTTATGTCCTATTCAAAAGTTTCTTTTTTTGTGTAACTTAAAGGTACATTGTGAGGGATTTTGTCTTGGCTGCAAATTCCACATACACGTTACAATAAAAGCAAAATACTACAGATGCTGGAAAGCTGAAATAAAAACAGAAAGTGCTGCAGTTCTGATGAAAGGTCTCAGACATGAAACGTTAACTCGGCTTCTCTGTCCACGGATGCTGCCAGACCTGCTGAGTATTTCCAGCACTTTCTGTTTTTATTCCACATATATGTTTTTGATTCAGAGTATGATTCACACATGTGCTGCTGCAATTCTTTTTGAATGGTTTCTCAGGTGCAATCTTCATAGAAAAGCTTTAAGTAAGGAAAGTATATTGGAAGCTCTTTTTTTAAAATGCATTAATGCTGTTTATCTCTTGTACCCCATGATTATTGTATTACCCTTGTTAGATGTACCTTTAATTTTCTGATTTATACTTTGCCCGCTACTACAACTACTGTTAGGTGACCTGTTAACTGCTCCCACTATTGTTTTTTGCTCTTTTGTTATTTTCTAGCTCCACCCAAACTAATTCTACATCTTGATTTTCCAAGCCAAGATCCTTTCTTTATACTGTATTTATCCCAAATTTATTATTACGGCAATCCTCCACCTTTCCCATTTCATCTATTCTTCTAAAGGTCAAGTAGTCATTCTGCAACCATGTCTCTGTAATGGCTATTAGATAAAAAACCATTCATTTCTATCTGTGCCATTAATTTAGTTAATCTATTTTGTTGCAAATTCTTCATGCATTCAAATATAGTGCCTTTAGCTTGAGTTTTTTTTCTATTTTCCCTGATGTCACCCTACTCACCAATGCCCCATTACCTTTGTTAAGTTCTCTGTTCCTTCCTGAACCACTCAACTGATTTTTACCCAAATCACTACTCTGCTCTATGTCCTCAACATTTCTCTTACTGCTTTTGAAGTTATCCTTTCCTGAATCCTTCCTGCAACCTACCCCCACAACTTCATTAGTTTTAAAGCCCTGTTTACCAGCCTAGATATTTGATTCGCCAGGACACTTGTCCCAGCCCAGTTTAAGTGGAGCTGTCCCAACAGAACAGCTCCCTCTTTCTCCAGCACTGGTGTCAGTGCCCTGTGAATCAAAACTCCCATCTCCCACACCACTCTTTCAGGCATTATTTAACCTTCTAATCTTTTTGTCCTTATGCCAATTTACACATGGCTCAATTAATATTTCAAAGATTACTACCTATGAGGTTCTATGTTTTAATTTCGACCGTAGCTCCACAAATTCTCTCAGCAGAACTTCATTCTTAGTTCTACCTATGTCATTGATTCCTACGTGGATCGTCCCTCTCCCATTCCAAGTTCTTCTCCAGCCATAAGGAGACGTGCTTAACCCTGGCACCATGCAGGCAACGCAACCTTCAGACCTCCCGGTCGCAGCTGCAGAGAACAGTACCTATCCCCCTGACTATACTGACCCTATCACTACCACATTCCTTTCCTCTCCCCTCCAACTTGAATGGTCTCCTGTACCATGGTGCCATAGTCAGTTCGTTCATCCACCCTGCAGTCTCTGCTCCCATCCACACAAGTAGCAAGAAGCTCATATCTGTTGGATAAAGGCAGGACTGAGACTCCTCCAACACTGCACCTGGGGTTCCCTTACCTAGTATATACTAGCCTCAGAAAGAGTAGGATGAAGAGTCTGCTCTGAGCATCAGTGAGTTGTATTCCTAAATGTTAAATTACATAGAACAAATATGTGTATTATGTCATCGCTACCTCCCTGTGTGTGTATCCTGTTGACACAGTTGCTATCATTTAGTTTATTAGCTTTCACCTTCTGTTGTGTACACTTTTGATGTCTTATCTTTTTCAATATTTATTGTCAAAGAACTAGTTTTTCCCTTATTTGCACTGATAATTGAAATCCTTTCTTCACGCTTCCCTCCCACTGTGATAAACACCAGTCTGATACTACTGTGTGCATCTTCCGGTGTGTTTTAACCTAAAATTCTAGCTTAATATTATATAATTCTATATAAAATCTATTAGCTTATTCTATTTAATAATCTATACGTGCTTTTCTTACAAAGTCTTCAGCCCAGAAATTCTGTAACATTGTCTAAAGATTTATCCTTCTCCAATTTTGAGTGTCAGTGTGATCAAAAGATAGGCGTTGCAAGCACACTGTTTAAACCAATTCTGCTTACATCAGCTGTCCTGTATTAAAATAATGCAGAAACATATCTATATTCTTACAGTTCTTACCTATGAAATCCATTCTTTACAATATGTCTGTTCAAACTCACTGATTGCAGCCAAGGTTCAAAGTACAAAGAATCACTACCTATAGAAAGAAATAACAGTCAGCATTCCACTCTTAGCTTTAACAGGTGGGATTGGGTAAGGAATATTTTTCCAAATTTAGGAGATTCAAGGCACAAGATAAGTTTTACTTAATTTTCTGTTACTCAAAGATACTTCCCATCTGCGTTCTCTTCTCCCACTAATTCTTCTAAAGCACATACTGGAGAAACGTTGCTTCCCAAACCACACAACTGAATATTGGAAAAATCCAAAGGCTTACTACTGGAGTTCTGGGAAAGCCAGGTCTCCAGGAAAAGTTGAAGATATAGGGATTCACATACCAGATATGTAGCAAATAGCTGGTAGTTTATAAGATTATCAGAACCCTAGAAGGCTGATAGATCAAATTGTTTTTGAAAACAGGCATGGAATAAAGAGAGGGAGGAAAGGAAGAAGGACTTGCATTCATATAACACATCTGATGACCTCAGGGCATCCCAAAGCACTTTATAGTCAATGAAGTACTTCTTTCTTGAAGTGTGAGCCATGGCTCAGTTGATAGCATTCTCACCTACGTCAGGAAGATGTGGGTTCAAGTCCCACTCCAGAGATTTGAGCACAAAAATCTAGGCTGACTCTCCATTGTGGTACTGAGGGAGTGCTGCACTGCCAAAGGTGCCATCTATCAGATCAGATCTTAAACCAAGGTCTTGTCTGATTTCACAAGTGAGCGTTAAAGATCCTGTGGTACTATTTTGAAGAAGAGCAGGGAAGTTATCCCCAGTCTCCTGACCCATATTTATCCCTCAATCAACATCATTAAAAGAAAATTATCTGGTCGTTATCACATTACTTTTTGTGGGAGCTTGCTGTGTGCAAATTGGCTGCCACACTTCCTATATTACACCACTAACCACACTTCAAAAACACCTGATTGGCTGTAAAACACTTTGGGATGTCTGAAGATAAGATACTATATAAATGCAAGTCTTTCTTTCTTCAATCACTGTTGTAATATAGGAAAATTAGAGTGAGAATAATAGCCCTCTATCTGTATCTAATTCTAAAAAAGATACTTGACATTTGACCAACATAGTTTGACACAAGGAAAAAAACTCCTTTTTGAGTTGATCATTAACTTTTGACAAACTTGATTGAGTTCTTTGCTGGAGTAATGGAAGGAGTTGATGAGGGTAGGGCAGTTGATATGTGTATGGACTTTCAAAAGGCATCTGATAAAATGCCACATGATAGAATTGTTAGCAAAACTAAAGCCCGTGGAAAATTAGCTAAGGAAGGTACTCAGTGATGTTCCCCTGGGGTCAGTATTAGGACCACTGCTTTTTTTGATATATATTTTAATGACTAGACTTGGGTATAGAGGGTGTAATTTAAAAATTTGCCGATGACAGAAAATTTGGAAGTGTAGAAAACAGTGAGGAAGATAGTAACAGACTTCAGAAAGGCACAATGAGACTGGTGAAAGGGATAGAAATAAGGCAGATTAAATTTAATAATGAAGTGTGAAGTTATGCATTATTAAAGGAAGAACAAGGACAGGCAATATAAACTAAATGTTACAATTTTAATAGCAATGCAAGAACGGAAAGACCTGAGAATCGGTAGTGTGAGCACTGAGCGTTCTCTGAACTCTTGAGTGTTCGCACTGTGTGTTCTCTGAACATGACAGTGTCATGCTCATAAGAAATGCAGCGATGAAAATACAAAAACAAACAGAAGAGTGATAAAAATTAGAGCAATTTTAAAAGACTAGCACATTTGCTGTCAACAAAATGGAGGACATGTCACACGAGCTATACCACCTCCTGCTTTAAAATACACATCTATGTCTACTAGAACTAAAACCAATTAAAATCATTTCTACATTGAAATGAGACAGCTTATCAGACATGTATGTGTGCTATACCCAAATGGAGTGTTTCTTGACAACGCAGAACATGCACAGAGTGATCACCGATGTCATCAATGTGTTCGAACATTTGCCAGCCTGCCAGTATGTGTCAATACATGTGCATGTCAACGTCACCACGTAATGACGTCCGAGTGTTGCTCCATCCTCAGTGGCCACTATCGCTGCCTCCATCGCCTCCAACAGTACCCCGCTCCCTCCCACAATCAGTGCCTCAATCGTCGTTTCTCCTCCTCGCTCCCTCACACAATTGGTTCCTCAATCGTTGTTTCTCCTCCTCGCTCCCTCCCACAATCAGTGCCTCAATCGTTGTTTCTCCTCCTCGTTCCCTCCCACAATCAGTGCCTCAATCGTCGTTTCTCCTCCTCGCTCCCTCACACAATTGGTGCCTCAATCCCCGTTTCTCTTCCTCGCTCCCTCCCACAATCGGTGCCTCAATCGCCGCTTCTCTTCCTCGCTCCCTCCCACAATCGGTTCCTCAATCGCTGCTTCCCTTCCCGACTCCCTCGAGATTGCTCTCACCTGTTTGCCGCTCCATTTCGCCAATCTCACCTTCTTGTTACTCCATCCTGCTGCTCGCTTCCTGCTTTGCCACTAGCACTCTGCTCACTCCTCTTCCCCCATTGCCGCTTCTCCAGTCGGCGAGATGGGGATAGAGCAGGGAGAAGGCGGGTGTAGGAGGGAGCGGGGAAGAGAAGTGGCAATTGCAGGAGGGAGCGAAGAACAGAAGCGAGGATTGCAAGAGGGAGCAGGTTACTGTTGGAAGGGAGTGTAAAGGTGGCGATCGTGGCATTGAGGGGTGAGGCAGTTTGGGTTCAATTGTTTCTCTGTGTCAAATTGAGCAGCACCATCTTTATTACTGGCAGCTGCCCGAGACGTCGCAGACAGTGACGTTTCTGTCGATGAGGCTGTATTTGCATGTGCCACTACTGCGCCACCTAGTGGTTGTGTTGTCAGCAAACACAGCCATACACAAATGAGCAAAACAAAGATACACCAGACTCTACGTCTCTAGCTACCCTTCACCTAACCCTTTACTTATCATCTATCTCTTCTTGAGTGTGCTTGTGAGAGTGAATAGGAACATAGGAGCAGGAGTAGGCCTTTCAGCCCGTTGAGCCTGCTCTGCCATTCATGACGATCATCTACCTGAATGCCACTTTCCTGCGTTAACCCCATACCCCTTGATGTCATTAGTATCCAGATATCCTTCGATTTCTGACTTGAACATGCTCAATGATTGAGCTTTATCTGGGGTAGAGAATTCTACAGATTCACTGCCCTCTGAGTGAAGAAATTCCTCCTCATCTCAGTTTTAAATGGCTTCCCCTTATTCTGAGACTATATCCCCTGGTTCTAGACTCACCAGCCAGAGAAAACATCCTATCTACATCCACCCGGTCATGCCCTGTGAGAATTTTGTACATTTCAATGAGATCACCTCTCATTCTTCAAAACTCTAGAGAATACAGGCCAAGTTTCCTCAATCTCTCCTAAGACAATACTGCCATCCCTGGGATCAGTTTGGCAAACATCCATTGCACTCCCTCTATGGCAAGTATATCCTTCCTTAGATGAGGAGACCAAAACTGTACACAATACTCCAGGTGCAGTCTTACCTAGGCTCTGTACAATTGCAGCAAGACTTCTTCACTTCTGTACTCAAAACCCCTTGCGATGAAGGCCAACATACCATTTTCTTTAAAATAAAAGCTAAATCCTGTGGATGCTGGAAATATGAAAGAAAAACAGTAAGTGCTGGAAATACACAGCAGGTCTGGCAGCATCTGTGGAGAGAGAAGCAGAATTAACGTTTTAGGTAGGTGACCTTTCATCAGAACTCTTTTATGTTTAGTTATTTTTTTCTTTTTTATTTGGTTATTTTATTTTAGGTTTTTTAGTGTGTTTAGTTTGTTTCTACTGTGCCTACCCACTGATACTGTTTTTAAAAAAAAATTAATGTTTGTGCTTGGAGTGCTTTGTGCTTTACAGTCCATTCACACCCTCTCTGCACTAATGCTTTGTCTTTCACCACACCATTAATATACTGTCTGCCTTTGCTCCAGGACCTTCTGGTCAGTTCATCTCTGTGACCTTGTCTATCAACACCTCTTTTGTTATCTCTTGCCCCACCCCCGCTTTACTTGCTTAAAATCCTTTACATTTCTAATATTTTGTCAGTTCTGGTCACTGACCTGAAATGTTAACTCTGCTTCTCTCTCCACAGATGCCGCCAGACCTGCTGAGTATTTCCAGCATTTCTTGTTTTTATTTCAGATTTCCAGCATCTGCAGTATTTTGTTATTATTTTACTGTCTGGGGTCAATTGGGAGGTAAACAGTGGAAACCAGCCATGCCATCGTCCACCTGGCCATAACAACTGTGTTAGTGTTGTGTGTTCTCTGAACTTGGCAATGAGCACTGTGTATTCTCTGAACTCAGGTGTGTGAGCACTGTGTGTTCTCTGTACTCGGGAGTGTGAGTGCTGTGTGTTTTCTGAACTCAGGAGTGTGAACACAGTGTGTTCCCTGAACTCGGGTGTGTGAACACAGTGTGTTCCCTGAACTTGGGTGTGTGAACGCAGTGTGTTCTCTGAACTCGGAGTGTGAGCGTAGTGTGCTCTCTGAACTCAGGAGTGTGAACGCAGTGTGTTCCCTGAACTCGGGTGTGTGAACGCAGTGTGTTCTCTGAACTCGGAGTGTGAGTGTAGTGTGCTCTCTGAACTCAGGAGTGTGAACGCTGTATGTTTTCTCATCTTGGGAGTGTGAATGCGGTGTGTTCTCTCAACTTGGGAGTGTAAGCGCTGTGTATTCTCTGAACCTGGGAGTGTGAGCGCGGTGTGTTCTCTGAACTCAGGAATGTGAGTGCTGTGTGTTCCCTGAACACAAGAGTGTGAACGCTGTATGTTTTCTGACCTTGGGAGTGTGAGCGCAGTGTGTTCTCTGAACTCAGGAGTGTGAACAATGTGTGTTTTCTGACCTCGAGAGTGTGAACGCTCTGTGTTCTCTGAACTCGGAGTGTAAGCGCAGTGTGTTCCCTGAACTCGGAGTGTGAGCACAGTGTGTTCTCTGAACTCGGGTGTGTCAGCACGGTGTGTTCTCTGAACGTCTGAGTGTGAGTGCCGTGTGTTCTCTGAACTCGGGTGTGTGAGCGCCGTGTGTTCTCTGAACT
This sequence comes from Heterodontus francisci, assembly GCF_036365525.1. NCBI lineage: Eukaryota > Metazoa > Chordata > Chondrichthyes > Heterodontiformes > Heterodontidae > Heterodontus > Heterodontus francisci. Next base: position 21,046,247 of record NC_090381.1, read on the forward strand.
CTGAGTGTGAATGACCTGTGTTCTCTGAACTCAGTCACCTGCCTCACAATGACTGGATCCAATTATACATTGCCGAGATAAAAACAGAAAGTGCTGGAAATACTCAGCAAGTTTGGTAACATCTGTGGAGAGAGAAGCAGAGTTAACGTTTCAGGTCAGTGACCTTTAGGTATTTCCAACACTTTCTGTTTTTATTTCAGATTTGCAGCATCCGCAGTATTTTGCTTTTATTTTTTAGATATTGCAAAGAACTGGAAGTAATCTGTAGCAGACAGGATCAGATTGCACCGAGCAGACACATTGTCGGGTGAGTCCTGCCCTGCCACGGCCCGTCAGGGTTTTGCAGCCGGAGCTGTCACCAACCACCGACCGGGCAGGCATCGCTTCCCTGGTGACCCTCCGTAATTCACAAACTGCCCTTTGATTAGTCTTACATGTGGTCACAGCGACACAAATACAGCCGAACATAAGCAGCGTCCCGCCGACATCCATCATTAGCTTCCGGGCAGGATCTAACACCGGCCCAGACTGATTCTCCCGTCTAAATTTACCCCGAGGCTCCGCGGGGCAGATGATGCAGGCCCGTCCCAGGACCCAGCCTCGGCCGCCCTCAGCACTGCCTGACTGCACAGCAACACCATCCTCTTACTTCACTGCCTCTCCTTTCCATATGGTGGGGTGTAGGAATATAGGAATACCGAAATTTCGCTTTGCTGAATTATTTATCTTGTTAAACTAGTTTTGCGGTGGAGTTGAATTTTATATTCTCAGGCATTATACCAATCCATTCCGGAGGGGGGCTTTTACTGGCTGGGTTGCCATGGGGACAGAGGCGTTGTCAAGGCCCAGTTCAGGCCGACTGAGGTTTGTACAACAGCAAAATAAGAATATCAGTGACTAATAATATCAGAGAGTTTTATTACTGATTAATAGCAGTTATATTAGTAACTAATCAGAGTGAGAGTGGGGGCACTCGGAGTCAAAAGGTTGTGGGTTCAAATCCCACTCCAGAAACTTGCGCACAATCATCTATGCTGACGTTCCCAGTGCAGTACTGAGGGAATGTTGCACTGCCGAAGGTGCCCTTTCAGATGAGACGTTAAACCGAGGCCCTGTCTACCCTCTCACGCGGATGTAAAAAAATCCCATGGCACGATTTCAGAGTAGGGGCGTTCTGACCACTATTTATCCCTCAACCAACACCACTAAAAGCAGATCATTTGGTCGTTTTGACATCACTGTTTGCCGGATCTTGCTGTGCACAAATTGGATGCCACGTTTCCTACGTTACAACAGTGCCTACACTTCAAAAAGTACTTAATTGGCTGTAAAGCACTTTGGGATGCCCTGAGGTCATGTAAAGCATTGTAAAAATGCAAGTCTTTCTTTTCTTTCCATGTTAGTCATTACCTAATGATACGGAGTTAGATCGGTGATTAGTGAAAGTTATATTCGGAACTGATAACAGCCAGAGTTATATTAGTGATTAATAGAGTTTTTACTAATAGTACCAGTGAGCATTTTATTACTGATTAATAGCAGTTGTATTTAGTAACTAATAACAGAATAAAAAGAGTTAAAACAGGGATTCACAGTTATATTAGTAATTTATTATTGTTTTTGATTATGCCTTTGTGAAGTACTCTTGAAACTTTTTTAATGTTAAGCGCTATATAAATACCAGTTGTTTTTGTTCTTGATAAAGGCACTTCACAGAGCTGAATGAAAACATTGCAAGTTTTACAAGAAAAGGAGATATTAGAAGAGGGAGGTGAAGAAGCAGAGCAGTTTAGTGAGGGAATTCCAGAACATGGGGCCTCAGTGAGCAGGGTGTTTGGAGAGGATTGTAGGGCTGAAAGAGGTGACAGAATAGGAGGAGTGAGGCCATGAAGGAATTTAAGCCCAAGGATGAGCATTTTCAAATTTGAATTGTTGAGTGAGCCAATGTGGATCAGAGAAGACAAGAATTGATGGATGAGTGGGACCTGATGCAAGATAGGATATGAGTAGCAGGATTTTGGATGATTTGATGTTTACGGAGGAGGGAAGGATGCCCAGGAGAGTATTGAAATAATCAGGTCTGGAGGTGACAAAGGCAGGGATGAGGCTTTCAGTAACACATAGGCTGAAATAGTGCAGAGGCAGGTGATGTTATTGTGATGGAAGTAGACAGTCTTTGTGATGGACAGGATATGGGAGCAGAAGCTCAGTTCAGGGTCAAATAGAATGCAGAGGCCGTAAACAGTCTGGCTGAGACTGTAATACACACTGTAATTACTGACATATTCGTAAATAAGTGTTATTTTAATAGCATAGCTGCAGTACTTGTTAGTAACTAATAGTAATGATAGGTGTAATAGTCATTAATAATGCTGATCATTATATTAATGAATGAGAATTGTAATTGATAGTTATAGTAATAGTGAACATAATAGTAGTTGTAATAGTGATTAACAGTAATTGTTATTGTAATGAAAAACAGTTATAATTAATACCTGATATAATTGTATTAGAACATAGAACAGTACAGGCCCTTCGGCCCACGATATTGTGCCGAACCTTTAACCTACTCTAAGATCAAACTAACTACCTACCCTTCATTCTACTATCATCCATGTACCTATCCAAGAGTCGCTTAAATGTCCCTAATGTATCTGCTTCTACTACCACCGCTGGCAGCGCATTCCTCGCACCCACCACTCTCTGTGTAAAGAACCTACCTCTGACATCTCCCCGAAACCTTCCTCCAATCACCTTAAAATTATGCTCCCTGGTGATAGCCCTTTCCACCCTGGGAAAAAGTCTCTGGCTATCCACTCTATCTATGCCTCTCATCATCTTGTACCCCTCTATCAAGTCACCTCTCATCCTTCTTCGCTCCAATGAGAAAAGCCCCAGCTCCCTCAATCTTTCTTCGTAGGACATGCCCTCCAGTCCAGGCAGCATCCTGGTAAATCTCCTCTGCACCCTCTCTAAAGCTTCCACATCCTTCCTATAATGAGGCGACCAGAACTGAACACAATATTCCAAGTGTGGTCGAACCAGGGCCTTATAGAGCTGCAGCATAACCTCGCGGCTCTTAAACTCAACCTCCCTGTTAATGAAAGCCAACACACCATACGCCTTCTTAACAACCCTATCAACTTGGGTGGCAACTTTGAGCGATCTATGGACATGGACCCCAAGATCCCTCTGTTCCTCCACACTACCAAGAATCCTGTCTATAAGCCTGTATTCTGCATTCAAACTTGACCTTCCAAAATGAATCACTTCACACTTTTCCAGGTTGAACTCCATCTGCCACTTCTCAGCCCAGCTCTACATGCTGTCAATGTCCCGTTGCAACCTACAACAGCGTTCCTCACTATCCACAACTCCAGCAAACTTCGTGTCATCGGCAGACTTGCTAACCCAGCCTTCCACTTCCTCATCCAAGTCATTTATAAAAATCACAAAGAGCAGAGGTCCCAGAACAGATCCCTGTGGAACACCACTGGTCACCGAGCTCCAGGCTGAATACTTTCCACCTACTACCACCCTCTGTCTTCTATGGGCCAGCCAATTCTGTATCCAGACAGCCAACTTTCCCTGTATCACATGCCTCCTTACTTTCTGAATGAGCCTACCATGGGGAACCTTATCAAACGCCTTGCTAAAATCCATATACACCACATCCACTGCTCTTCCTTCATCAACGTGTTTTGTCACATCCTCAAAGAATTCAATAAGGCTTGTGAGGCATGACCTGCCCCTCACAAAGCCATGCTGACTGTTTCTAATCAAACTATGCTTTTCCAAATAATCATAAATCCTGTCTTTCAGAATCCTCTCCAATAATTTGCCCACTACTGACGTAAGACTGACTGGTCTATAATTCCCAGGGTTATCCCTATTCCCTTTCTTGAACAAGGGAACAACATTTGCCACCTGCCAATCATCCGGCACTACTCCAGTGGACAGTGAAGACGCAAAGATCATCGCCAAAGGCGCAGCAATCTCTTCCCTCGCTTCCCGTAATATCTTTGGATATATCCCGTCTGGCCCCAGGGACTTATCTGTCCTCATATCATTCAAAATTTCCAGCACATCCTCCCTCTTAACCTCAACCTGTTCGAGCATATCAGCCTGTTCCACGCTGTCCTCACAAACGACCAGGTCCGTCTCACTAGTGAATACTGAAGCAAAGTATTCATTTAGGACCTCCCCTACCTCCTCCGACTCCAGGCACAAGTTCCCTCCACTATCCCTGATCGGCCCTACCCTCACTCTGGCCATCCTCTTGTTCCTCACATAAGTGTAGAACGCCTTGGGATTTTCCTTAATCCTACCCGCCAAGACTTTTTCATGCCCCCTTCTAGCTCTCCTAAGTCCATTCTTCAGTTCTTTCCTGGCTACCTTGTAACCCTCTAGAGCCCTGTCTGATCCTTGCTTCCTCAACCTTAAGTAAGCTTCCTTCTTCCTCTTGACTAGCTGTTCCACATCTCTTGTCATCCAAGGTTCCTTCACCCTACCATCCCTTCCCTGCCTCATCGGGACAAACCTATCCAGCAGTCGCAGCAAGTGCTCCCTAAACAACCTCCACATTCCTGTCGTGCATTTCCCTGAGAACATCTGTTACCAATTTATGCTCCCCAGTTTCTGCCTAATAGCATTGTAATTCCCCCTCCCCCAATTAAATATTTTCCCATCCCGTCTGCTCCTGTCCCTCTCCATGACTATAGTAAAGGTCAGGGAGTTGTGATCACTATCACCGAAATGCTCTCCCACCGAGAGATCTGCCACCTGGCCTGGTTCGTTGCCAAGCACCAAGTCCAATATAGCCTCTCCTCTAGTCGGCCTATCTACATATTGAGTCAGGAAACCTTCCTGGACACACCTGACAAAAACTGCTCCATCCAAACTATTTGCACTAAGGAGGTTCCAATCAATATTAGGGAAGTTGAAGTCACCCATGACAACAACCCTGTTACTTCTGCACCTTTCCAAAATCTGCCTCCCAATCTGTTCCCCCATGTCTCTGTTGCTATTGGGGGGGTCTATAGAAAACTGCCAACAAAGTGACTGCTCCTTTTCCTGTTTCTGACTTCCACCCATAATGACTCAGTAGACAAACCCTCCTCGACGACCTCCCTTTCTGCAGCTGTGATACTATCCCTGATTAGCAATGCCACTCCCTCACCTGTTTTACCTCCCTCCCTATTCCTTTTGAAACATCTAAACCCCGGAATATCCAACATCCATTCCTGCCCCTGTGATATCCACGTTTCTGTAATGGCCACAACATCGTAGCTCCAAGTACTGATCCATGCTCTAAGTTCATCACCCTTATTCCTGACACTTCTTGCGTTAAAATAGACACACTTCAACCCATCATACTGGCTGCAACTTTGCCCTGTCAACTGTCTAACCTTCCTCACAGATCTCCCAGGGAGCTGCCAATTTAGGAATATTTGGTGATTCAGAAGGATTGGAGTATTGTATTATATAGCCCACAATTTAGTATTCTGCTGCAAAGATGGAACAACAAATACGCCTGAGTGTGCCTTTTAAGACCAGAAGTCTAATAGCTTGAGAACAATTGGAAAATAAATACTGGGAAATTTTTCTTCCACATTAATGGCTTGCTGTAGATCCACAGTTCCCAATATCACAAGAAATCAACAGCAAATGGTGTTATTTTTCCTTAATATTTTTAAGTGTGATGCAGAAAGTTGCATGTCTGATAGAGTGTATTGTTGAAAAGGAGGCCTATCTTCCCCACCTTTGCTTTACAAGTGTGGCTGCCACAAAGGTACACCATCTCCTCAAGACTGTAGCAGACAGGATCAGATATAACTTCTAGCGGGGGACAGAACTTATCTTATCCCTTTGGTTTAATGCCATAGAATTTAATTTTCTCTGGAGTTTGAATGGTAACAAAGATTTTTTTCTGACGTTTAAAGTAATTTTTCATCAACACCTGGATTACTCCAGAGGTGTGCGAGTAATTACCTCAGGGCTATAATTAGCAACAGGAGTAGGCCATTCAGTTAGATCTTCTTCTTTGGCCTCCTTGTCTCGAGACACAATGGGTAAGCGTCTGGAGGTGGTCAGTGGTTTGTGAAGCAGCGCCTGGAGTGGCTATAAAGGCCAATTCTAGAGTGACAGATTCTTCCACAGGTGCTGCAGATAAAATTGGTTGTCGGGGCTGTTACACAGTTGGCTCTCTCCTTGCGCTTCTGTCTTTTTTCCTGCCAACTGCTAAGTCTCTTCAACTTAGATCATGGTTGACCTATATCTTAACTCCATCTATCTGCCTTGGTTCCATATCTGTACACTTGCCTGACAAAAATCTATCAATTTCAGTTTTGATATTTTCAACTGACCCCCAGCCTCAGGCAAGAGTTCCAGATTTCCACTACCCTTTGTGTGAATAAGTGCTTCCTGACATCACCCCAAACAGGTTTGCACTAATTTTAAGGTTATGAACCTTAGTCTGAACTCCTACACCAGAAGAAAAGGTTTCACTCTATCAAGTCCTTTAGTCATCTTAAACACCTCAATTGGAGTTTTTAACCCCTTAATCTTCTATACGCGAGGGAATACAAGCCTACTCTATGCAACCTGTCCTAATAATTTAACCTTTTTAGCTCTGACATTATTCTGGTGAATCTGCAGTGCACTTCCCTCCAAGGTTAGTACATCCTTCCTGAGGTGTGGTGCCCAAAACTGAATGCAGTACTTCACATGGGGTCTAAGCAGAGTTCTGTACAGCTGCAATATAACTTTTACCCCTTTATATCCAGCCTCCTTAATGGATTCCATTAGCCTTTTTAATTGCTTTTTGTACCTGGCCACTAGCTTTGTGATTTCTGTCCATGGACCTGTAAATCTCTCTGCTGATTCAGATGTTCTGAGCTCCTCACCATTTACAAAATACTCTGATTTATCTTTCTTTGGTCCAAAGTGAATGACCTCACATATCTCCATAATGAACTCCATCTGCCACAGTTTTGCCCATTTATTTAAACTATCAATGTCCTTTTGCAACTTTCTGTTCCCATCTACACTATTTACTTTACCACCTAACTTGGTGTCATCAGCAAACTTGGATAAATGGCTCTCCACTCCTTCAGTAAAGTCATTTATAAATATAGTGAAAAGCTAAGACCCCAGTACAGATCACTGGGGGACACCACTAGTCACATTCTGGTAATTGGAGTATATATTCTTTTACTACCTATGGCAATGGTAATAATAATTATTATCCTTGGTTTTAGGGTAATTACTTCTTAAGAGCTGAGAGTGTTGAGGTCGAGATATATGAACAAGGAATGGGTTTGTTGGGTTTACTGGCCTCTCCTATTCCTAAATGTATTTTGTTCTTAACAAGTGAGAGTGACATTACTATCAACAAGCAGAGCTAAATGATGAAGGGCGTCTGTACCAGCAATAGCTCGATCATCTGAAACATGCTGTTCTGACATGAAGAAGTACGCATTTTTATTTTGGATGCAAGAACCTTGGACCAGGTTTCACCAGTAGACTTATTCTATCAGACGGCATAGTCTTTTAATTTCAGACAAAGAGCCATAATTGAGCATGAAGTGCCCCTGTCCTTCCCATAAACTCTACTATTGTCCCATTGCTTTCTTTCCTTTTCTGCCTGCTGGGTTATGATTCTGTGTGTTCTAGTCATTGCCAGATACCCCATCTGTGTAGCTATTACTTGTGTACCTTAGCAATAAATGTCGAGACTAATATCACATCACAACCGAGCCCAATCCTACCCTCACTAAACATCCATTTTGCATACTTCTACCAAAGGTTGTTGACAGCAATTGGAAGCAGGAATTTGGTTGATTTTCCTATCCCTAAACCAGTGGCACTGAAGCCTGTTGAAATGCACCTCCTGCTGTTCCAACTGAGCTCAGCTAATTCACCACAAACCAGGGTTCGAAACAGGGACCTTCCAAGTAGCTCAGCCACTGAACCATCTGTGAGTGATTTAGAGCTGAATATTTTTACAGCTGTTTTATCAGAAACTTAGGGAAAAGCCAAAGCTAATAATAATAGCACAGAATGCTACCAAGGTTGAAAAATACCAGGTGGTATAAATAAACAGCTTCTGAGTAATTTGAAACCAACTCCTATCATTCATCACATCATGCCAACCAGGCAGCTTGCTCAGGACACAAAGTACAGTCTTGAAAATCAAAGCTTTTTTGAAAACTCACCTTTAAAAATTAAATGTAGTTGTCATGATAGCTCAGTATGTAAATACTTGATGTGCCATTGCACTGTGCAGTCCTAGCTTCTAACTTGCCTGGGCTGAGTTGGCTGGTCTCAGCCAGGGCTGTGGTGGAGACTACATTTGGCTTCAGTGTCCTTGGGCCAGAGTTGAGAATTTCAGACAGGTTTCCTGTTCTAAATTGCTGTCCATCGGCCATGGTGGACAGGGTAAGGCTTGTCTGTGCACAGAGCCCACAGACTGACAAGTCTCACACATCAAGAAAGGTCAACTGGGCTGCCAATGTCCATAGAACAAGTACTCTTCATGTTGCCACCTCAGGAAGGCGATGGAGGGGGAAAAATAGTAATTCCAGTATTCAATATATTTGTGAATGGTGCTCACATTAACCAATGACTAGAGTGAAGCAAAAAAAAAATCTTGTTCACTCTGTATATTGTAGAGATACTGTAAGTTGAGCTTTCCCAATGGTTCAGTAAATAGATATGCCATACAGACCAGGTTGGTCCAGTTTTGGTTAAGTTTATGCTGATTTATCTGATCCCAGCCAGCGAAGTGGTGGGGCATTACTATTAAGCTCACAGTCCCAGGAATGGGAAAAAATCAGCCAGGGCTTCTGTGCTTGCTGTCCAGTGACCCTATTGGAAAGTGCCGACATGTGAGCAATATCAGGCTCAGTATTTTTGAGGATCACAGCCAAATTCCTTGTAAAGACATACTTTTGACCAATGGCTACTTCAGTGAGATACTGGAAGGCTACCAATGCCAACAGAAGCATTCCCCAACATGTCACATAAATGATCTATTTCAGTTTACTCTCAAGAGGTATAATACCCTTGTATTGAGAACTGCCACCAGCACCAGCCATGTGTTCGAGACATAACCTATTTTTCTCTAGTTTCACAGAAGAAATTCAGACTTAAATTTATTTTTCCCCAAACAGGATATTCCTTGTGGATTACTCTTCACCAATGCTTTAAAATGTAGAAAAAAAGTTATGAAGATTCCTCGAGCTAGACAGAGGTTATTGACTGTCACAATATCACTGATTCTCCGACCTTGCTGATAAATTGCCTACAAGCTCAAAGGATCTTGTAGCTGAAACAAGATGGCCTATATTCCAAGGAAGTGTGGCATTAAGTTCAAGCCACCTGCTATTGTTTTAATTTATGAAGATGAAAATACTAAAAAAACTCGACAAAGGCTGATACCGGTTCGAAATTTCTCCAAATTCTCAGGTGAGAACCTAGTTTTATGTTTATTCTCAACTAGCCCATCCAACACTGCCCAACCAAGTGGATGCTAATCATGGGAGGAAGGGAGAAATTACAATGATCACCTTAACATGGAGTGGTATTGCATTTCTGACGGTAGGATTTCAGTAAAGCATGCTGAGTAAGTGAAACTTTTCCTACTACATCCACCTAAGACTATTAAGACCAACACTGTAAACAAAAAAAATTCCTTTCCAAACTTAGAATATTTTGTGTAATATAAGTTTAGCACACTAGGTTAAGTAAGGAGATATAAATTTTCCTCTGGTGTGGTTAGTGCTCGGAGCAATTTAAGGTGATGTACTTAAACCATAAGAAACTACCTCCCGGCATGAAAATTGTTTGGTTAATTGTAATATACATTCTGGTACAAACATGGTGTGGTGACAGGCTGGGCTGAATTTTTTGGCGGAGGCTTATGTCCCACTGCCAGGGCCGAAAGGCAGGAGCCAACCCTGTTCAGGTGGATGGAGGGACCCTGGGGCGGCATTTTCGTATTCAGGACAGCTGCCGGCTCAGAGGCCGCTGGGGGGCCCCCTTCATGCGCCATGAACCGCCTATCAAGAAGGGTCTCCCCCACCCCCTGCCCCCCGGGAACCTGCTAGGAGGCTGCCAGGGTTTACCTGGCAGTCTCCCCTTGTGGTGACGGGCCCTCTTGATGCAGTCAAAATGACGGTGGGGGTGGAAGTGGCCCTTAATTAGGCCTTTATGTGGCTCAGTTGGCTCTGGCAGGTGGCTAAACTGTTGAGGTGTCCATCACTGGCAATGTGCCATGGAGCGGGAAGATGTCAGGCTCTCCTCCTGACACCTTCCCCCACCATATTGCCAGCCCTCTCACATCCCAGCCCATCTCCAATGGATAGGGAAAATTCAGCCCTCTGTATTATGTATTGTCTATATTGGATAAAAACAAGACTTCTTTACTGCTTTTCTGTTTCCTTGTTTTTATGTAGTACCAGTTGAATGACAACCAAGGAGAGGGAAATTTGGTTTAAAAAAAATCTGGGCTACAAATTAGTACTGATAACGGGAGAAAGAGTGCTCTGCAACTGGAGCAAATATCAGGAATTCAGATGAAGAGGTCAGTGGATGGAAAATTAAGTGGAACTCACTAACCACCATTCCAAGTTCTTGATATACGCTCTGGTTCCACAATGTTCTGCACCAGGAGTAATTTATTTCTATACAAGAAAAGGCTATTCAGCTCATCCCTCTAGAATCATAGAATAATACAGCACAGAAGGAGGCTATGCCTGTGCCAGCTCTTTGAAAGAGGTATCTGATTAGTCCCACTCCCATGATCTCCCCCACAGCCCTGCAAATGTCTCCCCTTCATGTATTTATCCAGTTCCTTTTGAAAGTTCCTATTGAATCTGCTTCCACCACCCTCGGTCCATTAGTACATTTATTCTATGTTCATGGGTGGTGTAGTGTTGTGAGGTTACTCACCTAACATGGAACTACATTAAATGGGACTATTGGGCACAGGCTATAGCACAACAGAGCTGACTCAATGACCATGCTGATATCAGAAAAGGCTCCATACTGGGATTACATTACTCCTGCTGTCTGTCATTTGAATAACATTAAAGTTATTTTCTTCCTTGATGGATTATTGCAAACCATACTTCAGTTCGAGTCAACATTGTTACAAGAGGGGTGGCGCAGTGGTTAGCACTGCAGCCTCACAGCTCCAGCGACCTGGGTTCAGTTCTGGGTACTGCCTTTGCGGAGTTTGCAAGTTCTCCGTGTCTTAGTTTAGTTTTTAGAGATACAGCACTGAAACAGGCCCTTCGGCCCACCGAGTCTGTGCCGACCATCAACCACCCATTTATACTAATCCTACACTAATTCCATATTCCTACCACATCCCCACCGGTCCCTATATTTCCCTACCACGTACCTAAACTAGGGGCAATTGCTAATGGCCAATTTACCTATCAACCTGCAAGTCTTTGGCATGTGGGAGGAAACCGGAGCACCCGGAGGAAACCCACGCAAACACAGGGAAAACTTGCAAACTCCATACAGGCAGTACCCAGAATTGAACCTGGGTCACTGGAGCTGTGAGGCTGCGGTGCTAACCACTGCGCCACTGTGCCGCGTGGGTTTCCGCCGGGTGCTCCAGTTTCCTCCCACAGCCAAAGACTTGCAAGTTGATAGGTAAATTGGCCATTGTAAATTGCCCCTAGTGTAGGTAGGTGGTAGGAGAATTGTGGGGATGTGGTAGGAATATGGGATTAATGTTGGATTAGTATAAATGGGTGGTTGCTGGTCAGCACAGACTCGGTGGGCCGAAGGGCCTGTTTCAGTGCTGTATTTCTCTATGTACGTAGAAAGGAAAGAAATGGGAGCAGCATTGAATGATGGCAATATATAATTTTCCTCTTTTGAAAATGTTTTACTATAGATTGCAGCCAAGCTGCAGAACAGATGAAGAATAACCCTCGACACCAAGTGTACCTGGATAGAGTGTCTCAGCAGCAGCTGCAGAAATTATACCAGCTGCTGAGGAATAGCCTGAATGGGCTGAGCCTTGACCAGAGTCTGGAGACAACTCTGAAGGAAAACTCCATCAACCCAGAGGAAGATCTCAACAAACTTGATGACAATGAATTGGCGAAAAAGAAAAAAATCATGGATGAACTGTTTGAAAAGAACCGGAGAAAACCCAATGACCCAGAATTTGTTTATGACTTGGAAGTTGATTTCCCACAGGATGGACAGATTGAGTCATGTGGTTGGGATGAGGAAGAGCAAGATGGGGAGATCTGATTTGTCTTTTATTTTCAGAACTATCAGTGTGCATCTCTGAGGGTGGAAGAATAACCTAGTGGTCAGCTGCCCTCGGTTGACCAACCTAATAGTTACAAATGACCAAAATGACAACTGTAACACACATGGAATTATATCCAACACAGGTTAAAGGAGACAGGAACAGGATGTTATCACTTGCAAGTAAACTGCAAATGCTAAACAACAAACTTTGGAAATAGCTCTTGTCCTCATTTAAGGTGAGGGGTCTTGGTGCTGGGGAATGGAAAACATGTCCTAACTTAATGGTGAGTGTACCAGAGCGAACAATTTCAGTCTCAAAATGATTTATCCATACATGCGGGATGAGCTCCTTTGCTGTTCTGCCAGCCCACCATTTTATTGGAAGGCCTTTTAACTTATAGGCTACTTGCAATCTCAATGTTTTCAAAACAAACATTTGGGTGTCTTCAATTTCTTTCATTTTCAGTGTACACCACACCTGGATGTTCTGAGTATTTTTTTGTTGTGGAAACATTGGGGTAGATTTTCATCCTCACACTTGGATAGTAAACTGGTGGAATGGATCATCTCCATGTTATAGAACTTGCCTGATTTTCATCAATTTACCACCCCAGTGTTTTCCACTGATTTCATTTTACTCACCGTGTTTGAAAAGCCTGTTCTGTAAGGTATTCCCCATGGTTTGTCACTCCCTGCTCCAGTTCTCACCTGATCCTTAGGCCTGCTGTTCATAGCTACCCACTTCGCAGATAGGTGCTGATTCCTTAGTCACTTTCAGATGGTGCCCATTCCAAGACCCTTCTCAGTTCAGGCTCATTCTTGCAGAGGACAGTAAATGATACCTTTTAAGTTGGGGTGAAAATAATTCTACTTTTTTTGAACATTTGTATTTTAAAAATATCCTTCCAGAGTAAGTGGGGAACTGCAACCATGAAGCACTAGCATTCAAATTACCGTTATTAAAGGGGATTTATTTGAATAAAAGGTTTTCAAAATCTCTTTTTTTAAAAACAAGATTAGGTACTTCTGCCCTTTAAGGCCAGTATGATAAGAAGCCTTAAAGGGCAGAAGTGCCTAATTTTTTTTTAAAACATTTTGAAAATGCAAAATGTCTCGTAGTTCTGTAATTTACCCAGCAGTTCCTTTTAAATACACTACAGTGGAAACCATCAGGTTCTGGAGGTTTGTCAATCTTAAGTCGTATTATTTTCTCCATGACCATTTTTAACTTATTATGCTCCTGTTTTGTAACTCTGAGAACTTTGTTACCTTTTTTTTTACAAAACAGCTCTCCTTTCCACTTTTTGCCTGTAGATTTACCCATTAACAGCTCAGCCCAGTTCACTGCAGTCAATTTATTTCTCACCCCTTTGAAGATTACCTTACCTAAATTTAGCATTTTGATTCTTGCTTCTCCATAATATCAAATTGAATTATATGATGTTCATGACTTGCAAGAGGTTCTTCTGGTTTGTCTCTCATCGCGAAACCAAACCTGTTGAGCAAGCTATTCTAACTTCTCCTGAATGTTTTCCAGTCTCTGTACAGTTCTCACACATAAGCCTTTGCGGATGTATAACATGTCAGTGTCATACCTATATTGAAGTTGAGCAAGGTATAGGTAATGAGTTGGAGCTGGGTACCAGGATCAGATGAAGATGGTCTGTGCAGGAGCTGGTGGCATACATTCAGGTGAGAGGGAAGCTGAGCTGTTGGGATGGGAGAGAGAGAAACTTGGCACCTGGTGTTGACATGTGTAATGAAACGGGAGGAGACAACAGTGATGGAAGGAAATGGACAGCCAAGATTCAAGGCTGGGCATGAGAGCAAAGAGTTCCATCTGGAGTGTGGCGGTGCTTGACTGAGGAGAGGCCTGGAAGCATGACATCAATGGGAATCACTGGAATCTGGTAAAATTGGGGCGAGGTGGTTGAGGCCTGGGACCCCTTGGGAGCTTGAGCTTTGCATCACTCCTGAGAAGAGAATTAAGGATTTCCACCCCTCAGGAGAGTGCAGCCAGCAGCACTTGGTCAGGGGGCTTCCAGTAGATGTGGAACAATGGTCTAGGCAATATTTGGGGATGAGATTAATACTTGAGAGATGTTGGCTGGAGCCTTTCAGCAATCAGGAAAATTTAGTCTTAAAGCACTGGGAAATGGTAGCACACACACCAGAGATTTAATGATTATGAGGCACAAGCTGAATTCCAAAACATTTCATATCACATTATAGTATTAGTACCCAATGTTTTACTAGTTTCTGCAGTGAAATTGATTATCAAAACAGCAAAGTGTGTTACTAGTATGTGTGGAACGATACATAACAGCACATAATTCATCGAAGATACAAAAAAACCAGAAAATGCTGAAAATACACAACAGCTCTATCCACATCTGAAAAGGGGCAAGTCAGGTTAGTGCTGCCAGTGGAGATACTTCATCAAAACTGTGTGTTTTCAGCATTTTTATTCCAAGTCTCCAGTATACTAGAGTGTCTATCAAATGTTTTCAATTTAGACATAGATTACACCATTGCAGAGTAAAGAAAGAAAGACTTGCATTTCTATAGTGTCTTTCATAGCTTCAGGATGCCTCAAAGTATTTACAGCCAATAAAGTAATTTTTGACGTGTAGTCATTTTTTTTAAATGTAGAAAACACAGCAGCCAATTTGTGTGCTGCAAGCTCCCATAAATAACAATGTGATGATGATCAGTTTGTGATGTATTTAATTGTTAGTTTAGGGATAAGAATTGGCCAAGACGGTAGGGTGAAGCCACCTGCTCTTTGAAACAGCCATAGGATCTTTTATGTCAACCCGAGGGGGCAGATGGGGCTTTGGTTTAATGTCTCATCCAAAATATGGTACCTCCAAAAGTGTAAGCATAAATTTTATGCTCAAGTCTCTGGAGTGGGTCTTGAACCCACAACCTTCTACTCAGAAGCGAGAGTGCTACCACAAGTGGCGCAGTGGTTAGCACCGCAGCCTCACAGCTCCAGCGACCCGGTTTCAATTCTGGATACTGCCTGTGTGGAGTTTGCAAGTTCTCCCTGTGTCTGCGTGGGTTTCCTCCCACAGCCAAAAGACTTGCAGGTTGATAGGTAAATTGGCCATTATAAATTGCCCCGAGTATAGGTAGGTGGTAGGGAAATATAGGGACAGGTGAGGATATGGTAGGAATATGGGATTAGTGTAGGATTAGTATAAATGGGTGGTTAATGGTCGGCACAGACTCGGTGGACCGAAGGGCCTGTTTCAGTGCTGTATCGCTGAATCAAATCAAATCTCACTGAGAAAAAGAAAAAAAAACTTGCATTTCTATAGCACCTTTCATGACCAGCCAAAATACTTTTGAAATGTAATCTCTGTTATAGTGTAGGAAACACAGCAGCCAACTTGTGCATTGCAAACTCCCATAAACAGCAGTATGATAATGATCATATAATCTGTTTTAGTGATGTTGATTGAGGAATACATACTGGCCAGGACACCAGGGATAACTCCCCTGCTCCTCTTCGAAATAATGTTATGGGATCTTTTACATCCATCTGCTGGAGCAGATGGAGCCTCGGTTTAACATCTGAAAAACGGCAACCTCCAACAGCGCAGCATTCCTTCAGTACCGCACTGGAATGTCAGCCTTGATTTTTTGTGCTCAAGTCTTGGAGGGGTACTTGAACCCATAACCTTCTAACTCAAAAGCAAGCATACTACCAATTGAGCCATGAGTAAATTCACCAAGCCAGTGCTCCTGGTGAGAAGC
Source organism: Heterodontus francisci (assembly GCF_036365525.1). Taxonomy (NCBI): domain Eukaryota; kingdom Metazoa; phylum Chordata; class Chondrichthyes; order Heterodontiformes; family Heterodontidae; genus Heterodontus; species Heterodontus francisci. Next base: position 21,062,291 of record NC_090381.1, read on the forward strand.
TGAATGCCAAAGGATCATATATTAGAGAATAGTGTGTTGATGCCCTATCTAGCTGATTTGTGGGGATTTCAGCCAGAGTCCAGAAAGATATGCATTTGCATAATGTGGCCCTGCAGAGTATTGATCCAATCCTGTATGAACTGCTCTGGGGACATAGGTTCAAATCCCATCATGGTAAAAGGTGGAATTTGAATTCAATTAATGAATTTGGAATTAAAAAGCTAGTCTAATGATAGCCATGAAACCATTGTTAATTGTTGTAAAAACCCATCTGGTTCACTAATGTTCTTTAGGGAAGGAAATCTGCTGTCCTTACCTGGTCTGGCCGACATGTGACCCACAGCAATGTGGTTGACTCTTACATGCCCTCTGAAATGGCCTAGCAAGCCACTCAGTTGTATCTAACCGCTATGAAGTCAATCACAGTGGGTGTACCTACCCCACATGGACTGCAGCGGTTCAAAAAGGCAGCTCACCACCACCTTCTCAAAGGCAATTAGGGATGGGCAATAAATGCTGGCCTGGCCAGCGACGCCCACATCCCATGAACGAATAAAAAAAAAGATTCTCCCACAAGGGGAAACATCCTTTCCACATTCACCTTGTCAAGACCCCTCAGGATTTTACATGTTTCAGTCAAGTCGCCTCTTCTAAATTCCAGCGGATACAAGTCTAGCCTGTCCAATTTTTCATCGTAAGACAGCCCGCCCATTCCAGGTATTAGTCTAGTAAACCTTCTCTGTACTGCGTCCAATGCATTTACATCCTTCCTTAAATAAGGAGACCAGTATTGTATACAGTACTCCAGATGTGGTCTCACTAATTCCCTGTATAGCTGAAGCATAAACTTCCTACTTTTGTATTCAATTCCCTTCAGGCTAAACGATAACATTCTATTAGCTTTCCTAATTACATGCTGTACCTGCATACTAACCTTTTGTAATTCATGCACTAGGACACCCAGATCCCTCTGCATCTCAGAGCTCTGCAATCTCTCACCATTTAGATAATATGCTTTTTTATTCCTGCCAAAGTGGACAATTTCATTTCCCCACATTATACTCCATGTGCCAGGTCTTTGCCCACTCACTTAACCTATCTATATCCCCCTTATGTCCTCTTCACAAGTTACTTTCCTACCTATCTTTGTGTCATCAGCAAATTTAGCAACCATACCTTCAGTCCCTTCATCTAAGTCATTTATATAAATTGTAAAAAGTTGAGGCCCCAGCACAGATCCCTGTGGCACACTACTCGTTAGATCTTGCCAACCAGCAAATGACCCATTTATGTCTACTCTCTGTTTCCTGTTAGCTAGCCAATCTTCTATCCATACCAATATGTTACCCCCTACACTATGAGCTTTTATTTTCTGCAATAACTTTTGATGTGGCACCTTATCAAATGCCTTCTGGAAATCCAAGTACATACATTCACTGGTTCCCCTTCATCTACAGCACATGTTATTGGACATTCTGACTGAGGTTTTGTAGATTAATTACAGGAATCTGAGTTGTAGAGTAGTGTAAGAGATTAGGAAGTCTTCAGGGTAATTGTGAAGGATCAGGATCATGGCTGTAGCTAGCTGTTGAGTGCAAGATTGTCTGGAAACCAGACAGCAACTGTAGCAGTAAAAGAGCTGCATTACTTAATTGAGAATTATTGCATAAAAAATTACTCCTCATAGCTACAACTTATTTTGTATTATAAACAAAATAGTTAAATGTATTACATAAGAAATAAGAGGAGTAGGCCATTCAGCCCCTCAGATCATGGTTGATCTGTCCCAGGCGTCAACTCCTCCTTTGGGCCTGCTCCACATAACCCTCGACTCCCCGAGATTTCAAAGATTTATCTACCTCCTCCTTAAATACATTCAGTGACCTAACCTCCACAACTCTGAGGTAGAGAATTCTCAAGATTCACCACCCTCTGAAAGAAATGCCTTTGCATCTCAGTTTTAAATGTGTGACCCCTTATTCTGTCACTATGTCCCCTAGCTCGAGATTCCCTCACCAGTGGAAACATATTCTCAACATCTACCATGTTAAGCCCACTTAGAATCCTATATGTTTCAATCAGATCACCTCTCATTCTTCTAAACTCCAATGAATAAAGGCCTAACTTGTTTAGCCTCTCTTGATAAGACAACCCCTTCATCCCAGGAATCGGCCGAGTGAACTTTTTCTGAACTGCCTCCAATGCTAGTATATCTTTCCCTAAATACGGGGACCAAAACTGTACGCAGTACTCCAAGTGTGGCCTCACCAACACCCTGTACAGTTGTGACAAGACTTCCCTATTTTTAAACTCTAGCCCCCTAACAATAAGGGCCAAAATTCCATTTGCCTTCCCAGTTACTTGCTGCACCTGCATATTAACTTTGTGTGCTTCATGTACAAGAACACCCAGATCCCTCCATGTACTGCAGTATTTTGTACTCTTTCTCCATCTAAATAATCTGCCTTTTTATTCTACCTACCAAAGTGGATGACCTCACACTTTCCCACATTGAACTCCATCTGCCAAGTTTTTGCCCACTCACTTAACATATCTATATCCCTTTTCAGATTCTCTGTGTCCTCATCACAACATGCATTCCCACCTATTTTTGTATCGTCAGCAAATTTGGATACACTACACTTTGTCCCTCCCTCCAAGTCATTAATATAGATAGTAAATAGTTGAGGCCCTAGGACCAATCCTTGTGGCACCCCACTAGATACAGCTTCCCAAACTGAAAAAGACCCATTAATCCCAACTCTCTGCCTTCTGCGTGTTAGCCAGTCCTCAATCCATGCCAACACGTTACCCCCAGTACCTTGAGCTCTGATTTTGTGCAATAACCTTTTATGTGGCACCTTATTGAAAGCCTTCTGAAAATCCAAATACACTACATCTACCTGTTATATCCTCAAAGAACTCTAACAAATTTGTCAAACATGATTTCCCTTTCATAAAACCATGTTGACTCTGTTTGATTGCATTATGTTTTTCTAAATGTCCTATTTCTTCCTCAATAGCGGACTCTAGCATTTTCCCAGTGACAGATGTTAAGCTAACTGGTCTATAGTTTCCTGCTTTCTGTCTCTCTCCTTTCTTGAATAGGGGTGTCACACTGGCAGTTTTCCAATCCGCTGGTACCCTACCAGAATCCAGTGAGCTTTGGTATATTACAACCAATGCCTCCACTATCTCTGCAGCCACTTCTTTTAAAACCCTTGGATGCAGGCCATCAGATCCTGGCAATTTATATGCCTTTAGTTCCATCAGTTTGTCCAGCACCTTTTCCCTTATGATGGCGATTGTTACAAGTTCCTCCCACCCATTTACACCTTGCTCACCTATTATTGTTGGGATGTTTAAAGTATCCTCCACCGTGAAGACTGATGCAAAATATTGGTTTAAATTACCTGCCATTTCCCTGTTATTAATTCCCCAGTCTCATCCTAGAAGGGTCCCACACTTACTTTAGCTACTCTCTTCCTTTTTATATAGCTGTAGAAGCTCTTACTGTTTGTTTTTATATTTCTTGCCAATTTACTCTCAATCAATTTTCTCCCTCATTAAGATGCTGGTGTAATATAAACATTCCTGGCATTATTGATATGCAGTTGATCATCAAATAGAGTATTGCTCTTTACATAATCAATTGTATAATTCTCATATGTAATTCTAGAATATGTCATGCACATGCAGACCCATTATTCAATTAGTTTCATAATGCTCCTGTGAAGCACCCTGGGCCATTTTATTATACTTAAAGGCACCATACCAGTTTTAGTCAAGGACTCAAAAATAAAAACTCATTTATAGAGTCCCTTTCACAACCTCAGGACATCCCAAAGGGCTTTACAGCCCATGAAGTACTTTTGAAATGCAGTTAGTGTTCTAATGCAGCAGCCAATTTGCTACATAAAAAAATTAGGTTACTGTTTAAGTGACATCGATTGAGGGATAAATGTTGGCTAGGACGCTGGGTAACTCCCCTGCTCTTCCTAGAAATTGTGTTATGGGTTCTTGTACACCCACTTGAGAGAGCAAACAGGGCCTTGGTTTAACTTCTTGTTGGAGAGACAGCACCTCAACCAGTGTAGCACACTCTCAGTACTATTCTGAATTTTGTGCTCAAGTCTCTGGAGTGGGACTTGAACTCTCAATCTTCTGACTCATTGCTTGCCTTTTCAACACATCCCTCTGCTCTCATGCCCACATATTTGTCCTGGGCTTGCTGCAATGTTCCAATGAACATCAACGTAATCTCGAGGAATGGCATCTCATTTACCGATCAGGCATGCTACAGCTTGCCAGACTGAACATTGAGTTCAATAATTTCAGAGCATTATTTGTAGTTTTTTAAAATTTATTTTATTTTAGTTTGTTTTATTTTGTTAAAACCATGTGCCTGCCCACTGTTTTTTTCATGTTTGTACTTTGAGCCAGGGCTGTTCATTTTTCTGTCCATTAACACCCTCTCTGCACTAACACTTTGTCTTTCAGCACATCATTAACAAAACATTTGCCTTTGCTCCATGACCTTCTGGTCAGTTATTCTCTGTGACCTTGTCCTATCAACACCTTCCCGTTTGATGTTTCTTGCCCCACCGCCACTTTATTTACTTAAAACCTATTACATTTCTAACCTTTGCCAGTTCTGATGAAATGTCACAGACCTGAAACGTTAACTCTGCTCCTCTCTCCACAGATGCTGCTAGACCTGTTGAGTATTTCCAGCATTTCTTGTTTTTATTTCAGATTGCCAGCATCTGCAGTATTTTCCTTTTATTATAGGAAGTCTGAATGATGTGCTTCCACCTAGGTTATGGTCAGGGTGGGAGGACAAAAGGATAAAATGAGTGGATGAACTAGAGGAAGAACAGGAAAAGCAACCAGGTGTCATTTCACATAGGAAACAGGAGGTTGGAGTGCTGCAGAGGGAGGCGGAGAAGTTATATTCTAGTTTGAAGAAGATAGCAATGTCAGGTGTACTCCCACTGCTATTTGCTGGAGCAATTAGGCTGAAACCAATTGGATGTGTCAAGACTTATCTGGGAAGAATGTAGAAGAGTTCAAATTCCTCCAACATGGAGACAAGTTCAGGTAGCTGTTTAGACAAGGTGGACTTCACTTAAACTGGACAGGTACCAATCTCCTTTCAAAGAAGGTAAAGACGACAGTGGTGGAAGAATTATATTAATAATTTAATATGCAATTCTACTATTGATGAGGAATGATATAGCAGAGTGGTACTCAGATAGCAGCTCAATGAAAAGTTTGAAATATGGATAGAACTAAGTAATACAGATAGCATTAGGCTGCACAAAATCACACTCACTACATAGAGGATTTCAACATGCAGGTGGATGAATGGATCAGGGCAACCTGGGGAATGGCAAAAATACAAATTCACTGAGGTATTTGGGGATTTTCCTCTTGCAATGTGTGAAGCTGTCTACTTCAGCAGACTTGGCTTTGGTGTTTAGCAATGCAACTTACTTGTTCATAAATTGAAAACTGGTGAACATCCTGGGATCTAGTCACCACTGAATTGTGAAATGGGATGTCAAAGCTAAGGCCAGAAACAACATTTGGAAACCTAACTCATTGGGTTTGATCTGTTCCAATTAGTTATGAAATCAAAACTAATTCAACAAAATCTTCCTATGCAAATAACCTGTCTTTTGTTTAAAGTTGTTCTTCTGCAGTATGCAAGATGCAGTAGAGTTCCAGCAGTTTGCACATCTTCCAACACAGGCACTTGGAAACCAGCTAATTTTGCCATCTTTGAGTCTATACAAGCCTGTGCAGAGGTGAGAAGACAAAGAAGCTTGCAAGACCCTAATCTGTCACTTTGTTGCATGAAGCCTTGAAATGACTCTCATAGTACTACCATTGATAAGTTTTTTCCTAGTTGAAAACAAATGTATTAATGCCTCTATTGAAATAGTGGACAGGAGTTTTACACAGTGCCACTGAATATGTGTCTCTGAACTGCAAGGTCCACGTGAACAAAAACAGCTTGTTGGATATTTAGGCATTTGTATAAAATGTGAGTTATATAACACTGGAGGCTATTTAGCCTATTGTGCCTGGGCCAGCTTTGAAACAGCTGTCCAATTAGTCCCACAACCCTCTCTTTCCCAATAGCCCTGCAAATGTTCAGTTTTAAGTAAAATTTCCTATTGAATTGGCTTCCACCACCCTTTCAAAATAAATTCCCTTTGCCAATTATCTTAAATCTATATCCTCCAGTGACCAACTCTCCTTCAAAGGTCTGCTCAGGTCAAGGAAAATAAAAACCCCGACCCGAACCACATCGGACCAGAGCCCAGCCCGAGTCCCTCCATTTTTTCCTGTGCCCGACCCAAGCTCGACCAACGGAATGTTCACTTTACCTACCTTCAGATTCCGAATCTGCAGGAAGCTGCAACATGAGCGCGATGACGTCATAGGCCACTCGCTCACTGCACAGACTCAGTTTCCCTCCTTGACGTCCCAGAATCCCAGCTCAGGTAGGCTTTTCAACTTTTGACACTTACTACACTCACTTCCCAGCAGAGCAAAATGTAATACTGTGTGTGTCCGACCCAGACCAGCCTGACCTGGACTGACTCGAGCCCGAAAGCCGGACCCAGAAAAGCGACCCAGCCGAACCCGACATGTCATCGGGCCCGGGTTGGGTAGCAGGCCTTTAACTCTCCTGCAGTAGAAAGAGTAAATGAGAAATCATCAAAACCCCTCAATTTGGAACACCTCTATTAAATTTTCCCTTAACTGCCTTCTCTGCTCCAGCTTCTCATACTCCTCATCCTTGATACCATTCCAGTAAATCTGTACAGCTGCTTGCACCAGAGTTTTGAGAGTGATCTTATTTGCATATTAATTGCAGGAGTCATTAGTGTAACTCAATGCTGAAGTAATGTGCTGAGATGCTTGGGAATTAGAATGCACTATTTAAAAAGCCCATTCTGGCTAAAGATTGCAACAGCAATCTGGGGGAGCAGCAGGTAAGTAACAAAGTGTCTCACTTCATTTGCTATCAGCTAGCTTGTCCGGATGTCGAGTGTTTTCATACCACTTTTCAGGAATATTTATCACAGGTGTGGCTGCATCGGTCTGTGTTCCTATTGAAAAAGCAGCGGAGTGAAACTAATTGAATAGCTCTTTCAAAGAGCCTGCACTGACACGATAGGCTGAACAGCCACCTCTTATACTGTACATATGGTTTTGAGCCCAGGCCTGTAAAGGTCATAGACACAGACAGCAGTGCAAAGAAAAAATGTAAAATCTTAAAAAATTTAATAATTCACTATCTGTAGGAAACAGACTCCAGTTTCAGTTCTTCCTCTCAATCAGAGGTTAAGTGGCATTGCTGGAATATAAATCTCATTAAAAGGGTACCTACACGGTTACATATCAGCACTAATACTCAGCAATGAGTTTAATTCATATTTATGATACACATTTGCAACATTTTTATTTAAAACTCAGGATGGTTGAAGGCAAGCTGCCATTTTCATGAGACTAATGGCAGAAAGCACAATTTGTCTAACAACTTGTGGCAATTCACAATTCAAGGGCATCTTTTCCTCACAACAAATTTCTGGAGAATTTACACACTAGTAATGGCAAGCACATTAAACTTGCCATTGGCTGCCAGGAACCAGATGAAACATATGGAATCAGAAAACTGAGTCTGTCAAGGGATGGAGCATTGCAGCACCTGAAACCCATCTGATGACTGGCAAAGTGGACATGCTGCTGTATGAAGTGGGTGAGAAGAGTGGTCCAATTTGGCACTATAGCATCTTTCCCCAAAGAACAGTAGGTTCACCATGGCTAGCAGGATGTGTCAGCCATATTCAATGCCCTGAAGATGCATCAGGGGGGTGGAGATTTCCCAAAAATCACTGACAAGGGCATCTTAGAGTTTCTGTGTCGTATAATTATTTCAGCCACAGTGTGTTTATAAAACTAAAGACAGACCAAACTACTTGGGTTTTTGTTCAAGTTTATTGTGACATTTTAGTGAATATACACATAATGACATTTTTTATACTAACTAGTTGGGCAGGACTGGGTTTCATTATTGCTGCCTCAATCTCCAGTACACCAACAGATCTGGCTGACCCACAAGCCATCAGACACAATGCTCTGAAACAGAATCCAGCATCACTTCTAAACCTACTAGTGAATTCAAACATTGTAACCAGATACAATACTGAAATGGTTAGCAGTTCTAAAACAGCTTCTGAAATCCAAAATTTCAAAATGTGAAAGTAACACTAACAGTCTCATCAATATTTTGGCAGTATAAAAGCTATGCAACTGGACACCTTAATGGGTCATTGGCAGTCCAATCAGGATGGAAGTACAAAATAGCAGTCAGAGAAAATACACTTTCTCTCAAACTCTTCACCTCCTTCAAGTGAATTACCTGAACAGTGACTGGAAACAGTTTGCATAACGGTAGAAATACAGTTCCTCCTCCCCCTCCCACACTGAACTCCATTTTCCCTTTTTTTAAACAATATTTAGGCAAAGTACAAGTATACAGCAAGGAACATTTTGATTTTGATTTTCACTAAAATTAGAAGACAAAGGAAAATCTGGATGAGTACTGGAAGAGTCTGGTGATAGGAAATGTAAACAAGTATGCCTTTTTCTTGTTTCACAGTCTCATAACAGACTGACATCAAAGGGAGAGGCTGGCTTTCTAAGGCTGCGTGTACTGGACATACACATGCGTTAGGAATTAAATGCTAACTATTTCACACATTAAAAGCTTCAATATAAAGCACAGTATTGTGTTATTTGTTGAGTGCATAAAGGACAATGTTGTTTCTCTCTACTATCCCGTTTTACAAAACTCATTTGGAGTGTGGTATCAATGTATGACACTTCACTGAGACAAAATGGACAATTCACAGTGCATCTGTTTAATACCATTCAAGTACAAAAATGGTGAAAACTCAAAATACTCCCGTTCGCACACTAGTTCACAATTCTGTGCCAATCTGAAAATAAATGCAGGCATAAGTCATTGGCTGTGGAAACTTCCTCCTTCCTCTGCTCATTTCTATAACTCAGATACTCCTGTGATAGTAAGAAACTTCATCGGATTCACAGTACATTAACGTGCTGCATCGGAAGTTGCTACAAGAGTTGGCAGATGTATTTGATTTCATAATAAGGCGAAGAACTAATTATGCTAGGTCAAGGAATGTTCTGTTCATAAGATCGCCTATTTACAAAATGCTTTTTCAGCAGCAATATAATTCGCCAGTTAAATAAAAAGGGTAACCTTAGTGTCAAGCTAAAGTACTTCCAGAAACCATACCCGATCTATACACATGCGATTGCATGTACAAGCAGAAGTCTGTACAGTCCTATAGAGATGTTGCACATGAAATTAATTTTATCCCATTCTTTGTATGTGTATCTGAATTGCTGAGAGATACTCATTTGAGAGTTACAATCTGAGGGCACACAAACTATTTTTTTTAATTACAGGGGCAGACTCATGCGACTCATTGCTCATACCTTAAAATGTTGTCAGATGTCTGACATGGCAATACTAATTTTTCTTTCAGCAACTAAAATATCTGAGTCACAATGCCAATCCACACATGACTCTACTCTGGTTGTCACCTCCTGTCAATCATCCAAATCTCTGAACTTCTGCTGCTCTCTCTCCACTAGCTTCCACTGCCCCAAATATTGGAACACACAGCTCATCCAAAGCTCTGCACTACAGGGTATCCAATCTGCTTTTGCTCTTTTTGCATTCCTACAAGTTTGGAAAGGGTTTTTCTTAGCACAGCTGGTTTGCTGGTTAATAAATCCTAAATCAGAACATCAAGGTCCGTTAGAATTGGCTACTTGAGTTATATACTGATCAATGGGAACATGGATTTAAACTTTGCAGACTCCTCCTCCAACACAGGCTGCATGTTATGGTCAATGCAGCCCATGAAGGCAAAAGCTTGCAGACCCTGCCTAACCAAAGGGAATTAATTTTGATGGCACTTTTTATAAAGAGATTTAAACATAGGATCTCAATGAGATTTCAGTTCTTCCCAATTACAGGTACCTGGGCCATGTAAAACAATGCAAGGACCTACTGATGTGCAAGAATTAAACTACACAGCATTTGCGAGATTGAAACAGAATGCAACAGAATGTTGTGAAGAGCCTGCAGGGTATGAAGATGTAATGTCCTATATTCTTCTGCTAAACACTACAATCACCCACTTAGGCAGCATCTTATTTGGTGTCCGGTTCCTGAATAATAGTTTGTTGAACACATCCAAATGCAGAGATTGCAGGCGACTAATTTAGAAACAGTGAGCCACAAAGCACTCAAATGGACTCACCACCACTGATCTCAAAAAATAATTAAAAAGCACGCGCTCCAAGTCAATCTGAACCATTGGCAAGGAATTTGAAAGCAAATTTGATCAAAGTAGTAATGAAAATTATTTCAGGTGGAGTAGCAGACAGGCCTATGAAGGTCTCTTACATTTCTGTATAGACCAATATCAGGATTTACTCTGAATGAGTAGGCTGGGTACATGAAGCACTATAACCGATCATAACAATAACCTTTTTAAGAAAGCTGGTTAGAGGCCAAAGGAAAGCATTATAGTGGGGGGAAAATAGCCATGCCCAATCCAGAATTTTAGTACACCTTTCGATGAACCTAGTGTGATCAGAAACACTCAGATGGCAGGTTTTTATTTTTAAAATATGGGTATTTTAGTTAGAACTCATGCACATGCTATGAAATAACTGAAGCTGTCTAAGACCTTGTGCCAGGAGCATATATGTAGTTTCCCCAACAGTGAGTGTGAAGGGTCAGATCAAATGGTGAGAGTGCACTGAAGACAGTGCTGTTGCCCATTGTGGTACTGTCCAGCAGTGTGCGCATCCGCACCATTTCAAAAGAGCTATATTATAAAAACATTTCACGGACAGCAGGTGTAAGGGACTAAATAAAGTAATTTAAAACAATACACTGGAGAACAAGTCAGTGGATTTGTTATCCCTAAGGATTATCAGAGTAAACAGACTGTTCTCCAGTTATTAAAAAAATCCTATCTAATTTAGTGCTTATATAAACAATGGGTATTTGTTTAAATTTTCATACCATCCATTTGCAGATCTCTCAAACACCAGCATCCAACATTTTATGTGAGAAGACTACATTATTACTGCACTTCCCGTAAACCAATTATAGAATGCACCCATTTGCCTCATTCCCTGAATTATGGCACACCCTCCCCCAAAAGTAAATATGAAACTATACCAGGGAAACAACAATGGAAATGCCAAGCATCAAGACTCAGTCATGTGGGGCTGCACCATTAAAAGACAAGAGCCTGTCAAACTGTTGTCTGCCAAGTGGAATCATGGGCCAAAAGTCCCTGCACCACAACCAAGTACAAAGCATAAGCCTCAAAGCAAAGGAGCAGCAAATTCATTAACACATCAGAAAAAAAAAAGGTCATTGAACCAGACTTTAACTAAATCATTGTACTTTTGAGGACTATTTCTGTCCTGGGTCAAGATGTTTGCAGGACACAATACTGAGGACATAGCGTACAGTAACTGCTTATACATACAGCAACCTGGTACATGGCCAGAAAACATCAAGGTCCAGTGACCAAGCCCAACCTGCATCTACCTTCAGTATGCTATGGATCGGCAGCAACAGCTTGTATATCCATCTGCACCTCCCCCCAGCCCCATCCCACCCTGTACATTTAAATCAGCTAGTATTAATAGAATTGGCTACAGTTCCTTTATAATCAAATCTTTTCCAATAATACAGTGGCTTTTGCACCCTTAACCAGTGTTGTAAATACCAAGTACTAGAAAGCTACAACTTCATAAAAAGGTACATAGGGTGAAAAATTAACATAATGGGAAATGAGAATAATGCAAGATCACCACAATACATAATATATAAAAAGGGAAACTAACACAGTAAAAAAAAAAGGCAGAAATAATGGTACAAAGGTTACAATACAGCATCGTGAACCAAGCACTGAAATCAGCTGCCAACACTGGCTACCATATTTTCCACACTCCAAATCTCTCTCCATCTCCGCTTCAAGGATTCTTCAATCTTTGCCTGTAACAGACAGTGATAAAGGATAACATTTTAGAAGTAATACATAATGAAAGTCTACTGGCAGTGAGTGACCTTACACTAGACCCCATATTTAGTCCCCTCATAAACCTAGCTTCTTTGGCACTGAACTTTGCAGACTTGGGTGATGACAGGTTCAATTCCAGGTCTATGCTGAAACATAGGAACAGGAGTAAACCATTAAACCACACCAGTGGCAGCTATGCCTTCAACAGCCTAGGCCCTCTGGAATTTCATCTCCATCTTTAAGACCGTTCTTAAAATCCACCTCTGCAATAACATTTTGGTCGTCCCTTAGAGCTCTCTCTTTGGCTTGGTATATTTTCTTCCTTGGACATTGTTCATCTGAATTGTTTAGAAACTGGATTAGTGCCTTAAACTAATGGCAAAATTTTTGTTCACATTTTCTTTTCTTTTACTGTTGTTCTGATGTTGGAAGTTTTTCCAAAGGCATTTAAAGCATGGCAATGAAGCCAAATTTTATAATGTAGAAGCCTTAGCTTCACTAATCTGTTTTTATTCTGGAAAAAAGACTGAGGCAATATTTCCTTGTATATAACTCAAGTTCAACACAGAATGAGCTCTATTTGTGATGGGATAGAAGTGTATTGAAGGAGGTTCTCATAAGACCCTAAATGGTTTCAATTCCAAACCATAAATGTCGAGACTGAGAAAAAACTCCAATTCTCCATTTCCTCCCAGATTTGCTATGCTACCCACACCCAGCACCTTGTCCTTCCTTTGTTTACTACATGACCCACACCTGCTATACACTCCCTTTCAGCTCTACTCTGCCATCCATACCCTACACTTCTCTGAAGTTCTGAACTATTAACATTTACTGCCCTTGCCCTCGACCAGGCTTACTGCTTCACTAGCATCTGCAATCGCTCCACTAGATTACTAGAATACCTGCACCACCTACATATACTTCCTAGCCAATCCCTCTAATTTGGTTAACTTGTAGCTTGTGCATGTTAACACTTACTCTCCAGTTTAGACATGCTGACTGTGCACACTGCTGGTGTCTCCATCTCCTCCTGGTTTCTGCATTTGCATCTGCATCTGAGCCTGCATCTGGGCAATCATCTGCTGCATGCGGCGCAACTGAAAGAGGGAATAGCATTAACAATAGCATCTGGCCATCTCTTCAACATTGAAAGGCTTGCAGTTTTCAAGATTCACATCTTTCATACATCAACAAAACATCTGTGCCACTTGCTAGTGACTAATAAAGAAATGCAGAGACTAAAGTTCGCAAAGTTATTACTTCAAACTGGGAGAACTGATTCAGTGCTCAGAGGCTACTATAGCCCGAATGCATTCAAACTTGATTACGAAACAAGAGAACACCCCCACAGAAGCTGGCTTTGCATAACGTCTGGACAGGAATCCCAGCTCAAAGTTGAGATTCAGCAGTCACTAGTGCTGTACATTTGTCATGCAATGAAGCAAGCCTTAGCGAGCAGGAGAGAATGGGGGGATGGAGCAGTGAGCAGACGGGTGTAGCAGGGAGCAGCGAAGAGAAGCGGCGATTGAAGCAGTGATCGCGGGAGGGAGCAGGGTATTTTTGGGCGGGGAGGTGGACAAAGGTGGCGATCGTGGCCATTGAGCAGTGAGGGGGTTTGGGTTCAATTCATTTTTTTGTGTCAAATTGAGCACAGTTGCCATAGATGTTGCAGGCAGTGACGTTCCAATCGATTTGTGTATGTGCCAGTGGCGCCACCTAGTGGTTGTACAGTCAGAAAATGTAGCCTTTTAAAAAAAAAAGGAAATGAGTATTTCCTGCATTATTCCAACTTTTACCTCAGCTTCTTTCTCCAGCAGGATCTGGTCCTTATCCTGAGGATGCTCTTCCCCTTTCCTGAGAGACATGACAGTATTAGATACACAAAAGCACAGATCTATTCCATACCACGTATCTTACCTCATCTGGATCACTATACAACAACCTGACAGAATAATCTGAATTTAACCTGACCCTCAAATCAATAGCAAAATGCTGCTTGAAATTAAACAGCACCTATGGCAATCACAACTTTACTAAACTTGCTCTCGCATTGTTCCCTTCAGCAAAATCTTTACCACTCTCCAAATTTCATCTTGATTTTACTGCTTGCCAGAATCAGCCTGTAGTTTGATCGTAAGCAGGTAGCAAAAATAGTGCTAGAATTATTTGGAGGAATGCATCACCAGAAGCAAACTGGAAGACCACCACTTGCATGGAAACCAGTCCTGTAGCCAAGTCCAGTATTTGAGTTCTTTTAAAATTTTTGTTTGATTAGACACCTACAGTTGAGACACCTTTGCAGTTCACAGCAGTTCTCAAAGGGTTATAGTTTCTTAGTATCACATATATACAATGTCACAATGACTTAAGATAAAGCACAGAAAATGCAAAGTAGCTCCTGGTCAGAGACAATTCAGTCTTCTCTCCTCCTCTAACAATGTAATTTAACCCAATCATCAGAAGTTGCATCACTCCTTCCCGAGCATGGACTTTTGTTTCCCCAAATTGTTATCTTGGATAAATGAAGTTCGATTTTGGCCAAGCTACATTTGAACTTGGAAAAACTCAATACATCAAAAAGGTATTTTTAACCTGGGTCTGGAATCTGCTCCCTATGTTAACAATGGCAGCGTAAGTACAATGCAATCTATTCCCCAACTATAGAGCTTCATACAGCCCCAAACTATAATGGCTGCCAGCTGGATGAAACCAATTTTATTCAGAACTGTTAAGAGCTCTACTGGAATACTGTTCTAACAAGTTCAGCTTAGTTTAATAGTACATTCCACTCAGCGAACAACATCTTCAACCAGTTAAATGTGACAATATAAATTGTGATTGCCATTAGTATGGAACCAACCCCACACAGCTGGCATCAGGACAACATATCCATCGTATCATTAATACTGCTAAACACTTTATACTGAAATACCAGACCCAATGTTAGTCTAACAATTGTCAATGTGACTGTGGAGATGCCTTCCTTCAAATCAAGTATCTTCTGTACCTCCAAATCCATCCATCAAATGATGAAGGCCATGAATCCTTGGCAAAACATTTTTTTAAAAAACAAGTGTAAATTAATAACCAAGAATGTGGGAAAAGGAGAAAAAAGCAGAAACGTATAAAAGGAAAGAGGAAAATAGTAACGAGGATAGGCGAATTGGGGGAAAACAACGATCTAATCCTATCAGACTGAGCTTCCCATTTCAGAAAAATGGTGTTAAATGCAGTGCCTCACTTGAACATTTTCTTTAGCATTAGATGATTAAGTTCGACAGCTAGTAAATTAAAAATGCTATAAGGAAAAGCATTTCAAATCATAACTATCCTTGTGTGTTGTCCCTCAAATGGCAAGCAAAAACAGCAAAAAATGGTTAGCACAATGAGGTTACAGCATATTTATGTTTTCCTAGAAAGCTAGGTTAGATGCATGGGGAAGCACACACTACCTTTCTACTTGTTAATAAAGCAGACACATAACCCTTAAACACATTGCTTTACTACTTTGTTTGAAGGGCACAGAACCTGTCACAGGTAGTCTACAGCAGTATTACCACAGTGCAGTTTGGGTTAATGTTTTCATACCATGGGCTAATAGAACATGGACTGCATTATCATAAGCAGAGTCAATTATAATATTTAAAAAGGAATCAAACACTTGGAGAAAAATACTGAAGGGTATCACCTAGCAGGGAATGCGGATAGAATGAATGAATGTTGGCTCTACATCAGAACCATCGAGGCACAGCTAAATTGGATCAATTGGCCTGCTTGTGTTCGGTTTGCTATGCTATTGCAACTGTGTGCCTCCACTGAAGTTTATAAAACCATACAGTAATGGTTTATTTTTTCCCAATCTACCCAACCACACAGACATATCAAAAGCATTTCAGTTAGAAGCCTTTAAGGAGATCCGAGTTAGTCTGCCTCCAATAGTCAGAACCCAACTTGGTTTGATGAATCATCCCACACTACATTGGAACAAATCAATATTTCTACCTATGCCAATAAATGCCCAATATATGCAGCCACCAAAAAAGCTATGGAAGCCAATGTAGACCTTGTAGCCAAGGATCATGTGAGTTCTGTAGCAGGAGGGCATTAGATAGTAAAGACGGCAACACGCTGATATGCCAATTCAAGTGATGTGGAAAATAAAATAGGCTGAAGCAACATTAGTGAACACATTATGCAAACAGGGCAGTGTTATATCATGTGACTGACACCACCTTTATGAAGGCTCATACAAAATATTTTGTACAATGACTTGATGGGGTCCAGGAATAATGTGCAATACAAACAGAACCCAAGTTATTAATAATGCAGGGCTGGGCAGTTAGTTGAATGTGAAAAAGATTCCCGGTTCTTTTGGCAACCCAATTAAAATGGCATGACTTTCTTTTCAAATAACAAACCAATGACTTTCAGCCAAGCAGCCACCGTAAAAGGGTTGCAACTTCATGGCAATGGCAGCAATCAGCAATTGATGAACAGCTGCTGCAGTTGGCATTCTGGCAGCGACACTGTGAAACAAATATTCTACAACCCTCAAAGAACAAAGAACAGTACAGCACAGGAACAGGCCATTCGGCCCTCCAAGCCTGCACCAATCCTGATGCCTGCCTAAACTAAAACCTTCTGCACTTCCGGGGACCGTATCCCTCGTTACCAAATTGCATGCGGTCAGTTACACTGTAGTTACGCTTGGCCGTGTCCCTGGAAACAAAGTGGTACAAGCATGTTCTATATCAACAGTGGGTGCGTGTTTTAAACGTAGCGGATTTGGACATACTTCGAGCTCAATGGAATCTTAAAATTACTCCTACCAAATCGACAGACATCACAGCTTAATTAATCCATATACCTTCTTTTCAGGAACTGTGCTGCTCAAGACGGGGAAAGGATAAATATTAAAACATTACTCTTTATAAAAAAAAAAGCATCGAGAACCTTCTTAAATTTCAAACATTTGTAAAAGGAATTACTAAATCTGGCTTCATAGACACCAGGAAGGTACAAAATCCAATTCATGGCACACAGAATCTAATCAATTTCTTCATTAATGTGTGTCCCACTGGGTCCCACTTCTGGTACAACTCTGATAACACAGACTTAATAAAAAGGATAGTAGGTAACCGATCAAAAGGACCTCCAACTCCAAGTTTTCACCAATGTGTTGCTGCTTATCACACCTTTCCCAGTGAGTGTCACACACTAAGCAACTCAAACACAGCAGATGCAACAAATGGTAGGAGGCACTCTAGAATCAGCTTCTACAAAAATTGTCTCAGAACGAGAACATGCATTCCCATTAATGGGCTTTTACATTGCCCTGCCATGCTGTGCTCTATAGGACAGTGGAGCTGTCCTATAGCTAACCTCACCTGCAATCTTGTGTGGACACGAGACAAGATTCAAACATGTCAATAAAAACCTTTATATGGGGTGGGGTGGGGCAGGGTAGGGGAAGGCACTCCTTCCATCCCCCAAAAAGTATTTCATTTTCCTACAGGGAAGGGAATAATGAAATTTCATGTAGAGCTGATGGCACAGAATTATACAATCTTATTAGGGAAACCACACCTTCCTGACACAGGATGCACCTCAACAAGACTGAACACTTATTTTTCAAAACTTAATTTTTCAAAAGGCCTTCTTTTGTTGCCAGAGCTAAAATGGCTTCAGTGGGGCTACTGCAGGCTGGCAAGCTCATTCAGCCAGTCATTCTTGTGTTGTTTAGTCACCCTCGCTGAAAGACCCAAGTGAGAATGAGCTCGCCCCCACCACCCCCTACCCCCAAAACACCTGAAAGAGGGAGGCCAGAAGTCCAAAAAGATTATTTCTGAGTGAGTGGTGAACCTTGGTTGAAGTTCCTTATGGCTAGGAATTGCTCCAAAGCCATACACCAGTTTCTATTTCGATTAGGGACAGCATTTTGGGATTTTCTTTTTCTGAAGCAATTTTGTAAATAGCTGAATAATTCACAATTTAATATGCTGCTACTAGCCTGATTGGAGTCATTTTTAAGCCATCCATATTGGGACCATTAGCAGCATATTATAAGTCTCCACTCAGTTTAAAATCAAGGAGATGAACTAGTAAAAGAGGACCAATTTGTGATGCACGGAAGCTAAAGTGTTCCATCAGTTCCCTCTTCGAGTACACACAGATCAGATGGCTTCAAAGGGCAGCTCATCTGTGGGGAGAGGAATCTTATTTTCTAGTAGAAAGTGCCAAGTCTGAGCTCCAAGGCTTCTGGTCAACAATTAGGTGAATTTAGTCCACTCTGGGCTAATCCATACATAAACAGTGACATCAAAGGAGGAGACCGTAATGGCAGATTTTATCGACATTCCTTTCTAGCTAGGTAAATCCGACAGAGTTAGCAATTGGGGAATTAGATGAATGGGATTCTAGATGAACTTCATCCCCTCTCCCCAGACATAGGTTAACATACAAGCTGCATTCCCTCCTTTCAAACACCAGGCACAGGTTGTGGTGTACCAGAAGTTTCTGTTCAAAAGGTTTTCAGAGAGTGAGAAGGTAAAGAGACAGATGACAGATACGTACGAAGGAGACAGAGGGAGAACGTAACCATGTGAAGACAACCTGCCACCCCGTTTGAGACGCTCCGAGCGAAAGTTTTCATAGTGAAGATCCTGGGTCACCTCCTGCAGATCCTGCATGTGTGTACTAGACAGTACAAAGACAAAGGGGGACATTAGAATTGGTTTTTTTGGAACAAACTGGGTAATGCAGCTAATCAGTCTTTTCAAGTTGACAGGACCAAATGCAAAAAACAGAAGTCCACATCAGTAAATATTTACCTGTTAAATGCTATGATGTTTGAAATACTGAACAGCACCAACTAGTGAGTAGAAACACCATAACAGCCCCAACATAAAGTAACTGAGAATCACACAACCCCACAAAGGGGTTGTTGATGCCAAACAAATGCACACCTTGAACCCAGAGTGAAGCTTAGACATGCTCCTAGCTGAAAAGTTGGCTGCTCAGAGTAAATTTGACTCTTGTAGTATTAAGCTACAGACTGCAAAAATACCAGGTCCAATCCCAGACCTATTCTGAGTTAGCTGACCTTAGTCAATACAGTAGAGCAGCATAGTGGCGCAGTGGTTAGCACCGCAGCCTCATAGCTCCAGGGACCTGGGTTCGATTCTGGGTACTGCCTGTGTGGAGTTTGCAAGTTTTCTCTGTGACCGCGTGGGTTTTCGCCGGGTGCTCTGGTTTCCTCCCACAGCTAAAGACTTGCAGGTTGATAGATAAATTGGCCATTGTAAATTGCCCCTAGTGTAGGTAGGTGGTAGGGAATATGGGATTACTGCAGGGTTAGCATAAATGGGTGGTTGTTGGTCGGCAAAGACTCGGTGGGCCGAATGGCCCGTTTCAGTGCTGTATCTCTAAATAAATAAATGAAGTAGTAAAGGTGCAATAACTGGCCTCAGCTGTCCATAGCTTTGAGGAAGAAAGGGAGAAAGAATAAAAAAAGCCAGGGCCCCTTTTCTGGATTGCTACTCACGCACATCCACTGGAAAATACATGCAACTGTTGAGCAACAACAGGAACTGATTTGGCTGTGGGTCCACAAGTTAATTAATTTACCAATACTCACTGACCAAGTTCATACTGAAGAACTGGACAAGGCATTGGTGGGCTGCAGGGATTAGCGAAACTGTACCCCAGTATGCATCACTGCCTCCAAGAAAGGAGAGGCACAAGAAGAAAATTGCTAGAGATACACCAGGATGTTGCCTGGTATGGAGGGCGCTAGCTATGAAGAGAGGTTGAGTAGATTAGGATTATTTTCATTAGAAAGACGGAGGTTGAGGGGGGACCTGATTGAGGTGTACAAACTCATGAGGTATAGACAGGGTGGATAGCAAGAAGCTTTTTACCCCCAGAGTGGGGGATTCAATTACTAGGGGTCACGGGTTCAAAGTGAGAGGGGAAAAGTTTAGGGGGGATATGCGTGGAAAGTTCTTTACGCAGAGGTTGGTGGGTGCCTGGAACGCGTTGCCAGCGGAGTTGGTAGACGCGGGCACGATAGCATCTTTTAAGATGTATCTAGACAGATACATGAATGGGCAGGAAGCAAAGAGATACAGACCCTTAGAAAATAGGAGACAGGTTTAGATAGAGGGTCTGGATCGGCGCAGGCTTGGAGGGCCGTAGGGCCTGTTCCTGTGCTGTAATTTTCTTTGTTCTTTTATTCAATTGTATATAGTCATGGAAGTGTTTTTTCTCTGTTTAAAAACTCTGTGCCTTTGAGACTGAGAGCAGTTTTTATATTCTGAGAACAGCGTGTGAGAGCTAAAAGCCAGTTCTTAAGCAACAGCGAGAGGGGTCACATGCCGTATTGTATCAGTTTGACTTTGTGTAAAGACTGGCTAGAACCAGTTTGATCTGGCAGACCAGCAAAGCGTGCTCTCCTTGAAAAAAAGATTTGTCTCTCTCAGCTGAAAATCTACACTGGCCTACAGACTGTGTTTCGTCTAAAGAGGAAAAGACCCCTGGAAAGGCATCTTTGCATTATTGGAGGTAGCAAATTCCTTTTTACTCCCGTCTGAGGTCTCTGCCTCAGGAATGACTTTGTTGCCTTTCGTGTTTCTGAGAGTTCTGGAAACTCAATAAAGTTTCTACTGATAAGACTGCTAATTCAAAATCTAAATAGACCTGTTGTTATACTCCTTGTTGAAAGATCTGTGTGATGCCTACTGCAGCTGAAGTGCTGGAAACACCTATCCATTACAGACTGTTCTTCAAACTCGCCTGTAAACATAGAGTGGCATCTGATTATTCAACTCTGGGACCCCTCACTGATCCGGGAAAGTAACCAACCAGGACTTACAACGCAGTTGTTTTATTATTCCTAAGAAACAGCTCTAATTTTAAAAACATCATTTTAGAATCAATTAACCGTTGGTTTTTGAAACGTATGCGTGTAAACATGAAGGTTAGGAGGTAGAAGGAGTTACAAAGTATTTTCAGACATAGACTCATAGACTCAGTATTGTTTAAGGTTTAGTTTATTCACAAATAGTTAATTTGTTGTTGTTTAAAGATACCTGGTTTGGTGTGTTTTATTCTGGGGTTAATAAAATGTTTAATTTGGCTAATTTCTGGGCGATGGAAAACTGTAATATGCTGTGACCTGTGGAGTAATGGGACTGAATTGATAGTGTATTACTCCTACCTCGGTGGTAACAATATGCACAATGTTTTCGTACAAACATTCAAAACCACCGAAAAGCCTTATCCCAGAGAATTCTTCAGAAGTATTTGCTGAGCACATTTAAAAATGTGGCAGTACACAGCATTCAGTTCATGTTTTAACAACCCCTCAAATACTGCACTAAGGGTACCAAGATAAACACATTACTATGACATGTACAGCTAGGGAACTTACATTAACATGGTCCTCAGCTTCAGAAAGTCATTGTGCTCTGGATTCTCCACTTCCACTACTCCCCATGGATACAGACGCCCTCGGACTTTTTTGCCTTTTGCCTCAATCAACTGATTAGATCCAACTACAGCAAAAGGGATACTGGCCTATATTCACAAGAGAGAACACTTCAGGACAACATCACAACTGTTCGAAGACTGACACCTTAAAAAAAAAGACCTTCCGTGGCTTCTGCTGCCAAGACCTAGATGCAAGTTTGACCAAAAGCCTTATACAGAGTTGTGTGGTGTGGAGTGAGGGAACAGATGCAAAAATAAAATCTAAAGACCAGGTACAATCTCATGCATCTGTAACTGGAGATACTATATGCACAAGCCTGAGAGATTATTTACTCAGGTGAACCAAACATGCCAATCTCATACAATGGCTACCGAAGAAAATTTTCATACGTATTACATCACATCTCAAATACACCTATATTCTTTCACTTCAGAGGCAAATTAAATTCAAGTCCCAAATCTGAAGAGGACAGTATGCTAATCCACTGAACCTCAGTTCCCAGCAGGTAAATTGATGTTTCTCTCCCTCCTTTACTTTTCACACATCAATGTCAACAAACAGGCATGGATTATCCATCACCAAGACCACTGATTTAGTTTCTGTGGAAACATGGGTGGAATTGAATGCACAAAACCCCAGCAAAACACAAATCCATGGAAACAAAAGTGCAGGTTGACTTATTAACTCGCTGTAAATCAATGGCCTTGCTGAGGAGTGGACACTGACATTTGTCTTAAATAGGCAAAAGAACCATTTTTCTGAAAAAAAATCTACCCAAACGTTTACAGAAATGCACAAGGAATAATTCATACATCTGCCTTATAAATAGAATCCAAAATAGCTTTCATTGCTGTATGACATCAGGGCTGCCTAATGTTAAATAGCCAAATGAAATAACTGTTATAAAGACTTTTAAATGAGCTACTTTACGTATGGTTTTCTTCATTCCCAGTTGAAAGTTTATTTTATTCTATGTGGAGGCTCAGCTACATTTGTAGAATGAGGAACACCACACCAACATTGCCACTGGTGTATTTCAGGTATAGTTAACAAACTCCTATGGGAGAAATCACACTCTGGAGTACATTTGAGTGTTGGATCAATACATTTAGTGTGTGATATTCAATGCATCTCTAATTACTCCCATTAATCAGTGACAGATCTTGAACCAAGAGCACTTCACCCAAAACTCTAGCTCAAAATGATCTTTCAGCACATCCCAAATTCAGAAAAAAATATAAATTGTCAGTTTAAGTGGACACAGTACAATAATTTCACAAATTCTACCATGATGTTTAATTGAAATACTGATGGAAACAATGTATACTTATGGCAGACAATGTACTGTAAGATCATCATTTTTCATTTAACAATTCCTATAGTGCATCTAGTTCACTTACCATCCATAGCTGCTTGATGCAATGATAAGTGGAGTTGTTGACTAATCATTGCAATCAATAATTAGTGTACAACAGACGCAGAAATGAGGCAAGCAAAACCCTCATGCTGAAAAGCATTCACAACCATAGGCCCAAAGTCACTGGTATGCTACACTTACCACGTCTCAAATTACTCATATACTGTATCTCAAAATGTTATTTGCTGAAAGACATATTACTAATTTGCATCTAAATGAACACCATCTGCTTCCACTTTTTCCCTAGGATGCCTGTTCTATGGACTTGTTCACTGAAACATTGGGCTGAATTTTATGTTGACGCCGCCATAGTAAAAGATGGTGGCCCACAGGCACGGGTTTTTACTCCGTGGAGCCGCAGCGACTCATTTACATGGCTGGAGAGGACTGCGCCGCCCACTGCCCCCCGCCACCAACCCCTATGACATAGAGGGGGGCAGGCAAGCCGTCCCCGGCAAGTGTCCGGTGCCACTGCGCAGGTGCCATTTTTAAAGGGCTTCCAGCCATTACATTTAATTTAAATGTATTTAAAAGGGAAAGTGTAATAAAACTGGAATTAAAAAATATTACTACATGTTTCCAGCCCCTCTCCCATCCCCCCCATTCATACTCATTCCTTGCCCTCTCCCCCGTCTAAAAATAATTACCTTCCCCCACCCCAAAGTTCACAAACATTTAACTTTATCCCTTCCCACCATCCCCTCCACCAATCAGAATAGTTTGACCCTGCTCCTCCTCTCCCACACTGAGAAACTTACCTCCTCCCCCCCTCCCCACAGGTGTTATGCCTCGTTTTCCTGCACAGGGATCTGAAGGCGCGGCAGCACCAGCTGCCGGGATGAAGATTGCGGCGGCATTTCAGGAGGCAATGGGAACTTCATTAACTCGGGTAAGTTAATGAATTTGAATATTTAAATTACGGTCCCGTTGCCGAGTGGTGGGGGTGTGGGGCCGCCACCAGCAGGATCGGGATAGGCCCTGCTGGCGTCGAGGTCCGTGGCAATCTTCATACCCACCCGCCACAGATCCAGACGTCGAGGCCTCTAAAATCCAGCCCGTTGTCTTTGCAGATTTATTTTGAATTTATACCCTTTCAAGTGCACGCCGTATCCTCTGGTTCTATTGTTCTGGACAAGGTGAAAGAGCTCATCATGGTCCACACTATCTATTCCGTTTAGACTCAGAAAACAGCAATCATATCACCTCCCAACTGTCTCTTTTTCAATGAGAAAATGACCAACTTACATAAACACTCACAATCCAAACCCTCCACCCCACAATCATTCTCATTGCTCACTTCTGTATTCTTTCAACATTTGCAATATTCTTTCTGTACTGTTGTGTCCACAACCGTACACAGTATTTTTTCTAACATTTTTGTTCCATGACCTTCTGGTCAGTTATTCTCTGTGACCTTGTCCTATCAACACCTCTTTTGTTATCTCTTGCCCCACCCCCCACTTTACTTGCTTAAAACCTTTTACATTTCTAATATTTGTCAGTTCTGAAGAAGGGTCACTGACCTGAAACGTTAACTCTGTTTCTCTATCCACAGATGCTGCCAGACCTGCTGAGTATTTCCAGCATTTCTTGTTTTTATTACAGTATTTTATGTGCTGTCACAGCACTATGCAGAAAACAGCAGGAAAACTTAAGGACTTAATTTTCTGCTCCATTAACCTCAATGTTATCATCCATTGCTATCTCAAGCAGTTAGACAAGAGAATTTTAGAAGAATTATGATTTTCATGGAGGTACCAGGTATTAGTCTTGGGCTCAACATCAAGGACCATGTTTCGTGAACCAGTTCAACTAGAAAGGTATTACCAGAGAGAGGGAACTTTTCCTGGACCGTTAATGGATTGTTAACTGTGCTGTTTAGGGCAAATCTTCAAAAGACTGCTTCCACAAAGAATGAACTTCTTCATAACCAAGATTCCCTCTCAGGGTCTTTAGTTTACCATTTTCTCATATAGTTATGTGACAGAAACTGATGAGAGCACCATGTGGAATCAAAAACTCACAGGTTACTCTGCTGCTCAGAGCAAATATTTGACAATTTGGTTCTAAAGAGGGCCACCACAGCTACCAGGGGGTTTAGTTTTCCTAAAAACCGTTGCCAAAGATTGTCGGTTTTTGCCTTTGTATGTAATGCCGAGTGCTTGGTACACCAATATTCCTTTAAAGAACAGGGTAGAGATGCAGCACTGAAATTTCTTGAGACAAATGAAACTTATCTAATGTTTTAGACACAAATATCAATTTGGTCTTATGACCGCACAGTGTGAATAACAGTGTACCAATCAGCACCACATCAAGCTCATTAATGCAGCAGGATGAACATGCAGCATAAAATAGTTTCTGTGATACGAGTAAGATATTAGCAATCAAAAGGAGACACTTTCAGATAGCTGTGGTGGTCCACTCAAGAACCAAATATCAAATATATGCTCTGAGCAGCTCAGTATCCCATCTGGCACACTATGAGAATTTATATAAACATGTCAATGAACACTTAATTCAGAGGTCTGAGAACCAAGTCTTCCTCAGCCAATGTAGCATTACCAAGATTATGATAGGACCTTGTGAATGAGCTGGGTATGCAGAAAATGGTGAGAAAGTTTCAGTACCAGAAGGCTAAGATACATTTAAAGATAAGCTAGAGAACTGCACAAGCAAGAAACATATGAACTAGGAGCAGGAATAGGGTATTCGGCCCCTCGAGCCTGCTCCGCCATTCTAGAAGATCATGGCTGATCGGTTTGTGGACTCAACCCCACTTTCCTACCCACCCCAATACCTTTCGACTCCCTTGTTTTTCAAGAATCTGTCTACCGCTGTCTTAAAACCATTCAATGACCCTGCCTCCACCGCTCTCCGGGGAAGAGAGTTCCACAGACTCACGACTCTCAAAAAAAATTTCTCATCTGTCCTAAATGAGACCCCGTATTTTTAAACTGTGCCCCTAGTTTTAGTCTCTCCCACAAGGGGAAACATCCTTTCAATATCCACCCGGTCAAGTCCCCTTAGGATATTATACGTTTCAATAAGATCACTTCTCATCCTTCTAAACTCCAATGAATGCAGACCCAACCTGTCCAACCTTTCCTCAAAGATTACCCTCTCATCCCACGAATCAGTCAAGTGAACCTTCTCTGAACTGCTTCCAATGCAATTATAGCCTTTAAGTAAGACCAAAACTGTACACAATACCCCAGATGTGTTCTCACCAATGCCCTGTATAACTGTAGCAAAACATCTTTACTTTTTGGAATAGAAGGATATGCTGATAGGGAGAGATGAGGTAAGGTGGGAGACGTGAGAAACACAAACACCTGTTATTGAAATGGCCTGTGCAGTAAACTTCTATGCAAGTCAAAATCAATGACTCAACTCACTTTACTCCTTAAAATGCTTCCCCATAAAATCCAATAGCCTCACACATTAATGGGCTTTTGATTCTGAAGGGTTCGACTCTACAAATTGGAGGTGCTGGGGAGCAAGTTTAGCAATCAAATTCTGATAATTCAAAGACGTCCTGATAAGGAGTCGAGAATGAATTCCTTCCATTAATATAACTTACTAGGATTTCATTGCCTATTTAGACTAAATTCATGGTGGACCTTTCTCCCTTGATAAAACAGTTCAGCCAGATACACTCAAAGCCTGTTAAAAGGGGAGATGGTCTTGTAGCGGTAAATTTATTAAATAGAATAGAGATGGCTGGGCAAGTGATGTGTTGCAGCTGGTGGACGCCGGTGCGAACCACATTGACCACATCTGCAGCAAGTGTTGGCTGCTAGAGGAACTTCGGCTCAGAGTTGATGAGCTGGAATCTGAGCTGTGGACACTGCAACACATCAAGGAGGGCGGAGAGTTACCTGGACACTGTTTCAGGAGACAGTCACACCTCTTAGATTAATTCCACCCAATCTGGGCCGTGGTCAGGGACAGGAGGGTGTGACTGCGAGTGAGGCAGGTATGGGGATCCAGAATTTAGCTTTGGAGGCGCCTCAGACTTATCTAATAAGTGCGAGGTTCTTGCTCCCAGTGTGGACGAGGGCACAGAGCGCAAGGAGGATGAGCAAACTGACCAAAGCACCGTGGTTCAGAGTGCCATTCAAGTGGGGGGAGAAAAGAGAAATGTAGTTGTAATAGGGGATAGCATAGTTAGGGGAATAGATACTGTTCTCTGCAGCAAAGAGAGAGAGTCCCGAAGGCTGTGTTGCCTACCTGCTGCCAAGGTTAAGGCCATCTCTTCTGGGCTGGAGAGGAACTTGGAATGGGAGGGAAAGGATCCAGTTGTCGTAATCCACGTAGGTACCAACGACATAGGTAGGACTAGGAAAGAGGTTCTGCTGAGTGACTATGAGCAGCTCAGGGCTAAATTAAAAAGCAGAACCACAAAGGTAATAATCTCCGGATTACTACCTGAGCTACGTGCAAATTGGCATAGGGTAAAAAGATTAGAGAGGTAAATGTGTGGCTCAAAGATCGGTGTGGGAGAAATGTCCCGATTCATGGGACACTGGCACCAGTATGGGGGAAAGAGCTGTTCCGTTGGGATGGGCTGCACTTGAACCATGCTGGGACCAGTGACCTGGTGAATCGTATAACTAAGGTTGTAGATAAGACTTTAAACTAAATAGTGGGGGGTGGTTCAATTGAAAAGAAGTTTAAAAAGTCAATAAATAACGAGAGAGCAGAGGTGCAGGGTAGTGAAGGAACATACATTAATCAGAGAGTGACAGGAAGGGACAGAGAATACAAGCACAAGAGTACAGCAGAAATTAGAACCAGAGTAGGTAAAAAATGGTAAAAAGTCAAAGCTTAAGGCTCTTTATCTGAATGCACGTAGCATTTGTAACAAGATAGATGAGCTGACGGCACAGATAGAAACAAATGAATATGATTTGATAGCTATCAGAGAGACGTGGTTACAGGATGACCAGGACTGGAAACTCAATGTTCAAGGATATTCGACATTCCGGAAGAATACGCAGAAAGGAAAAGGAGGTGGGGTAGATCTGTTATTAAAGGAAGGGATCAGTGCATTTGTGAGTAATGATATAGGTGTAATAGATCTTGATGTAGAATCAGTTTGGGTGGAAATAAGGAATAGCAAGGGAAAGAAAGCACAGGCGGGAGTGGTCTATGGGCCCCCAAGGAGTTGCCTCTCTGTAGGACAAAATATTAATCAGGAAATAATGGAGGCATGTAAGAAGGGCATTGCAATTATCATGGGTGATTTTAACCTGCATATAGACTAGACAAATCAAACTGGCAAAGATAGTATGGAAGACGAATTTGTCGAGTGCATCAGGGATTGTTTCTCAGAACAATATGTTGCAGAACCTACCTGGGAACAGGCTATTTTAGATTTGGTAATGTGTAATGAGGTAGGATTAATAAGAGATCTCGTAGTTAAGGATCCTCTAGGGGGAAGCGATCATAACATGATAGAATTTCAAATTCAGCTCGAGGGTGAGCAACTTGGGTCTCAAACCAGTGTCTTCAACTTAAACAAGGACGATTACAGACGTATGAAGAAAGAGTTGTTTAAAGCGGGCTGGGGAAATAGACTACAGGGAAAGTCAGTAGGGGAGCAGTGGCAGACTTGTTCATGTTTATGTTTAGAGATACAGCACTGAAACAGGCCCTTCGGCCCACCGAGTCTGTGCCGACCATCAACCACCCATTTATACTAATCCTACACTAATTCCATATTCCTACCACATCCCCACCTGTCCCTATATTTCCCTACCACCTACCTACACTAGGGTCAATTTATAATGGCCAATTTACCCATCAACCTGCAAGTCTTTGGCATGTGGGAGGAAACCGGAGCACCCGGAGAAAACCCACGTGGTCACAGGGAGAACTTGCAAACTCCACACAGGCAGTACCCAGAATTGAACCCAGGTCGCTGGAGCTATGAGGCTGCGGTGCTAACCAATGCGCCACTGTCATAACACTCAGCAAACAGTTATTCTGGTCAGAAGGACGGACTCAATGAGAACGATGAACCACCCGTGGATAACAAATGAAGTTAAGGGGAGTATAAAATCAAAAACAGAGGCATACAAATTGGCAAAAGCTAGTGGCAGGCCAGAGGATTGGGAATTTTTTTTTTTTAGAAACCAGCAGTGAATGACTAAAAAACTAAAAGAGGGAGAAAATTGGCAAGAAATATAAAAACAAACAGCAAGAGCTTCAATGGGTATATAAAAAGGAAGAGAGTAGCTAAAATAAGTGTGGGACCCTTAGAAGGTGAGACTGGGGAATTAATAACAGGGAACAGGCAGATAATTTAAACCAATATTTTGCATCGGTCTTCACGGTGGAGGACACTATAAACATCCCGACAATAACAGATGAGCAAGGTGTAAATGGGAGGGAGGAACTTGTAACAATCTATCATGATGGAAAAGGTGCTGGACAAACTGATGGGATTAAAGGCAGACAAGTCGCCAGGACCTGATGGCCTACACCCAAGGGTTTTAAAAAGAAGTGGCTGCAGAGATAGTAGAGGTATTGGTCATAACATACCAAAACTCACTGGATTTCAGTAGGGTACCAGCGGATTGGAAAACCGCTAATGTGACACCCCTATTCAAGAAAGGAAGGAGACAGAAAGCAGGAAACTATAGACCAGTTAGCTTAACATCAGTCAATGGGAAAATGCTAGAGTCCATTATTAAGGAAGAAATAGCAGGACATTTAGAAAAACATAATGCAATCAAACAGAGTCAACATGGTTTCATGAAAGGGAAATCATGTTTGACAAATTTGTTACAGTTCTTTGAGGATATAACAAGCAGAGTGGATAAAGGTGAACCAGTAGATGTAGTGTATTTGGATTTTCAGAAGGCGTTTGATAAGGTGCCACATAAAAGGTTATTGCACAAAATAAGAGCTCAGGGTATTGGGGTAATGTGTTGGCACGGATTGAGGATTGGCTAACACGCAGAAGGCAGAGAGTCGGGATCAATGGGTCTTTTTCAGGTTGGAAAGCCGTAACTAGTGGGGTGCCACAAGGATCGGTCTTAGGGCCTCAACTATTTACTATCTATATTAATGACTTGCAGGGAGGGACAGAGTGTAGTGCATCCAAATTTGCTGACACTACAAAAATAGGTGGGAAGGCATGTTGTGATGAGGACACAAAGAATCTGCAAAGGGATATAGATAGGTTAAGTGAGTGGGCAAAAACTTGACAGATGGAGTTCAATGTGGGAAAGTGCGAGGTCATCCACTGGTCGTAAGAATAAAAAGGCACATTATTATTTAGATGGAGAAAGACTAAAAATACTGCAGTACAAAGGGATCTCTGTGTTCTTGTACATGAAACACAAAAAGTTAGCATGCAGGTGCAGCAAGTAATTAGGCAGGCAAATGGAATTTTGGCCTTTGTTGCTAGGGGGTTAGAGTTTAAAAAATAAGGAAGTCTTGTTACAACTGTACAGGGTGTTTGTGAGGCCACACTTGGAGTACTGCATACAGTTTTGGTCTCCGTATTTAGGGAAAGATATACTAGCATGGGAGGCAGTTCAGAAAAGGTTCACTAGGCTGATTCCTGGGATGAAAGGGTTGTCTTATCTTCTTCTTTGGCCTCCTTGTCTCGGGAGACAATGGGTAAGCGCCTGGAGGTGGTCAGTGGTTTGTGAAGCAGCGCGTGGAGGGGCTATAAAGGCCAATTCTAGAGTGACAGACTCTTCCACAGGTGCTGCAGATAAAATTGGTTGTCGGGGCTGTTACACAGTTGGCTCTCTCCTTGCGCTTCTGTCTTTTTTCCTGCCAACTGTTAAGTCTCTTCGACTCGCCACGCTTTAGCCCCACCTTTATGGTTGCCCGCCAGCTCTGGCGATCGCTGGCAACTGACTCCCACGACTTGTGATCAATGTCACGGGACTTCATGTCGCGTTTGCAGACGTCTTTAAAGCGGAGCCATGGACGGCCAGTGGGTCTGATACCAGTGACGAGCTCTCTGCACAATGTGTCTTTGGGGATCCTGCCATCTTCCCTGCGGCTTACAGGGCCAAGCCATCTCAGGCGCCGCTAGCTTAGTAGGGTGTATATGCTGGGGATGTTGGCTGCCTCGAGGACTTCTGTGTTGGAGATACAGTCCTGCCACCTGATGCCAAGGATTCTCTGGAGGCAGCGAAGATGGAGTGAATTGAGACGTCGCTCTTGGCTGACGTACGTTGTCCAGGCCTCGCTGCCGTAGAGCAAGGTACTGAGGACACAGGCTTGATACACTCAGACTTTTGTGTTCCGTGTCAGTGCGCCATTTTCCCACACTCTCTTCACCAGTCTGGACATAGCAGAGGAAGTCTTTCCCATGCGCTTGTTTAATTCTGCATCAAGAGACAGGTTACTGGTGATAGTTAAGCCTAGGTAGGTGAACTCTTGAACCACTTCCAGAGTGTGGTCACCGATATTGATAGATGGGGCATTTCTGACGTCCTGTCCCATGATGTTCGTTTTCTTGAGGCTGATGGTTAGGCCAGATTCATTGCAGGCAGCCGCAAACCTGTCGATGAGTCTCTGCAGACACTCTTCTGTGTGAGATGTTAATGCAGCATCATCAGCAAAGAGGAGTTCCCTGATGAGGAATTTCCGTACTTTGGTCTTCGCATTTAGACGGGCAAGGTTGACCAACCTGCCACCTGATCTTATGTGGAGGAAAATTCCTTCTTCTGAGGACTTGAACGCATGCGAGAGCAGCAGGGAGAAGATCCCAAACAGTGTAGGTGCGAGAACACAGCCCTGTTTCACGCCACTCAGGATAGGAAAGGGGTCTGATGAGGAGTCACCATGTTGAAATGTGCCTTTCATTTTGTCATGGAATGAGATGATGATACTTAGTAGCTTTGGTGGGCATCCAATCTTTTCTAGTAGTCTGAAGAGACCACGTCTGCTGACGAGGTCAAAGGCTTTGGTGAGATCAACGAAAGCAACGTAGAGGGGCATCTGTTGTTCATGGCATTTCTCCTGTAGCTGGCGAAGGGAGAACAGCATGTCAATGGTGGATCTCTCTGCTCGAAAGCCACACTGTGCCTCAGGATAAACACGCTCAGCCAGCTTCTGGAGCTTGTTTAAAGCGACACGAGCGAAGACTTTCCCCACTATGCTGAGCAGGGAGGTTCCACGGTAGTTGTTGCAGTCACCGTGGTCACCCTTGTTCTTATAGAGGGCGAAGATATTGGCATCGCGCATGTCCTGTGGTACTGCTCCCTCATCCCAGCACAGGCAAGAAAGGCTAAACAGGTTAGGCCTTTATTCATTGGAGTTTCGAAGAATGAGTCGTTATCTGATTGAAACGTAAAAGATTTTAAGGGGGCTCAACAGGGTAGATGTTGAGAATATGCTTCCACTGGTGGGGGAATCTCGAACTAGGGGACATAGTTACAGAATAAGGGGGCACACATTTAAAACTGAGATGCGAAGGAATTTCTTCTCTCAGAGGGTGGTGAATCTCTGGAATTCTCTACCTCAGAGAGTTGTGGAGGCTAGGTCACTAAATGTATTTAAGGAGGAGGTAGATAGATTTTTGAAATCTCGGGGAGTTGAGGGGTATGCGGAGCAGGGCCAAAAGAGGAGTTGAGGCCTGGGACAGATCAGCCATGATCTTATTGAGTGGCGGGGCAGGCTTGAGGGGCTAAATGGCCTACTCCTGCTCCTATTTCTTTTGTTCTGATGGTAACGTCACTGGACTAGTAACCCAGAGGCCCATGGTAATGACCTGGTGACATGGGTTCAAACCCCACCATGGCAGCTGGTGGAATTTAAATTCAATTAATAAATAAAAATCTGGAATTAAAAGCTAGTCTCAGTAATGATGCCCTCAAACTATCGATTGTCGTAAAAACCCATCTGGTTCGCTAATGTTCTTAAAAGGAAGGAAATATGCTGTCCTTATCTGGTCTGGCCTACATATGATTCCATACTCTTAACTGCCCCCTGAAATGGCCTAGCAAACCATCTGTCAAGGGTAATTAGGGCTAGGCAACAAATGCTGACCATGCCAGCAACAACCACATCCCATGAAAGAATTTTTAAAAACATGTCAAAATGCATGCTTGCACTTGGCACCATAAATATAGCTTCCTTCAGACCAAAGTTTAAACTACCATTCCGTTTGAATACTCCCTTCTGTTGGAGGAGGAAAGCATTCGCTGCAGGGTGCAGAAGTGATCTCGCAGCATTATATTTAGAACTGTCTGGGTCCAAAAAGGACAGATCCTGCACTGATCTTGTGGGAATTCTCCAAGGAACTGTGAGAACACTCTCTATGGGAGCAACAGAATCCCTCCTTTTAGGAGCTCAAAGTAACAGGAGAAAAGCCTGGAGTTTTACCTGTCTAAGCAAATCTTTTCGATGGTTTCAGTTACCTCAACGCTGATCTGGAGCTCTTACATCCATTCATGGAGCAAGATTTCAAGGCTTCCTTAAAGAGGTTATCCTACCTTCGGAGTGATCTTTGATCATTCACAATGGAGTCTAGCATGTCTGATGCTTTTAAAAGGACTTTGGAAGTGGGGCGGGGGGGTGGGGAAGGAAAAGCAGGGTGGCACTGGGATAGCTGAAATTTTTTAACATTATAAGAATCAACCAGTTATTAGTCATTGCAAAGGATCTACAGCAGGACATAAAAGTCTCAATTCCATCTCTGGCCTCAGCAATAATCCAAAGGTTTCCAACTAGCAAAGAAGGAGCCAAAACTTTTCAAATTCTTTCCGAACTCTGAAAATTTTTAAGTAGTTGGACTACATTTGCTTTACCAGCAGTGTGAGGCTCCCTAGTTTCTGCTTTGCTCCAGAGTCTGATCTGGTCTTCACTCTGAACTTACAGTTTACAGCATTATATTTCAGTGCCAATGCAAATCAGTACTATTTTGGCATGAGTACAATGAAATGCAACCTTAAAGAGTTGGCAGAGATTAACTTCTTTTTGAGCATCCAACTTCTTACAATGTTAGGAGTAAACAAAAGCAGAAGTAGTAGTTATGTTCAGCAAGGGCAATATATAAAACACAAATTCTCAGAAGGTGTCATTGGGTGATACCCTGGTGCTACTTGCCCATTTGAACACCAGCTCACTCATTTTTAGGTGAAAGCTAAACAAATAAGGATGGCTAGAAGTGTCCAAAACACACCCAATGCAAGAGTGAGATCCACCAGTTGCCCAACCACAACTTGTTTAGTTTTTAAAAATTTCTGGTGTTAAGTACCTTAAGGACTCGGGTTTGCTCCTTGAAATCCTCATCCTCGTCAGACTCCGCGTCGGGAAGGTGGTATATCCTAATACTGTGCTCCTCAATCTCATCAAGGATCTTAAAGAAATAATAAACACAGTGAAGTTAACAAAAAGATTAACTCAATAAAGTCACTGCCTCATACACAGGTTTCAGATTTTAATAAATTGTTTTGGGGATCAGTTCCTTAATTCCGCGGATAGTTAGGATCAATAGAGGACAGCAACTGATACATTAAATAGCATTAGGACCCAAGTTTGCATGGTGCTATTCCAAAGTTCATTCAAAACATTAAATCAGTGCCCTTGCTCATCAGTAATGTCATCTACAGAATTTACACACATGCACACGAGAGGTCATCCTGTAAACCTAAGGACTAGACTTTAAATTGGAGAGCTGAAGAATCTGTAGGTCAGTGAGGGTGGGTTGATGGCGAAGTAGGGATACTGCGGGACAGGACCCAAGAGGCAGGATTTGGTACTGGAGAGCACAGGTAGGGAAAGCACTGCTGAAGTCAAGTCCAGATTTGCCAAAGTTATGAATAGAAGTCTCTGTAACAGTGGAAGCATGGTAGGGGCTGAGGCGGAAATAAGCCATCTTGATAACGAACAGAATAGGGGATTTGAAGCTCCACTCAGCTCTGGGTTAAACTGAATATCGAGATTAGTAGCAGATGGGTTTAACCTGGGTGAGCAGACATAGGAATGGAGCTGAAGGCAAACGTGCAGAGTTTCTTTTGTAGAGACTGAAAGTAATGGCTGTAATCTACCCTATGATCCATTGTAAAAAAGGTTTTTGGCTCATTTGTGAATTAAAGTGAAGCAGACAGTCTGATGGCATGAAATTACATAGAATTTACAGATAAACAGGCCATTTGGTCCAAATCGTTCTAGGGTGGCATTCACAAGCCATCTCCTATTCCATCCTATCAGCATATCTTTCGACTCCTTTCTTCCTCATTTACTCATCTAGCTTCCCCTTAAATGTACCTATGCTCTTCACCTCAACAACTCCTCTTGGTAGCGAGTTCCACATTTTTGGGGAATGGGCGTGGAGTCAAAGAAAGTTATGGAGAGATACTGATGCGGACTCAGTGTCTAGAGAGGATATCACCAGAGCGCAGTATACAGCTGATGAGAGGAAAGCAGAGGGCCAAGATGGTGATTGCGAGAGAGCTGGAGGAGAAATCACTGGAGATGCACTGGCTCCACTGGTACGTAGGATTAGAAACAACTAAGGGCAGTGCCAATGAGGTGGGCCATGGAAAAGACATGTTGGAGGATATGACTAATGAAAGATCAGGAGTGATAAAGGACCATGATTGCCAAAGCCACACGGGATATTAACCAGGATGGCGACTGGACCTGCAGAGATTTTAAACTTTCTGCAATTTGTGAGCTGAAAGTCTGAAGCTCAATACTACATAGAATTGCATTGTCTCTACAATGCAGCAACAAGATAAGTAATCTATGCCAGTGTTCATCTGTACACTCTCACCCTGTCCCCATACCCTTCTATTTCTGTCTCACTCCTGATCTGATCTGGTTCGTTTCCCATTCCTGAACCTGAAATTTAATAGGATATGAACCAGTCAGGAATTACCACATCTTTGCAGTTTTAATTTTAAAAATACACCAATATTCTAGCACACAGAGCTCACTGAGGACCTCTGGTAACCACAGCCTGGTACTGCAGCATTTCAGTAGCAAATGGATGTGCAATATACTTAGCCAAGCGGGATTGGAAATAAGGCATTTGCCCACACCACACATTCTTTGACCAACCTTGAAAGTTGGTATTGTTCCAGAATAGAGGCACTCTTGTCCTGTGTCCTTAACTGTTTTGAAGTTGTACAACAAAGATGGGCAATACTGAAAAATGTCTTGGACATGTTTCCAAAGACAAGACATATTACTCAGGTCCAACTTGTTGTAGAATGATGCAGTACTACCAAGACTTGTATCACTAGAGGTCCTCAGTAGTTGGGTTTCTAGTAATAGAGTCAGCCAGCTAGAAAACTAGAGCTTCTGGAAGTGGATATAAAAGTGGACAATTCAGCATTGTTCCAGGGTTTCCAATATTTTCAGATTCCTAATCATGCAATCAGTTCCTAGAATTCATTCACTGGAAATTTCATGTCATCAGTTTACTTTGAACAGAAGCCAGTATTAAATGCAGTTACAGACCGCAATTCATGGCCAACGTGCCTCAGTTGTCACGGGGTGGGCAAGATCAATGCTAACGGACCACATCTTCTTGGGCTCTGTGCCCTAAATGAACTATGCATCACTAACACCTTCTTCCAGAACAGACATAGCCATAGCGTATCATGACGTCACCCAAGGTCTGGTCATTAGCAGCAACTAGTCCTGGTCATCACGATGAGGTGCCATCTCCTCACTGTTCTTCACACCCTCACCTACCACAGCACAGATTGCAACACCCACCACTCTCATTAGCAGCAGCGTGAAGGTGCAAGTCTGAAAGTTCCACAGCTCCAAACAACAGCCTGCCACACGTCAACCTACCCTGCATAAGTAATGATGGCAAATATCAGCACTTCACACTGTCGCTAGAAAGCTTGCTACCCACCAAAGCCTTAACGGGAAGCACCGATGCTGGCATCAATGAAGCTTGGACATTACAAGCTCAATCATCTATGAAGCAGCAGAAGCATCATTTGGTAAAGACGGAACCCACAAGGTCTGGTTTGAGACCTACTCAGCTGAGATGATATCTGTCATTGATGCAAAAAACAAAAGCCTACATGATGCACAACATAAACCAAACAGCTAAGGCACTGCATGACCTGAAAGTAGCCAACATAGCTGTGCAAAGGAAAGGGAGATACTGCGCAAACAAATACTGGATCAGCTTGGGTAAAGAAATCCAAACTACGTGTGAGAAAGGAAATCTATGAGCTATGTATGAAGGGATCAAGAGGGCCCTTGGCCCTTCCATCACCTGAAGTCAGCAGACGATGAAGTACTCACTGACAGAAGTAAACAGATGTCCCGCAGGTCTGAACACTACTGTGAGCTGTACTCCTGAGAGTCAGACATCTCTCAGTCTGCATTCGATGCTCTCCTGCAACTTCCTGTCATGGAGGAGTTCGATGAAGAACCCTCATCACTGGACCTCGAGAAGGCCATAGACCGCTTAGCGAACAGAAGGGAACCAGAATGGACAGAATCCCAAACGAAATGTTCAAGCATGGAAAGTTCCATCTAATCGCCACATCTTTATGACCTCCTCCTCTGCTGGAAAGTAGGCTCTGTTTCACAGGAGATGTGTGATGCCAAAATCATCACACTAGATAAAAAAAAGGCAACAGAGAACACTGCAACAACTACAGGGGCATCTCACTCCTTAGCGTCACAGGGAAGGCCTTTGCTTGGGTCATACTTAAAAGACTCCATTTATTTGCAGATCGAGTATACGTAGAAGCACAGTGGTTTCAGTGCCAACAGATCTACTGCAGATATGATCTTTTCCATACGTCAGCTACAAGAGAAGTGTAGGGAACAGAGTATACCCCTTTAACTTACTTTCATGGATCTCACCAAGGCATTCAACACCATCCGCAGAGCAGGGTTCAACAAGGTTTTGGAAAAATTTGTCTGCCCACCGAAGCTCCTCAGTCTCATCCGCTCCTTCCATGACAACATGCACTGCACTGTACAGTTTGATGGCTCCACTTCCGACCGCTTCCAAGTGAAGAATGGAATGAAACGGGATTGTATCCTAGCCCCTAATCTGTTTAGCATCTTACCCTCCATGCTCCTGACCTCTGCCTTCCCTGCAGATATGGAAGGAGTCTACTTGCACACTAGGTCAGATGGCAAGCTCTACAATCTATCATGGCTTGAAACGAAGACAAAAAACACATCACGCCCTGATCAGAGAACTCCTCTATGTTGATGCTGTGTTAGTCACTCTCTTGGAAACTCAGCTACAAAGACTCATGGACTGTCTCTCCCCTGCCTGCAACTAGTTCTCCTTAACTACAAGTGTCAAGAAAACTGTGGTCATGGGACAAGGTGTTGCATCTCCACCCCGATCACACAAAACATCACCCCGCACCCCGCCACCCCCCCAGCAAGTGGTTAGCAATGACTGCTACCTTTGGTCCACAGTGACAGAATCTGTCCCTTGCTGCAGAGCTCAATACACGCAGATGGAAAGTAGCTACCACCTTTGACCGATTTGCGAACCACGCAAGGAATAACACCAGCTGACCCTTAGGACCAAGCTAATGATTTATAAGGCCTGCGTTCTCAGCACCTTGTTGTATGGCTGTGAAACATGGGCGACTTGTAGCTACCAGGAAAAGCAGCTCAGTAATTTTATCTTCACTGTCTGCGACACATTTATGGGTATATCCTGGCGGGCCAAAAATCACAAATGTGGCAGTCCTCTCAAAGGCAGGCTCCCAAGTGCGTTGGCATTAATCAAACAGAGGTGGCTTTGGTGGATCAGACACGTCCGCAGGATGAAAGACAGTTGCATACCCAAGGACCCTCTGTATGGTGAGGTGGCTGGGGCCAGACGACCAGTGGGGCTCCCAAAGCTCTTCTGCAAGGATGCTCGCAAGCGTGACATGAATGCCCCAAATGTTGACTATTGAACCTGGGAGTCATTAGTTGGTGAGAGAGGGAAAAGGCAACACATCCTGTTGACTGGTGTGCACTACTATGACAACCAGTTGTTACAGCAGCTTGACAACAGGTGCCAACATCAAAAACAACTCAGTCACTTGGCAGCTTCGCGTGCAGCACCTGCCTCTCAAGGGTTGGCCTTCACAGCCATCAGCAAAGGTGCATCAAGAGAAGACACCCCACTTAAATGGATTGTCTGCTGCGTGTCCATCATCTTTCGTAGATGGAAGGATGCCAACCAGTTTACTTTGAACAGGTCAGCATTAAATGCAGTTAACTTAATAAATTAGTAGCTAACAAACAAAAAGGATCCCAGAAGTCTTTGTTAAACACAAATAGTACAAAGGTAGTCAAAAGGAAAAGTGTGGCCAATTAGGGATCATGAGAGATCCTGTGGAGTAAGAGGGTACAGCTGAGGTACTAACTGAGTATTTTGCATCGGTCCTCACTTAAGAGGAGGATGCTGCCAGTGGGTAGGTTAAAAATAGAGGGGGTACTTAAAAAGTCAGTAGTCCTCAAAATAGAAAAAAAAGTCACCCAGTCCAGAAAGGATGCATCCCAGGTGACTTAGGGAAGTAAGGGTGGAAACTGAGGCAGCTCTGTACATAATCTTCCAGTCCTCAATGGGTGGTGCCAAAGGATAGTAAATGTTAAACCTCTGCTAAACAAAAGGGGAGAAGGATAAACCCAGAAACTGCAGGCCAGACATAGCTGCTAGACTGGGTATGCGGCAAGTGATGAGGGAACCAACAAGAAGGAAAAACCTACTTGGCCTCGTCCTCACCAATCTACCTGTCACAAATGCATCTGTCCATGACTGTATTAGTGGGAGTGACCACCACACAGTCCTTGTGGAGACTAAGTCCCATCTTCACATTGAGGATACCCATCATCGTGTTGTGTGGCACTACCACCGTACTAAATGGGATAGATTTTGAACACATTCTGCAACTCAAAACTGGGCATCCATGAGGCGCTGTGGGCCATCAGCAGCAGCAGAATTGTATTCAACCACAATCTGTAACCTCATGGCCCAGCATATCCCCCACTGAACCGTTACCAGCAAGCCACGGGACCAAGCTTGGTTCAATGAAAAGTGCAGGAGGGCATGCCAAGAACAGCACCAGGCACACCTAAAAATGAGGTGTCAGCCTAGCGAAGCTACAACACAAGACTACTTGCATGCCAAAAAGCAGAAGCAGCATGCAATAGACAGGGCTAAGCGATCCCACAACCAACAGATCAGATCTAAACTCTGTAATCCGGCCACATCCAGTCATGAATAGTGGTGGACAACTAAAACAACTAACAGGAGTAGGAAGCTCCACAAATATCCCCATCCTCAACAATGGGGGAAGCCCAGCACATCAGTGCAAACGACAAGGCTGAAGCATTTGCATCCATCGTCAGCCAGAAGTGCCGAGTGGATGATCCAGCTCGGCCTCCACCACAGACTTGTGCTCCAGAACTAGCCGCGCCCCTAGTCAAGCTGTTTCAGTACAGCTACAATACTGACATCTACCCAGCAATGTGGAAAATTGCCCAAGTATGTCCTGTGCACAAAATGCAGAACCTGGCCAATTACCGCCCCATCAGTCTACACTTGATCATCAGCAAGTCGATGGATGGGGTTGTCGACAGTGCACTTGCTCCACAATAACCTGCTCATTGACGCTCAGTTTGGGATCCGCCAGGGCCACTCAGCTCCTGACCTCATGACAGCCTTGGTCCAAACATGGAGAAAAAAGCTGAACTCCAGGAGGTGAGGTGGGAGTGACTGCCCTTGACATCAAGAAAGCATTTGACCAAGTCTAGCATCAAAGAGTCCCAGCAAAACTGGAATCAATGGGAATCAGGAGGAAAACTCTCCGCTGGTTGGAGTCATATCTAGCGCAATGGAAGATAGTTGTGGTTGTTGGAGATCAATCATCTCAGTCCCAGGACATCACTGTAGGAGTTCCTCAGAGTAGTGTCCTATGTCCAAACATCTTCAGCTGTTTCATCAATGATCTTCCCCCCATCATCAGGTCAGGTCAGAAGTGGGGCTGTTCGCTGATGATTGCACAAATATTCACTACCATTAGTGACTCCTCAAATACTGAAGCAGCCCATGCCCAGATGTAGCAAGACCTGGACAACATCCAGGCTTGGGCTGATAAGTGGCAAGTAACATTTGCGCCACACAAGTGCCAGGCAATGACCATCTCAAACAAGAGAGAATCTAACCATCTCCCCTTGATGTTCAATGGCATTACGATCACTGAACCTCCCAACATCTTGGGGGTTACCATTGATCAGAAACTGAACTGGACCAGCCACATAAATACTGTGACTACAAGAGCAGGTCAGAGGCTAGGAATTCTGCAGCGAGTAACTCATCTCCTGTCTCCCCAATGCCTGTCCAACATCTACAAGACACAAGTCTGGAATGTGATGGAATACTCTCCACTTGCCTGGATGGGTGCAGCTCCAACACTCAAAAAGCTCAACACCATCCAGGGCAAAGCAGCCCACTTGACTTGCACCCCATCCACCACCTTCAACATTCACTCCCTCCACCACTGATGCACAGTTGGAGCAGTATGTCCCATCTACAAGATGCACTGCAGCAACTCACCAAGGCTCCTTCAACAGCACCTTCCAAACCTGCAACCTCTACCACCTAGAAGGACAAGGGCAGCAGATGCATGGGAACATCACCATCTGCAAGTTCCCCTCCAAGCCACACACCATCCTGACTTGGAACTATAATCACAGTTCCTTCACTGTCGAGGGGTCAAAATCCGAGAACTCCCTAACAGCACTGTAGGTGTACCTACACCCCAAGGACTGCAGCAGTTCACGGCAGCACACCACCACCTTGTGACGGAAATCACACCTGCCAAATGGAAACATTTTAATTTAGTCATATGGAATACTGCTCGAGAACTTTTTACTGGGTACTACAAATGACTATTAAAATAAAAAAGCAGAACTGATTAGCTAAAAAATGTTTGCACATTTGCATTCCGAGAAGACCAGAGCTGGCTAAGAGACAGAAGAAAATTAACCAGTCTAGCTAGAACAATGGGAATACTCCGATTCAATTAGCGAGACTGGCTTTGCCAATAGGAGTAATCAAAAGATATCGATACCCCTTTGACTTTGTAAGAGCCAAACTCCAGCCCCCACTGAGTTTGTCTGAAAGACTCGAAAATTCCAACACCCATCCAGAAACTGTGGTTTCAAACAGAGATGGTCACATGACCTACCTGCTGGGGTAAGATTGAGGTTTTTTGAACTGTGCCTCAGTGAACAAAAGACTGCAACTAGACTGGCAGAGAAAAAGTCTCTCTTTCTGTCTCCCTCTCCAGCAAAGTTCCAGGGAAACCATGGAGGCAGCTTCTAAACCAAGCCTACAGAACTGCACAGACGACCACCAAACAGTTGAAACCTCCCTTCAGCCTTCCGGA
This sequence comes from Heterodontus francisci, assembly GCF_036365525.1. Classification (NCBI taxonomy): domain Eukaryota; kingdom Metazoa; phylum Chordata; class Chondrichthyes; order Heterodontiformes; family Heterodontidae; genus Heterodontus; species Heterodontus francisci. Next base: position 21,104,729 of record NC_090381.1, read on the forward strand.
ACCAGCCTGAAATTGTGCATGTGGCCCCCAGCGAGGACTCCAAGACTTTGACTTCAATGAAGGACAGTATTTGTATTCCATTTATTACCAACTTTACTTTAACCACCCAATTCTTTCTTTCCCTCTATCAATTTATGTGTGTGTGCCTCTTGTATGCAAGCGAGTATATTTTAGCCAGGTTAGAATGCCAAGGTTAATAAACTTGCATCTTTATTATTTAAACTAAAGAAAACCTGTCTGATTGTTCTTCGAATATAATTGCAAATGAACCAGTGAGCAAGGGCTCACTGAGGTAGTAAGCTAAAATCACTGTTGAAAAAGATAAACCCTGTTACAGCCAAACGAGAGGGGAGCCTGAGACCCTTTCCTCATCTAGTCATAACAAGCTTCTCAAGGGCAATTAGGGATGGGCAATAAATGCTGGCCTAACCAGCAACGCCCACATTCCTTGAACGAATAAAAAAAAATCAGCCCAACATCTGTGGAGAAACTTTGAGACTATAATAATCCAAGACAAAGTTGGCATTTGGAAAAATATGGGCTAATAAATTAAAGTCAACACTGATTATTAAAGGCAAATTGTGTTTGACTAATTTGATTTGTTCTTTGTTGAAGTAATGGAGAGAGTTGATGGAGACGGTGCAATTTCTTGAACACCTTTTGAATGTCCAGATACACAATAGATTTGTTAGCAAATTAAAGCCCATGACATTAAAGGTACAGTGACAACATGGATACAAAATTAGCTAAGGGACAAAAAGCAGAGTAGTGGTGAATGTTGTTTTTCAGACTAGAAGGAAGTACAGTGATATTTCTCCAGGGATCAATATTACATTTCTGTAATATTCATTAATGACTTGGCAAATTTCAAAGTTTGCAGATGGTACGAAAGTCAGAAATGGGATAAACAATGAGGAAGTTAGAGACTTCAGGAGGGCATAGACAGTTGAAATGGGTGGAGAATTGGCAGATGAAATTTCAGTGCAGGGAAATGTGAAGTAATACATTTTGGTAGGAGAATGAGAGGTAGTATAAAATGAATGGTACAAGTTCAAAGGATATGAAGGAACAGAGAGCTGGGGGTGTATGTACAGAAATCTTTGAAGGTGACAGATTGAGAAGGCCATTAAAAAAAGTATTAGGATTCTTATTGTCTTCAATTCTAAGCACCATACTTCAGAAAGGATTTAAAGGCCTTGGAGAGGGTGCAGAGGAAATTTACTCTAATTATACCAGGAATGAGGGACTTTGGTTTTGTGGAGACTGGAGAAACTGGTGTTGTTCTCCTTAGGAGAATGTAGAGAAGATTTGACAGAGGTAGTCAAAACATGAACGGTTTTGATAGTTTCCCCTTTTTTTAAACTCTATTTCTTGTAACGTGCTGCTTGAAAGTGTGGTGGAAGCAGATTCCATAGTAACGTTAACAAGAAGAATTGAATAAATAGTTGAAGAAAAAGAACAGGGCTATGGGGAAAGTGGAGAGTGGGACTAATTGGAAATTCTACCAAAGAGCTCCCTTCTGTGCTGTATCCTTCTATCTGAGCACCATATGAGACGGATGATTTAAAAACCTGGTGTAATTAAACACAGAAGTGTCTGAAGCAGAGGAGGAGAGTGAAATTTAAATTTAAAAAAAGGATACATGAGCACTGGAGTCAGGAGATGGGGGTTGACATTTAAATAGGAGTCTCTGATGTAGCTCAGGTAGGAGAACTTTATTATTCAGCAATTTATAAAAAGCCACTGGTTCTGTTCTAACTCCAGACATCCATCAAAACACATCCTTGAAGACTTGTACTTCAAGAACAACCTCAAAGAATCAGAATGGTCACAGCACAGGAGGAGGCCTTTCGACCAGTCCACAAGAACAAATGTAACTAGTCCCACTCCTCTGCCCTTTCCCCATAGCCCTGCAAATCTTGCCCCTTCAAATGCTTATCCAATTCCCTTTTGAAAGCCACGACTGAATCTGCCTCCACCACCCTTTCAGGCAGTGCATTCCAGGTCTCAACCTCTTCCTGTATAAAAAGTGTTTTCCTCATGAAGTCTTCGATTTTTTTGCTTTTCACCTTAGTGATGTCCTCTGGTTTTCCACCAATGGAACAGTTTCTCCCTATCTACTCTGTCCAGACCCCTTATGACTTTGAACACCTCTAACAAATCTCCACTCAACCATCTCTTCTCCAAGAACAGCCCTAGCTTCTCCAGTCTATTCACGTAACTGAGGTTCCTCATCCCTGGAGCCATTCCCATAAATCTTTTCTGCATGCTCTCTCAAGCCATTACATTCTTCCTTAAGTGTGGTGCACAGAATTGGACACAATACTCCAGTTAAGGCTCAACCAGAGTTGTATAAAAGGTTCATCGTAACTTCCTTGCTTTTATACTCTATGCCTCGATTTAGAAAGCCCAGGATCTCATATGTCCTTTTATCCACTTTCTCAACCTGCCCGGTCACCTTCAACAGTTTGTGAACATATACGTACAGGTCTCTCTGCCCCTGAACCCCCTTTAGAATTGTACCCTTTAACTTACATCGCCTCTCCTCATTCTTCCTAACAAAATCTATCACTTCACAATTCCCTGCATTAAATTTTACCTGCACGTGTCCGCCCATTCTGCCAGCTTATGTCACTCTTGAAGGCCATCACTATCCTCCTCACAGTTCACTATACTTCCAAACTCTGCGTCACCTGCAAATTTTGCCCTATACACCCAGGTCTAGGCCATTAATATAGATCAAGAAAAGCAGTGGTCCTAATACCAACCCTGGGGAACACCACTGTATACCTTCCTCCAGTCTGAAAACAACCGTTCACCACTATTGTTTTCTGTCACTTAGCCAACTCCATATCCATGCTGCCACTATCCCTTTTATTCCATGAGCTTCAACTTTTCTGAAAGCCTATTATGTGGCATTTTATCAAACACCTTTTGAAAGTTCATATACACCACATCAACTGCACTACCCTCATCAACCCTATCTGTTACCTCATCAAAAAAACTCAAGTCATCAAGTTAGTTAAAACACTATTGTCCAAGTGACTTGTTAATGTTGTCCCGGATCATAGAGTCAGAATTATACAGCACAGAAACATGCCCTTCCTCCCACCATGTCCAGGCCGGCCATCAAGCCGATCCATTCTAATCCCATCTTCCAGCACTTAACCTGTAGCCTTGTATGCGAAGGCATTTCAAGTGCTCATCTAAATACTTCTTAAATGCTGTGAGGGTTCCTGCCTCTACCACCTCTTCAGGCAGTGTGTTCCGGATTCCAGCCACCCTCTAGGTGAAAAACCTTTTCCTCAAATCCCCTCTAAACCTCCTGCCCCTTACCTTAAATCTATGCCCCCTGGTTATTGATATCGCCGCTAAGGGAAAAAGTTTCTTCCTATCTACACAATCTAAGCCCCTCAATTTTGCATACCTCAAATCAGGTCCCCCCTCAGCCTTCTCCGCTCTAAGGAAAACAACCCTAGCCTAGCCAGTCTCTCTTCATAGCTGAAATGCTCCAGCCCAGGCAACATCCTGGTGAATCTCCTCTGCACCCTCTCCAGTGCAATCACATCCATCCTATAGTGTGGCAACCAGAACTGTACACAGTACTCCAGCTGTGGCCTAACTAGCATTTTGTACAGCTCCATCAAAACCTCCCTGCTCTTCTATTCTATTCCTCAGATAATAAAGGCAAGTATCCCATATGCCTTGCTAACCACCTTATCTACCTGTGCTGCTGCCTTCAGTGATCTATTGACAAGTACACCAAGGTCCCTCTGACCCTCTGTATTTCCTAGGGTCCTACCATTCATTGTATATGCCCTTGCCTTGTTAGTCCTCCCAAAATACATCAACGCACACTTCTCAGGATTAAATTCCATTTGTCACTGCTCCACCCATCTTACCAGCCCATCTATATTGTCCAGCAATCTAAGGCTTTCTTCCTCATTATTTGCACCACCAATTTTCATGTCATCTGCGAACTTAGTGATCATACCTCCTATATTCATGTCTAAATCATTAATGTACACTACAAATAGCAAGGGTCCCAGCACTGATCCCTGCGGTGCACCACTGGTCACAGGCTTCCAATCGCAAAATCAACCCCCCTGCCACTAAGCCAATTCTGGATCCAATTTGCCAAATTGCCTTGGATCCCATGGCTCTTACCTTCTTGACCAATCTGCCATGCGGAATCTTATCAAAAGCTTACAGATTATTAAAATCTTTCCCACTACGGAGGTTAAACTGACTGACCTGTAGTTGCTGAGATAATCCTTACACCCTTTTTGAACAAGGGTGTAACATTTGCAATTCTCCAGTCCTCTGGCACCACCCCTGCATCTAAGGAGGATTGGAAGATTATGGCCCGTACCTCTGCAATTTCCACCCTTACTTCCCTCAGCATCCTGGTGACTCATCAACTTTAAGTACAGCCAGCCTATCTATCGTTTATCAATTGTTAGCCCATCCAGTATCTCAACTACCTTCTCTTTCACAATGACTGAACCAAGGAAGATGCTGGTGAAGAGATGCAAAGTACTCATTTAGTCCTTCTGCCCCCATGTCTAGATCTCCTTTTTGGTCCCGTCCCCTCCTCTTACTACCCATCTACTATTCAAATGCCTATAGAAGATTTTTTTTACCCTTTCATGTTAGCTGCCAGTCTCTTCTCATACTTTTTCTTTGCCCTTCATGTCCTTTTCCACTTCCCCACTAAACTTGGTTCTCACTTGTATTGTCAACTTGACATCCATCACATGGATCCTTTTTCTGCTTCATCTCTCCCTCTTTTTTTGCCATCCAGGGCAATCTGGTTTTGTTTGCCCCACCTTTCCCTCTCATCAGAGTACACCTCAACTGTACTCAAACCATCTCCCTTTTAAAGGCAAACCAGTGTGAGATAACAGTTTCACCTGCCAATCTTTGATTCCAAATTACATTGGACAGATCTGTTCTCAACCCACTGGAGGGCAGGAACAGAGGGGCCTGGGGGTATACGTGCATAAATTGTTGAAGGTGGCAGGGCAGGTTGAGAGAGAGAATGATTAAAAAGGCATATCGGATCCTGGGCTTTATAAGTCGAGGCACAGAGTACTAAAGCACGAAAGCTGCGATGAACCTTTATAAAACACTGGTTTGGCTTCAACTGGAGTATTGTGCCCAATTTAGACGCCATCATTTAGAAAGGATGTGAAGGCTTTAGAGAAGGTGCAGAAAAAATTTCACAGAATGGTTCCAGGGACGAGGGATTCAGTTACATGGATAAATGGAGAAGCTGGGATTGTTCTTCCCTAGAGCAGAAAAGGTTGAGAGGAAATTTGAAAGAGGTGTTCAAAAATCATAAAAACATAGAAAAATAGGAGGAGTAGGCTATTCGGCCCTTTGAGCCTGCTCCGCCATTCAATACAATCATGACTGATCATCCAAACTCAGTAACCTGTTCCCGCTTTCTCCCTGTATCCCTTGATCCCATTAGCCCCAAGAACTATGTCTAACTTTCTTGAATATATTTAATGATTTGGCCTAAACTGCTTTCCGTGGTAGAGAATTCCACAGGTTCACCACTCTCTGGGTGAAGACATCTCTCCTCATCTCAGTCCTAAATGGCTTACCCCTTATTCTTAGACTGTGACCCCTGGTCCTGGACACCCCCGCGGTCTACACAGCGTAGATAAAGGGCGAGAACCAGAGGACATCAATTTAAGGTGAATGGCAAAAGGGCGGCACAGTGGTTAGCATCGCAGCCTCACAGTTCCAGCGACCCGGGTTCAATTCTGGGTACTGCCTGTGTGGAGTTTGCAAGTTCTCCCTGTGTCTGCGTGGGTTTTCTCCGGGTGCTCCGGTTTCCTCCCACATGCCAAAAGACTTGCAGGTTGATAGGTAAATTGGCCATTATAAATTGCCCCTAGTATAGGTAGGTGGTAGGGAAATATAGGGACATGTGGGGATGTGGTAGGAATATGGAATTAGTGTAGGATTAGTATAAATGGTTGATGGTCGGCACAGACTCGGTGGGCCGAAGGGCCTGTTTCAGTGCTGTATGTCTAAAACTAAAAAACAACAGTGGCTCGAGGAAAAATATATATATATTTTTTTGAAACACAGCCAGTGATGAGGATCTGGAATGCACTGACTGAGGGCATGGTAGAGGAAGAATAAGCACCTGAAGGGAAAAACATTTTCAGGACTATGGGGAAAGGGTGGGGGGGGGGGGGCGGGGGGTGCAACTAGCTGAGTTGCTCTTGCAGAGAGCTGGCATGGACACAACTAGTCAATAGCCTCCCCGTGCTGTAACCATTTTATGATTTATGAAATTGGCCCCCTCCAATTATGTATTTTTACTCTACATTGCTCCTTATCCTTTTCCATAGCCAATCTAAACCTTATGATACTTACAGTCACTGTTCCCTAAATGTACCCTGATGACACTTGACCGACCTCAATCCACAGAACTAGATCCAGCAATGCTTCCTGCCCAATTGGGCCAGAAACAAACTAAGAAAATTCTCCTGAACACACTTCAGAAACTCTTTCACCTCTCTGGCCTTTCCATTATTATCCCAGTCTATTTTAGGATAATTGAAGTCCCCCCACTGTCACTACTCTATGGCAACGAGAAACAGTTTACTTGTGGCCTGTTCAGAACTCAATCTAACCATTTACCACTGTAAACAGATATCCCTTCTGCTCTGCGCTAACCCATGATTGATCTTATCCTGAATGCTTCAAGCTGAACCTAGGCCAACTGCACCAGCGTATCCCACAGACTGAAGCCAGACCAATTGTGCCAGCATATCCACATGACTTAATTTCAGATGTAAAATTTCAGAACTAGATTTTCATTGAACGATCATTTACAACTTAAGACCGTGACTCTAGAAAGAGCAGCCTATTCAAGCAATGTGTTGCTGGAGGACTACTTTACAGAGTGCAAACGTTGCACCACAGATAGACAGGGCACAGGTCTGTGCAACTGATTTCCCACACAGTAAGCTCCTGATTCAAATCATATTCACTTGGAGCAGTTACTATGTGGCAGACGAGCTTAAAAAGAATGAAACTACAAGATCAATCACACTGTTCAAATACAGTCCATCCACTTAGCCAGACAGTGTCACTTGTCTTCTGCCTGAGCTCTTAACATCCCAGACAGATGATGAATGGAAACTCAAGAGATACCTGGAATAGCAAGGTTACAATGGACACAAACGACAGGAATGGGGCAACCGCAAGACTGTATGAGGTACCACTGCCATATATCAAGTTTCATCATTAATATTGAGCTCAAATTTCTTAGCCTGAAATCCTCTGATCTTTCATATACTGGTTACTGTGCCTACCCTTCTTTTGAGCCTCTCTCTTTCCTTCAGTATAAGGGTGTCTGCCTTAGCAATGACAGGCACAATGTTCACTTTATTGTGTATAGCCTTCATGAACTCCACATCCAGGGGTTTCAGTCTGGAAAAAACAAATACAACAGATAATTGGAAGACTTTGCTAACAGGCCATCTTAAGCAGTGCTGATGTGACTCATAAGACAAAGAAAGGAAAGCTTAGATTATTTAATTACGTGTGGTGGACTGAGATTGGAAAGGAGAGAAAGCAAATGATTGAAAAATAGAATGAGCAATGGTAACAAATCATTTTTTTAAAAACTGAATTTTAGGAATAGAGACTGGACTCTTCCATCCTCACCTCAGGAGGCTTAGTCACCAGACAAACCCTCCCCCCAGAAAAACCTGATATTGGTTGTCACATCAAGCAGTTTCTCATTTCCTACTTGAGATTAAATGCATTACACATCACTTTAAATGCCCAACTGGTAGTTTGGGCCACAGTCAATAACTGAAGCATTGAGAACACTGCAATGACTGTGAGCCACTCCTCTTTCGTATTGCAGAGGTGTTCCTGCAACAACTCTGTTGCCAGATTATTTCACTGCACTAAAACAGTAACTATGCTTACCCATGGCCAAAAGGAGAGATGAAATAAAAGCAGCAGTGGACCCGGTTATCAATTATGTGACGTCTGTTCAATCCACTTTCGTCATGCAGGTAGCGCTCAAACTGCTCATCAATGTACGAAATAATTGTCTTAAAGCTGAGAAAGATCAAAAAAAAACAATTGGCTGGAGTGGGACAAACAAACCTTCGACAAGAACCCACCTGGCAGTCTGAGTTTTACAAGGCATCTGCAGCAGGTAGTTGCAGAATACTGCAGCAATCCTTCAAACATATTGCTCAGTACACCAAGCAAAGTTAGTCTCAAATAATTTTTACTCCAGTAATCCTAGTATTAAATTGCTACAAGCTGCAGGCAGTATGACTCATGACAGTGCCAATGTCAGCTACAGCAAAGACAGGTACCGCAATTGAACAGTAGCTGCCAGCCACTGATTATGGGTATGCACCATTGAGTCTGCCAGTCACCACAAGCATGTGCCACCCACCAAAAAATGTCCACACCATTACATACATCAGCTAGTGGATTCGTGCCAGTCACAAGTAACAACTATTCATCATTGTGTCAGCCAGCCACAGAAGCAACAGACCTGTACCAGTCACAGCAAACCTGCACCCTTGCAGTTGCAAAACATGAGTGGCAGACACCATAATTTGATTACAGGTGAGGCACTGAGAAGTCAAAAGATTCGACATTCCAAAAGTGTTATAATACAATGGAATGCAAGAAATTATTTAAAGTTAGAGTGTACAGGACACTGCAGAAAACAGACCCAAACCATTGATTTTCTGTATTTATTTATTTAGAGATATAGCACTGAAACAGACCCTTCGGCCCACCGATTCTTTAGATTCTGTATACGCTTTCTGATTTGCCCTATAAAAGCCTTTGCCTGCAAGGAACTACAGTTGGTGTACAACTTAAGTTTCAGCCTTTCATCACTTCCACCAGCATCACCACAACACTGCAGTCAGCTAGCAGCAGAGTACAGGCACCACAGTAAGCCAATCAGGAAACAGCCTACAGGCTGAATAACAGTTAATTAGAATTTCTACCCATCAAGAAAAATATTGAGGCATTAATAAATTACAAAAGCTGTCGCCTAAATCAAAATCTGTAATTAACTTTACAAAGTCATAGTATGCTGCTTCTCAAATCAGTCAAAGGGTTTGCAGTGTATACTGCTTATAATGAAGTTTACCCACTGACATTTGCCATTTCATATAGAATTTTTCGTTAAACCAAGCTTATCCTGTTTTTCTATCAAGACGGCAGTGCTGTTGCCTCCTACTCCAGATTTTGCTGCACCTACCTGCGCTCCAATGCACTAACTGAATGTACAAGCCAATGTACATTAAATACATGCTCCACTCACTGGAATTTCAATTGTATTTTAAATAGGCAGCAACTGGAGTCACTGATTATCTGAGAACAGGTAAGATTAATCAGATCACGCATAAAAGTGAGTCATCTCAGTTGGTCTTTAACAAGCAACATTTCACCTTACCCATTTGGTTTTAAGAGGCAAGGAAGGAAAAAAAGACTATACATGGCAATAACTTTGATATGAAGCTAACTGTTACAAGTAGCTTTTACTGTATTACCACACAAGTGACTGGAGAAGCACAACACTGCAGTTACCATTCACACTGAATATTGGAGAAGTATGTCAATTCGTGAACGACTGCATGAGAATTATAAACTAGCTGGATTAGCAGGTGGGGGCAAATGCAACTCTCAATGTAGAAAAATGCAAAGTACAGAAATATACTTTGGAAAAGAACACACCTTAGAAAAAAAGTAGAACTTTAAAATCGATGAGCAGCGCAGAGGCACCTTTGTCTACAGATACACAGGCCATTAAAAGTGGCAGCATAAGCAAGGCCATAAAAAGGCCAATAAAATTCTTGGTATTGTGTCTTGAGGTATACAATGGAACTTCAAAGCATTAATTTTCAACTTGTGTAAGATTTTAATTACACTGTAACTGGAGTATTGCAGTTAGTTTTGAACGCCCCATTATAGAAAGATATAAAAGCAGTGGAAGAGATAGTCTAGAATCACTAGGGTGCTGCTAAGGATGATGAGTTACTTATGAAGAGAAGTTGGGATTTTTTTTCATTGGAAACAATGAGGAAAAGGGTGACATCATAGAAGTTTCAAGAATTATGAGGTAAACCATTTCTGTTATGCCAACAAGTGGAAACAAAAAAAGCAGATTTAAGATAACCACATACAAAATCAAACTTTAAAGGAAATAGAAAATAATTCTTCACACAGATGGTAATGAGAATGTGGAATACTCTGCAAAAGCTCTGGTAGTTGAAACAGAATCCATTAATTATGTGAAAAGGAACTTGGTCGGCCAAACGGCCTTTTTCAGTGCTATGACTATCATTTGACCCTAGTAAATATTAATCTGTGCATATCATTTACTGCTTAAGTTTGTTAAGTAATTAAAAGTTCCGCTCAAAGCTAGTCATAATTCTTCACACATTCATGAGACTGATAGTCTGTGGACTTGGTCAACTTCCTTGAATGAAGATCAACACGAAGGTCACGACTCTAACCTTATCACAGATGGGTATTGGTTAAAGTCTTTAGAAAGGACAGGAAAATTGGAAATGGAATAGCAATATTGATAAATGGCACAATTCCATTACCCAGAAAGAGGGCATATCAGCAAAGGTGTGCAGGCAGTAGAAAATACTCTAAGTAGAATTGAGGAATAGTAAAGGATGCAAGACTTTGATGGGAGTTATCTACAGATCTCATGATAGTGATATGTCTTAGTCCGTTAAAGGAAGCAAGAGAATAAATAGTGGAGGCTCTGAGCATTTTGCAATCCTTTCTGCCTACAGATGTGAGGGCTGGAGACAGTTAATGTTGTACCAATGTTTTAAAAAAAAGGAGAAAGGGATAGGCCGAGTAATTACAGGCCAGTCAGCCTAACCTTGGTGGGAAAATTATTGAAACAAAATTGAGTATCAGGATAAATCTTTGTTTAGAAAGGCACAGATTAATCCAAGATTGGAAATGCTAGGGTTGTTTTCTTTTCAACAGAGGAGGCGGACAGGAGACCTAACTGAAGTGCATAAAATTATGAGGGGTCTAGATAGAGTGGATTGGAAGGCCCTATTCCCCTTGGTTGAGAGGTTCATAACCAGATCTGGAATTTGAGAGATTTTGAGGGGAATTTTTTTAAAACCCAGACTGCGATGGATATCTGGAACTCACTGTCTGAAAGGGTGGTAGAGGAAGAACCCCTCATAACATTTAAAAAGTACTTGGGATATGCACTTGGAGTATAGACCAAGAGCTGGAAAGTAGGATTATACTGATGGCTACTTGCCGACGCAAACATGAGCTGAATGGGCTCTTTCCCAGTTGTAAATTTTATGATTCTATCATAACTCAGTGGTATGCATAAACATGGGGACCTGAGAAACTTGCTTAAGGTAGCAATATTGGATTTTAATTTTTATAGACTGGGAGAAGCAGAAGAGCTCGAGTCCCAAAGGCAGCAAATTTCTTCAGTGTATACAAGATAGCTTTCTAGAACAATAAGTTGTTGCACCAACAAGAAAACAGGCCATATTAGATTTAGTGAGGAGTAATGTTCCTGAATTGGTCAATAATCTAATAAGGGAACACCTAGTTAACAGTGACCATATGATTGAAACCTAATGTTGAATTCTGAGGCAAAAGAGCACAAACTAAAGATTTTAAATTTAGGTAAGGGAGACTTGAGGGTGCAAACAGAAACTGACCACAGTAGAACTATTAATGGATAAACTACAGAAACAGTGGGAGGTGTCCAAAGACTTATTTGGTAGAATACAAGACCTGTAACATAGGTAAACCTCTTGTCCTTTAGGGCTGTGTAATTAAACAACCCTGGTCAACAGGAGAAGTGAAAGACAGCATAAAACTAAAAGAAAAGACTTAGATAAATGCTAAGAGTAGAGATTCCTCAGACTGGGAGAGGTATACAAAGAACAGCAAAGGGATACTGAGAAAGTACCAAGAACTGTAAAATGGGAATACGAGACTGAATGTTATTGAATGCATTATTTCTGGCCAACCCGTTATAGGAAAAACATTGGAACCCTAGAAAGAATGATCCCGGGAATGAGAAGTTATATCTATGAAGAAAAACTGGTGTGGGTGTGAGAAATGGGAATTTTTCCACAAAGTCATTAGAGATCCAAGAGGTTGTCAAAAAAAAGTTTTAAACAGGATTTTGTGACAATGGAGCACAGATTGAGTATTATTCAAAGGAATGAATAGGTCATTTAGAATTTTTTCAGTTACATAAAGCATTCCATATTCTAATAAGTGTTCACTGAGACAGAGACTACAAAATCAAATGAAATGGAATTAGATAAGCATGCGAAACGTAAGGATATGAGGAACAGCAGGGGAATAAGATTGGAGTAGATAGTTTCAGTACAAGAGCTAGCACAGGTATAATGGCTGAAAGGCCTTCTACTCTGCTGCCTTTTCTACAATTCTATGAACTTGAAGCTGTATAGTGATTTGCTGAATGTATTGTTATCTTAGGTTTGTGCAGGTACATTCTCAAAAGTCCTTCACCTAAAAGCTTGTTCAGCCCTCACATTCTGATCATCCAACTTGCATTTCTATGAACTTAGCAGTTGGTGAGAGAAAATCTGGTGCTTAAATTAGGTGATTTACATCACCATGAGTTTAGATAGTCCAAGCAAAAATTTGATTTTTTTTAGCATGTCAGTATTTTTGCTGTTGAACTTGTATCTGAATATTGAGCACATTACAAATGCCCTACTGCATAGATTGTACCCATTTTAGATAAAGATTAGAACTTGTTTTTGCAGTTACTCATATATTGGAGGTCGTTAAATTATTGATGGCTGAGATTTTGTTTCCAAGCTTGGTATTGTGAAAATAGTTTCTGATGAGTACAGTACTGCAGTTGTTTCTCTTGACAGTTTTTTTTTTATTTGTTTGCGGGATGTAGGCATCACTGGCTAGGCCAGCATTTGTCGCCCTTAAATTGAGTGGCTTGCTAGGCCATTCAGAGGGCATTTTCAGAGTCAACCACATTGCTGTGGGTGTGGAGTCCCATGTAGGCCAGACCAGGTAAGAGACAACAGATTTCCTTCCCTGAAGGAAATTAGTGAACCAGATGGATTTTTACAACAATTGACAATGGTTTGATGGTCATTCAACTAGCTTTTTAATTCCAAATTTATTAATTGACTTCAAATTTCACCATCTGCCATGGTGGGATTCGACCCATGTCCCCAGAGCATTAGCCTGGGCTCTGGATTACTAGTCCAGTGACATTACAACTAGGTCACCGCCTCCCAGTGCGAGTGTCAGCACTTTGAGCAGCCAACCTGAACAGATTTACCCGACAGCAGTTCCTCAAAATCTCCCTCTCAAACATCAAACACTCGTTGCTTTAACCCCTCGAACTGGCAGGATGGTCTAGCTGTGAGAACCTGCACCTTGGCACATTATCTAAAGATGAAAGTAGGATGAAATAGAGAACTCCTTGCAACACAATGGTGAATCTATGCTGGAAATCTTTTTTTGGAACAGAGGAGGCAGAGGGGAGATTTAATTGAGGTGTACAAGATTGAGGGATCGAGATAAAGTGGATAGGAAGGAACTATTTCCCTTGGCAGCGGGATCAATAACCAGGGGGCATAAATTTAAAATCAAATTCGAGGTGAGTTGAGAAGTGTTTTCACCCAGAGGGTAGTAAGGGTCTGTAACTCACTGCCTGAAAGAATGGTAGAGGCAGAACCACTCATGGCACATAAAAACGCTTGGATAGAGACTTGAAGTTCTGTAACCTACAGGGCTATGGACCAAAAGATGGAAAATGGCATTAGGTTCTTTTTTGCTGTCACAGACACCATGAGCCGAATAGCATCCTTCACTGCTGTGAATTTCTATGTCTAAGAAAAAAAAGTTGCAAGGAATATCAAGGACAACACAAAAGGGGATTTTTAGAAGAGAAAAAGGGCAGCTAAGAGTGAGGTGGGCCCCATAAAGCTAGACACTGGTAACCCTAATTGAAAAACAGTAAATGACAATCTTGCTAAATATATACTTTATATTTAATATGTTAAAATAATGGAGAAAATAAGACTGAAGATAGATAGATCTCCAGGATCTGATGGCTTCCACACCTGGATATTAAAAGGGGACGAAGAAATTGAAGATACTCTCATGATTTCCCAAAATACACTCGATTCAGAAATTGTCCCTTCAGATTGAAGATTTGCCAATATCACTCCACTATCTAAGAAGGGAGTTAGAGATAAGCTAGGAAATTAGAGGCCTATTAGTTTAACAATTGCTGTGGGGAAGTTATTAAAATCTATTACTAGGAAGACAGTGATCTAGCACTTAATCAGCTAGTCAGAGAGCACCAGTGTGGATTTGTAATGGCTAAGTAATGTCCAAAGAACTTAGCCAAATTTAAGGTGGTAAATAATGTGGTAGATAAGGAAGTGTTTATGGATGTTATTTATATGAAGGCATTTGACAAGGTTCCACTTAGAGATTGCTAACAAAAATGAGTTATTTAAGGAAAGCCAGCATGGATTTTTTAAGGGAAAATCATGTTTAACTAACTTCCTGGCTTTCTTTTGAGTAGCTAAGAGAGAGGGTTGATGAGGGCAATGCTGTTGATGTGCTGTACATGGACTTTCAAAAGGCGTTTGATACAGTGCCACACAACAGACGTGAGCAAACTTGTAGCTCATGAAATAAAAGGGACTGTAGCAACATGGATACGAAACTCGCTGAGTGACAGGAAACAAAGAGTAGTGGTTAATGGATGTTTTCCAGGCTGGAGGAAGGTTTGTCGTGGAGTTCCCCAGGGGGTCTGCATTGGGACCCTTGCTTTTCCTGACACATATTAATGACCTAGACCTTGGTGTACAGGGCACAATTTCAAAGATTGCAGAGGATACGAAACTTGGAAGCATTGTGAACGGTGAGGAGGATAGTGTAGAACTTCAAAAGGACAGACAAGTTGGTGGAATGGGCAGACGGGTCGCAGATGAAGCTCAATACAGAGAACGGTGAAGTGATTCATTTTGGGAGGAAGAACATGGAGAGACAATATAGAATAAAGGGTACAATTCTAAAGCGGGTGCAGCAGCACAGGGACCTAGATGTATATGTGCATAAGTCATTGAAGATGGTAGGACAGGTTGAGAGAGAGGTTAATAAAGCATACAGTATCCTGGGCTTTATTAATAGGGGCATAGAGTACAAGAGCAAGGAAGTTATGTTGAACTTGTATAAGACACTAGTTTGGCCTCAACTGGAGCAATGCTTCCAGTTCTGGGTGCCACACTTTAGGAAAGACGCGAGGGCATTGGAGAGAGTACAGAAAAGATACAAATTTATGATTCCAAGGACGAGAAATTTCAGTTACAAAGATCGACTGGAGAAGTTAGGACTGTTTTCCTTGGGGAAGAGAAGGCTGTGAGGTGATTTGATAGAGGTATTCAAAATCATGAGGGGTCTGGACAGAGTAGATAGGGAGAAACTGTTCCCACTCGTGAAAGGATCGAGAACAAGAGGCACAGATTTAAAGTAATTGGTAAGAGAAGCATAAGTGACATGAGGAACATAGGAAGAGTAGGCCATTCAGCCTCTCGAGCCTGTCCCTCCATTCAATGAAATCATGGCTGATCCGCAGCCGAACTCCTTATACCTGCCTTTGGCCCATATCCCTTAATATCTTTGCTTAACAAAAATCTATCTCAGATTTAAAATTAACAACTGTTCTAGCTTCAACTGCTGTTTGTGGGAGAAAGTTCCAAACCTCTACCACCCTTTGCGTGAAGTGCTTCCTAACATCTCTCCTGAACAGTCTGGCCCTAATTTTTAGACTATGCCTCCTTGTTTCAGAATCTCCAACCAGTGGAAATAGTTTCTTTATCAAGCCTGTCTTTTCCGGTTAATATCTTGAAGACTTCAATTAGATCACCCCTTAACCATCTAAATTCTAGTGAAAACAGGCTTAATTTGTGTAATCTCTCCTCGTAACTTAACCTCTGTAGTCCAGGTATCATTCTTGTAAACCTACATTGCACTCCCTCCAAGGCCAATATATCCTTCCTAAGGTGTGGTGCCCAGAACTGCTCTCAGTACTCCAAGTAGGGTCTAACCAGGGTTCTGTACAGTTGTAGCATAACCTCTGTCTTTATACTCCAATCCTCTAGATATAAAGGCTAGCATTCCATTAGCTGTTTTGATTATTTTCTGCACTTGCTCGTGGCATTTTAAAGATCTATGCACCTGAACCCCCAAGTCTCTATGGACATCCACTGTAGTTAACCTCTTCCCATTTAGAAAGTACCCTGCTCTATCATTTTTTGGTCCAAAATGGAAAACCTCACACTTGCCCATATTGAAATCCATCTGCCACAGTTTTGCCCACTCACCTAGTCTGTCAATATCTCCTTGCAATTTTATGCTATCATCTTGACTGTCTACAATGCAACCTAACTTTATATCAGCAAATTTGGATATATGAATTACTATGCCATCATCCAAGTCGTTAATAAATAATGTGAATAATTGAGGCCCCAACACAGATCCCTGTGGGACACCACTAGTCACATCCTGCCAATCAGAGTACTTACCCATTATCCCTACTCTCTGTCGCCTACCACTCAACCAACGTCCTAACCATGTCAATAATGCCCTCAACTCTATGGGCTTCTCCCTTACTTAATCTCTTATGTGGGACTTTATCAAATGCCTTCTGGAAGTTCATATAAATAACATCCATAGGCATCCCCCTGTCCACTACCTTAGTCAACTTTTTCACACAGCGAGTGGTTAAGGTCTGGAATGCACTGCCTGAGAATGTGGTGGAGGCAGGTTCAAGTGGAGCATTCAAAAGGGAATTAGACAGTTATTTGAAAAGGAAGAATGTGCCGGGTTACGGGGAGAAGGTGGGGGAATAGAACGGAGGGAATTGCTCTTTCAGAGAGCCCGTGTGGATACGATGGACCAAATGACCGCCTTCTGCACTGCAACGATTCTGTGATGCATATGGAATTGAAGGTAAACTACTGGAATGCGTAGGGAATTAGTTAGGAGGTAGGAGACAGTAGGGACAAAAGGATACACACTTCAATTGGCAGGATGAGAGACTAGTGGTATCTCCCAGGGATCTATACTGAAGCCTCAGCTTTTCACTATATTTGTAAATGCCTCAGATGAAGGAAGAGAGCCAAAAACCAAGTTTACTGTTCCTATGTTATCTTCTAAGTTGATCAGTTAATTGTGAAAGGTTTTAGATGATCCTATATAATTTCAAAAACCAGAAAGAAAACCTCTGACTGACTTGAATAAGAGAACAGGTGTCTTTAGTGAAATTAATACATTTGATCAGCATGGGGTCCCTACTCCAGTACAATACATGCTGTATAATATATGAATTAGGAGCAGGAATAGGCCACTCGGTCCCTCGAGCCTGCTCCACCATTCAATAAGTTCAGGGCTGAACTGATTACTCTACATTTCCACCTACCCCCAATAACCTTTCACCCCCTTGCTCATCAAGAATAATGTGCATCTCAACCACCATAGTAATCGAAAACATTTATACACCAGCTTTAACGTGGAACAATGTCCCACAGTGCCTCAAAGATGCATGAAAAATATGGGCCCAGAACCAATTAGAGATATAAGATGGGGTAACCATAGGCTTGCTCAAGGAGGTGGGTCTTTTGTTGTCGTCTAAAAGCAGAGGTGGGGGTATTTAAATAAGGGATTTCCAGAAAGTGGGACAGATGCAATTAAAGGCCTTGGCCTCAGGGAAGGATAGTAGGTTGAACATAAAGGTAAGAATTTTATATTTGAGGAGTTGTGCAGGAGTAGGTGGACAGTTTTAAAAATATTCTACAGCAGCAAGTGCTTCTAGGTATGTGGACTTTATGATACTTTCAGGACTGCTCAACTAACAAAATACTAGAATCCAAAATTTAAACAAGGCTTAATTGTCAAAACTGGCATCACAAAACCTGCTCCAATTGTAATTTACAACAGGCCAACATACCAGTCCTGGCTGTTTATGGCATCCCCATATCCTGGTGTATCAACAACCGTCAGACGCAGCTTCACACCACGTTCTTCAATCTCTACAGTTGAAGCCTCAATCTGGACTGTTCTTTCAATTTTCTCTGAAATAAAGACAGGTGCTTGTGAACCACAGGGAGATCAAATTGCTGGTGTTTTATCACCTACACAATTTGGGTTTTTCCAAATATGATTGGGATGGAATAACTTGGCAAGATTTTGGATGAGACACCCTCTGGACAGGTTTAGCTCCATCCTATGACACTGCATTATCTCCAACTTGGAGGCTGGATAAGAGGCCTGCTCTGGGATTCCCAAACTTACACAACAGCCACAAGTCAATTCAAAAGTGACCCAGGTGACTTTCACCCTCCTTCCTCTGAATATATACTTGCTCCCTGGCTCAATGCTACCCCCAATAACACAGCTGGCATCAGTAACCAGGCAAAGCAATACGACTTTCTATTGTATCGTGCACTGCATATGGGCCAGATCTAGGGACAACGAATTTCACCTCTCCCTGCATGGCCTGTATCACCAACTCCAAATGCATACAACACCTCTTCCACTCACAACAATCTATGTTCTGTTCATCCCATGACCAAAGTCAGGCCAGAAAGCGAAGGGAAACCTGAAGGAGAGATCCTGGTTGTGTTTGCGAGGAGAGGGGGCAAAGGTAAGAGGTATAAATACAGACTCTCTGCAATAGCAAAGTGCACAAAGGCCAATTCAGAATCAGATTTTTTTTTCTTTATTCATTTATGGGAATTTTATTCATTCATGCTGGCTATGCCAGCAGTTATTGCCCATCCCTAATTGCCCTTGAGAAGGTGGCGGTGAGCTGCCTTCTTGAACCGCTGCAGTCCTTGTGAGGTTGGGAGAATGAAGGAACGGTGATATAGTTCCAGGTCAGGATGGTGTGTGACTTGGACAGGAACTTGCAGGTGGTGTTCCCATGCATCTGCTGCTCTTGTCATTCGAGGTGGTAGAGGTCACGGGTTTGGTAGATGGTACGCACTGCTGCCACTGTGCGTCGGTGGTGGAGGAAGTGAATGTTTGTGGATGGTGTGCCAATCAAGTGGGCTGCTTTGTCCTGAATGGTGTCAAGCTTCTCGAGTGTTGTTGGAGCTGCACCCATCCAGGCAAGTGCAGAGTATTCCATCACACTCCTGACTTGTGCCTTGTAGATGGTGGACGGGCTTTGGGGAGTCAGGAGGTGAGTTACTTGCCGCAGGATTCCTAGCCACTGACATGCTCTTGTAGCCACGGTATTTATATGGCTACTCCAGTTCAGTTTCTGGTCAATGGTAGCCCTTAGGATGTTGATGGTGGGGGATTCAGCGATGGTAATGCCGTTGAATGTCAAGGGGAGATGGTTAGATTCTCTCTTGTTGAAGATGGTCATTGCCTGGCACTTGTGTGGCGCGAATGTTACTTGCCACTTATCAGCCCAAGCCTGGATATTGTCCAGGTCTTGCTGTCTTTCTACACGAACTGCTTCAGTATTTGAGGAGTCGTGAATGGTGCTGAACATTGTGCAATCATCAGCGAACATCCCCACTTCTGATCTTATGATTGAAGGAAGGTCATTGATGAAGCAGCTGAAGATGGTTGGGCCTAGGACACTACCCTGAGGAACTCCTGCAGTGATGTCCTGGAGCTCAGATGATTGACCTCCAACAACCACAGCCATCTTCCTTTGCCCCCCGATTCCCATTGACTCCAGTTTTGCTTGGGCTCCTTGATGCCATACTCGATCAAATGCTGCCTTGATGTCAAGGGCAGTCACTCTCACCTCACGAGTTCAGCTCTTTTGTCCATGTTTGAGCCAAGGCTGTAATGAGGTCAGGTGCTGAATGGCCCTGTCGGAACCCAAACTGGGTATCACGGAGGAGGTTATTGCTAAGCAAGTGCTGCTTGATGGCACTGTTGATGACACCTTCCATCACTTTGCTGATGATTGAGAGTAGACTGATGGGGCGGTAATTGGCCGGGTTGGACTTTTCCTGCTTTTTGTGTACAGGACATACCTGGGCAATTTTCCACATTGTCGGGTAGATGCCAGTGTTGTAGCTATACTGGAACAGCTTGGTTAGGGGTGCGGCAAGTTCTTGAGCACAGGTCTTCAGTACTACGGCCGGAATATTGTCAGGACCCATAGCCTTTGTAGTATCCAGTGCCTTCAGTCATTTCTTGATATCACGCGGAGTGAATCGAATTGGCTGAAGTCTGGCATCTGTAATGCTGGGGACTTCAGGAGGGGGCCGAGATGGATCATGAACTCGGCACTTCTGGCTGAAGATTGTTGCAAATATACAAAATATACAAACTGGGTGGTTTTATTTTAATTAAAAAAAAGTAAACAGATGAAACTCTCTGCCGTTCTGCCTTATCTTTCGCACTGATGTGCTGGGCTCCCCCATCATTGAGGATGGGAATATTTGTGGAGCCACCTCCTCCACCCACTGTCCACCATCATTCAGGCTGGATTTTTTTTTATTTATTCATTCATGGGATGTGGGCGACGCTGGCCAAGCCAGCATTTATTGCCCATCCCTAATTGCCCTTGAGAAGGTGAGCTGCCTTCTTGATGTGGCAGGACTACAGAGCTTAGATCTGATCTGGTGGTTATGGGATCGCTTAGCTCTGTTTATTGCATGCGGCATTTATTGCATTTAGAGTTAGAGAGATACAGCACTGAAACAGGCCCTTCGGCCCGAGTCTGTGCTGACCATCAGCCACCCATTTATACTAATCCTACATTAATCCCATATTCCCTGCCACCTACCTACACTAGGGGCAATTTACAATGGCCAATTTACCTATCAACCTGCAAGTCTTTGGCGGTGGGAGGAAACCAGTGCACCCGGCAAAAACCCACGCGGTCACAGGGAGAACTTGCAAACTCCGCACAGGCAGTACCCAGAATCGAACCAGGGTCCCTGGAGCTGTGAGGTTGCGGTGCTAACCACTGCGCCGCCCAATTATATCCCATATAAGCGCCACAAATTATTCCTTCATATCAGACGATGCTAGAAGGGGCTATAGACAAAAGGCTACCTTCCTACACATATTCTGAATGTCCCTGCATTCAGCCATTCTGGACAATGGTCCAAGAGACAGGAACCATGACATGCATTGCAATCCAGAGAAGCCAGCTCAATTGTTTTTTGGGCTTACCCACTAGAAAGCGAGTCCCGCTACCCCAAAATAAGGTTAATACATCTCACAATTGGAAGAAAATACATCCTTTCTCTGTGCCAATGTGAAGCCCTTCCCTGAATCATGTCACTGAAGCACATACAGGACACTGTCAGAATAAGTCATGTTTGGCTTTTGCCTGGAACTGGAGAAATACCAATTTGACATACATTCCTGGAGACTCACGTATCACAATTTGCCCTTCCAGCACAGTGAACTACCCAATGACCCCAAAAGACATTACAACTAATGAGCAAAGCACCCACCGCGCCCCCCCCCCCTCCTCAGAAACCATCAAACTAGATGCCACATCCTTAACCCACATTGCTCCCAGCTCAACCATTGTTCGAACAATAAGTAAAATGGTTTGTGCAAGCTTTTGAGAATTCAGTTATAAAAAATACATTTCCAGCACTTTACCTGCAGCTCCAGGGATAACTCTCTCAGGGTAGAGGTCAGTCAGGAAAAGGCTGTTAATTAGCGTTGATTTGCCCAGGCCAGACTCACCTGCACAGAAAACAATCACATTAAAGTAGACCATCACTAGTCTTCTGCATTAACTAATGCATTTAACTTCATAGGTGCCAACTTGTTGGGAAAACTAAAATTTACACTTGACCCTGTTTGAGAAGTGAACCAAGTATCTGAAAATTTACAGTAGAAAGCAAGTCCAAATTCTAAAATCCCAATTATATTGGGCTGTGTGGAGTACAGTATAAATTGACCATTTTCATATTTAAGTCGAATCGGTACACATGGAGCTCCTTACTGGTTGCTGCAAGATTCTACATCAAATCAATCCGAAGCACTAATGGTGCTCAAGTCCACAACACAAAATTGTCCATAATGGAACACAACACTTAAACATATTACCTGAATGAAGCCTATGCTATGCACTTTAAAGGACTAGTGTAGAGCAGGGTTGTCCAACCTTTCAGACAGAGGGCCACATTATGATTTTTGCTCGACCTGGGGGGCCGTTGAGCAAATTTCGAAAGATAAAGGCATTAAAAATGTATCTCACTAATAAACAACTAATGTATATTTTGTGAAGAAACATTAGATGAGAAGATTAATTTACTGATTTACTTTCTCATCACTATATTCAAAACTGATTTAGTGACATACTTGGCATTGTATTTGCTTGCATAGTAGTCAATCGCTGCCTGCACACTTGATGTAGCAATGCAGAGTATTCTGGATAGATGTCCATCTGTCAGGAGAGACCTTGATCTCACTTCCCGCTCTCTCTCGGTGTGACTCTGTCTCTTTCAAACATATGAATTAGGAGAAGTAGGTCTTTTGGCCCCTTGAGCCTGCTCCGCCCCCCGTCCCATCTCAGACAAGGGGACACAGATTGAAAGTTTTGGGCAAAAGACGCAGAGGGAATATGAGGAAGCACATTTTTTTTTTAATACACATTGGGTGGTAATGACCTGGAACTCACTGCCCACAGGGTGGTGAAAGCAGAGACGATCAATGATGTCAAGAGGATTTTGGATGGCCACCTGAGAAACAGACTTGTACAGCTGCGGGGATCGAGTCAGGGAATGGGTCTGACTGCAAAGCTCCGTGGAGAGCCGGCATGGACTCGAAGTGTACTCAAAGTACTTCATCTCTAAAATGATAAGCTATTTTATACAAATTACAAATCATTTAATCCTACCTAAAATAAATACAAATTAACTGCACTGTGCAGGGTTTTCTTTATTTTTAAAAAGCTATAGTCCTTAAATGGAATAGCGTAAATTCTGTATGAAGCAGTAATTATACTTAAAATGGAAAATCTAAATGTACTGCAGTCTTATTCCATGGTGTAACAAATCTATCCATCTAGTAAATTCTGAATCACTACTGACTGCCATCAACTTGCTGCAGCAACCACCTTCTGCTCACTGTCTGATGGGTTCTGAGGAAGGAACGAAGGAATGAGTAAACATAAAAGACAAAAGAAAGTAGAGCGAGAAAAAAGGAGAAAGCGAAAAGAAATGTGAATGTAGACATAAACAGGCAGTAAGAATTAAAAGCGAGAACACCAGAATGACCGATATACAAACAGCTACATTTTCTTGTCCAGAGCATCTTTACAGGGGATTAACTATTAAAATAATAGCGTTCTGTGGTTTAACATTATTACCCTCAAATCAGTTAGCAATGCTATTAGGAGATCCACTTTGAATACAACAATCCTCTACAAAAACTCATCTGCATTAAACCTGGAGCAAGGAACAGTCCAATTCCACAATGAGCTTTCAAACCCTGAAATATGAAACATCGTGTCTTCAGAAAAAACATTCCTCACACTTGCACACCACCCCCCCCCCCCCCCCCACAACATGCAGAGCTGACAACTTATACAAAAATACTGAAAGTTTGTCAAGGGATATAAATAAAGCACACTTACCAACTACCATGAGTGTGAATTCAAACCCTTTCTTCACAGATTTACGATGCACCTGATTAGGAAGATTGGCAAATCCCACATAGCCAGGAGTCTCTGGATTTGTGAATTGGGCTTGCTGCTGCTGCTGTTGTTGTTGTTGTTGTTGTTGTAACAGTTGTTGCTGCTGTTGCAGCATCTGCAGAAAGTCAAAATCAATTTAAAACAAGTTAGAAGCTGTTCAGGTCCCTCATTAAATCTTTAACACTCTCTTTCACAAAAGGTGCATCCAAAAATTATTAACAATTTTCTGCCACAGCAAAATTCTCTTGGGGGCAACTGCTATAAATCATGATATTAATTACAAGTTGCAAGGTTAATTATTTTGTTCTGCCTTGCAATTTTTGCATCCTTTTTCTCCACTGAATTCCAAGATAAATAACGAATTTGAAGTAAACTGCTTGAAACTTAGTCATAAGGAAAGAATTCCATGGTGCAGTAAATTTACAAATGAAATAAAACATATATGGATGGTCAAATATTCTTTTTGGCTGGCAACAAAACTATAATTCGAGTTGTTCGGACAAGCTGCTCGGCTTCCCGCAGTGCTCAGGATCAACTTGGTTTCTCCAGCCACTTCATAATTGGCACATTAACTGGTCTGAAAATAATCTATACATGGTCAACAATTTGGCTACCAGTTGGCTTTTGAAAGCTTCATATTTGATGACCACATGCATGATCTGGTCATATGCACACACACTATACTTATCAGCCTCAGGGTTGTACTGGCAAAGTGCAATGTAAGTTAGCAGACCTGCTACCTGCTCGAACATTAAAAATAAACTTTAAAGCATTTAAAAACTAAGACTTACATTAAATTGCAGTCACTGAGACTGCCCTCAATGCAGCCCAGCCTCTACCAGTCATGGATGAGCTGGACATACAGCCAACCAAATCGGAACTCAGTGATGCCATTGATTCTCTAGCCAGCGGAAAAGCCCCTGGGAAGGACAGCATTACCCCTGAAATAATCAAGAGTGCCAAGCCTGCTATACTCTCAGCACTACATGAACTGCTATGCCTGTGCTGGGACGAGGGAGCAGTACCTCAGGACATGCTCGATGCCAATATCATCACCCTCTATAAAAACAAAGGTGACCGAGGTGACTGCAAAAACGACCGTGGAATCTCCCTGCTCAGCATAGTGGGGAAAGTCTTTGCTCGAGTCGCTCTAAACAGTCTCCAGAAGCTGGCCGAGCGCGTCTACCCTGAGGCACAGTGCGGCTTTCGTGCAGAGAGATCGACCGTTGACATGCTGTTCTCCCTTCGTCAGATACAGGAAAAATGCCGTGAACAACAGATGCCCCTCTACATTGCTTTCATTGATCTCACCAAAGCCTTTGACCTCGTCAGCAGACGTGGTCTCTTCAGACTACTAGAAAAGATCGGATGCCCACCAAAGCTACTAAGTATCATCACCTCATTCCATGACAATATGAAAGGCACAATTCAACATGGTGACTCCTCATCAGACCCCTTTCCTATCCTGAGTGGCGTGAAACAGGGCTGTGTTCTCGCACCCACACTTTTTAGGATTTTCTTCTCCCTACTGCTTTCACATGCGTTCAAGTCCTCGGAAGAAGGAATTTTCCTCCACACAAGATCAGGGGGCAGATTGTTCAACCTTGCCCGTCTAAGAGCAAAGTCCAAAGTACGGAAAGTCCTCATCAGGGAACTGCTCTTTGCTGATGATGCTGCTTTACCATCTCACACTGAAGAGTGCCTGCAGAGTCTCATCGACAGGTTTGCGGCTGCCTGCAATGAATTTGGCCTAACCATCAGCCTCAAGAAAACGAACATCATGGGGCAGGACGTCAGAAATTCTCCATCCATCAATATTGGTGACCACGCTCTGGAAGTGGTTCAAGAGTTCACCTACCTAGGCTCAACTATCACCAGTAACCTGTCTCTAGATGCAGAAATCAACAAGCGCATGGGAAAGGCTTCCACTGCTATGTCCAGACTGGCCAAGAGAGTGTGGGAAAATGGCGCACTGACACGGAACACAAAAGTCCGAGTGTATCAAGCCCGTGTCCTCAGTACCTTGCTCTATGGCAGCGAGGCCTGGACAACGTATGTCAGCCAAGAGCGACGTCTCAATTCATTCCATCTTCGCTGCCTCCGGAGAATACTTGGCATCAGGTGGCAGGACCGTATCTCCAACACAGAAGTCCTCGAGGCGGCCAACATCCCCAGCTTATACACACTACTGAGTCAGCGGCGCTTGAGATGGCTTAGCCATGTGAGCCGCATGGAAGATGGCAGGATCCCCAAAGGCACATTGTACAGCGAGCTCGCCACTGGTATCAGACCCATCGGCCGCCCATGTCTCCGCTTTAAAGACGCCTGCAAACGCGACATGAAATCCTGTGACATTGATCACAAGTCGTGGGAGTCAGTTGCCAGCGTTCGCCAGAGCTGGCGGGCAGCCATGAAGACGGGGCTAAAGTGTGGCGAGTCAAAGAGACTTAGCAGTTGGCAGGAAAAAAGACAGAGGCGCAAGGGAAGAACCAACTATGTAACAGCCACGACAATCAAATTTTTCTGCAGCACCTGTGGAAGAGCCCGTCACTCTAGAATTGGCCTTTATAGCCACTCCAGGCGCTGCTCCACACACCACTGACCACCTCCAGGCGCTTATCCATTGTCTCTCGAGATAAGGAGGCCAAAGAAGAAGACATTAAATTGCAGTGCCATTGTTTCTACTATAGAACTCTTCAGTTTTGAGGACGTTGAATTATCTTCAAGTTAGTGGTTGGATCAGCAACTGTCACTACTTGATTAGATGAAGGAAAGAGAGGTTGAAGGGATATGGGAACAGGGTGGGTAAATGTGATGAGGACTTTATACTCCCATGGAGGATAAAGGCTGCCAGTGACTGTTTTGTGTTGCAACTTCTACATATAACTTTACATTTCTGCACAAAACAACAGCCTATTCAGTTCAAGATGTAAATCAACTAAATTTTTAAATTTCTCAAGTTGTTGTGCTAATTATTTCTAGTTAAATGCATCTATTCTTAATGAGTTTGGATAGAAACAAAATCCCATCTCATCAACTTAATGTGAAAACCATGGATCCTGCCAACAGTGGTTTGTGATTATTGGAGGCCAATCATCTCAGTCCCAGGACATTGCTGCAGGAGTTCCTCAGGGTAATATTCTGACCCAACCATCGTCAGCTGTTTCATCAATGACCTTCCCTCCATCACAAGGTCAGGAGTAGAGATGCTCACTGATGACTGCACAGTGTTCAGTTAAATTCACAACTCCTCAGATAATGAAGTTTGTACCCACATGCAGTCAAGACCTGGACAAGATTCAGGCTTGGGCACACAGTGCCAGGCAATGAGCAGCTCCAACAAGACTGAAACTAACCATCACCCCTTGACGTTCAACAGGATTATCATAGTTGAATTCTCACTATCACTGCGTCAAAAATCCTGTAACTCCCTCCCTAATAGCACAAGGACTGCAGCGGTTCAAGGTTGGAGCTCACCACCAGCTTCTCAAGGGCATTTAGTAGTAGGCAATAAATTCTGGCCTTGCCAGCAATGTCCACATCCCATGAACAAATTTTTAAAAAGCTGATATTAACTGCGGCACTGACCAACATTTAAAGTTAGTGATAGCTTCAGACACATCTAACTTTTAATACATTCAAAATTATGGCATTTGCTTGCACCTCATGTCTGTAGAATTTGATTTCCTGTTGTCATGTTTCTTGCGACACTTATGTCAACTGTTTCCAATTTAAATTCCTATGTTCACGTTTATAATGGAGTTTGTCTACATAAAACATGGCTGTGACTGAACAGGCTGGGGCACTTCTCTAGCAAAGAGAAGACTAAAGGGGTGATCTAACTGAGGTCTTTAAGATTATGGAGAGGTTTGATAGGGTAGACTTGAAGATGTTTCCACTTTTGCAGGGAGACCTAACCTAGAGATCAATAAGTATAAGATTGTCACTAATAAATCCAATAATGAATTCAGGAGAAAACACATTACCCAGAGAGTGATGCAAAGGTGGAAATTGCTATCACATGGTGTATTTGAGGTGACTAGCATAGATACATTTAAGGGAGATCTAGATGAGCACACAGGAGAAAGGAATAGAAAAATATGTTGATAGGTTTAGAAAATGCGGTGAGGGAGGAGGCTCACGTGCACAAAAGCATCAGCTGGGCCGAATGGATGGTTTCTGTGCTGCAAATTCTATGAAATATTATGTGATGTGCTGGTTAGGCAACATTTATTAGCCATCTCTATTCAACTTGGAGGTGGTGGTGAGTCTTTCCCAACCTTTGTAATTCTTGTGATGATGGCATTCTCAGTGTTAAGCAGGGAATTCCAGGATATTGACCTAGCAAAGATGATGAATCAACAGCAATACACATCCGTTAGAATGTTGTGGAACTTGGTGATGGTGTTCACCACATTGCAGTCTGTCCTTCATTAGAAGATATGAGGGAGGTGCCAAAGTTAACATGGCGAGTCTCTGCAGTGCATAGTGTACATGTGAAGATACGAATTAGGAGCAGGCGGCCACTCGGCCCCTCGAGCCTGCTCCGCCATTCAACAAGATCATGGCCAATCTGACTGTAACCTCAACTCCACATTCCCGCCTACCCCAGATAACCTTTCACCCCTTTGCTCATCAAGAATCTACCTCTGCCTTAAAAATATTAAGACTCTGCTTCCACCACCTTTTGAGGGAGTTCCAAAGTCTCACGACCCTCAGAAAATATTTCTCCTCATCTCTTAAAATGGGTGACCCCTGGTTCTAGATTCTCCCACAAAAGGAAACATCCTTTCTACATCCACTCTGAAACACATAGGATCCTGAGGGGTCTTGACAATCAGGTCGCCTCATACTCTTCTAAACTCCAGCAGATACAAGCCTAGCCTGTCCAACCTTTCCTCATAAGACAACCTGCCCATTCCAGGTATTAGTCGAGTATACCTTCTCTGAACTGATTCCAATGCATTTACATCTTTCCTTAAAGCAGACCAATACTGTACAGAATCTTCCAAATGTGGTCTCACCAATGCCCTGTATAACTGAAGCATAATCTCCCTACTTTTGTATTCAATTCCCCTCGCAATAAATAACATTCTATTGGCTTTCCTAATTACTTGTTGTATCTGCATACTAACCTTTTACGATTCATACACTAGGACACCCAGATTCCTTTGCACCTCACAGCTCTGCAATCTCTCACCATTTTGATAAATGCATTTTTAAAAAAATTCTTCCTGCCAAAATGGACAATTTCACATTTTCCCACATTATACTCCATTTGCCGGATCTTCGCCCACTCACTTAACCCATCAATATCCCTTTGTTGCCTCATGTCCTCTTCACAAGTTACTTTCCTACCTATCTTTGTGTCATCAGCAAATTTAGCGACCATACCTTTGGGTCCCTTCATCCAAGTCTTTTATATAAAAATTATAAAAAGCTGAGGCCCCAGCACTGATCCTTGTGACAGGCCACTCGTTACATCTTGCCAACTAGAAAATGACCCATTTATACCTACTCTGATTCCTGTTGGCTATAGCCTGTACACGACTCCCACAAGTGACTTCTTGCCTTTATCATTTCTCATCTCTACCCAAACCGCTTCTACATCCTGGTTTCCTGAACTTAGTATTAGCACAATAGAGAGGGGTGACCTATCATGAATTAACAGAGCCACCCTTCCACTTTTTCCGAGCTTCCTGTCCTTCCTAAATGCCATGTACCCTTCAATATTCAGGTCCCAATCTAGGTCATCCTGCAGCCATGTCTCTGTAATGGCCATCAGATCGTACTTATTTATTTCTATTTGTAGATCATACACTGCAGGCGCAGTTTGTTGGAGATTGGGAGAATGGATATGGAGTCCAGTGGCAGCTATGCCAAACAAACGACCTGCTCTGTTCTCGATGGTGTCAAGTTTCTTGGTTAGGGATGCACCCACACAGACAAGATGCAAGCATTCAAATTAAAATCCAATATTTGAGCCTTGTAGATGAAGGGGCTTTGAGGGGTCAGGTGGCAAGCCACCCATTGCAGACTACCCAGCCTCTGCCCTTGGAGATGATGTTCATATGGCTAGTAACTAGTGAGCCCTGTGACATTGATGGGAGTGGACTTGGCTATGTTGGTGCAGCTGGAGGTCAGGGAAGATCGGCTTTTTTTTTTGAAACAAAATGATAATTTCACCTTTTTAAACACCCTTTCATCTTAGTTTTGTTACAGCTCTTTGGGGCCATACTCAACTGAATGTGACCTTGATATCAAGGATAACTACACCCACGTCTCTGCCACTCAGCTCTTGCATACAAGTCTGGATCAAAATGGTAATGAAAGGCCGCAGCCAAGTGGTTTTAGCAGAAGCCAAAAAGGCCAGGGGTGAGCAGATCATTGCTAAAGTGTTTAGTGACACAAATCAATGACACCTTTGTTGTAATCTTTAATTGTATCTTGCATTGTTTGATAATGATTCTGCTATTGCCTTTGACAGCTCCTCTAAGCTCATGCTTTGTTTCAAAAGCCAAATACTGCTGATGCTGGAAATACTCAGCAGGTCTGGCAGTGTGTACGGAGAGAGAAAGTTAACATTTCAGGTTTTGAGAACTGGAAAAAAAGTTAGAACTGTAACATTTCACAGATCTGACGACAGGCCACTAACCTGAAATATTATATCGGTTTCTCTCTCTCCACACATGCCGCCTGACCAGAGTATTTTCAGTATTTGCGTATATTTGCATTGTCTAATATAGTTGTGTTTGTTTCATAGAATTTGATTACTTAAAGCTCGCTAAAAAAAAAAATTAGAAACAACTTTCAAAGCAAAACAAATTAATGACAAAGCATCTGACAGATTTTGGATCTACAAGGGAGTCAAGGGTTATGGCGGGGTGGGGGTGAAAAAAGAGAGCAGGCAGGAAAGTAGAATTAAGGCACAATCAAATTAGCCATGATCTTACTGAATGGCTGAACAGGCTTGAGGGGCTTACTGGCCTACTCCTATTTATATTATGTTCTTGAATCAATCTTTAGAAAGACCAAGAGGGATGGATCACTTACAAATGTCTGAATTGAATGGAGTTTCATTGTTGAAACTCCGATAACTGGAACGCAAACAACTGCACAAAGGAACAGCAGATAAAACTAAATTAGCAGAACTTTGCAATAAACAAATGGAACACAAATAGAGCTAACTGTCCAAGTGGAAAGCAGCCAAAATACAGACCATCTGAAACAACCAAAAGATCATACCCTAGCCTGAGGAAAAGATCAAGGAAATAACATTTCTCCAGATTAAATCAGCACTGTTGTGAGAATCTATTAATTTCTGAAACAAATGTACTTAACAGTTTGTAATCTAGTGAGCATTTTCATATCTACAGTAGTGGTTCTGTTACTGGACTACTACTCTAGAGACCTGGACTATTGATCAGAGAATGCAAGTTTCAATTCCAGTTTGAGAAATTTATTTTTTTTTTAAATCTGGAAATAAAAAAAAACTGGTATCAATGAGAGTGACTATTAAACTATTGAATTGAAGCGGAGAGGATTTCTGGGCCATAGCCTTTGGACTTGCTTCTTAATGTCTCATGCAGTGAACCAAATAAGCCAAACAAAACCAACGATAGTGGGGCTTCAGGAGAAGAATCGTCCACTTGGCAGTTTTCGTCAAAGGCGCTAATAGTACCAGCCTTGGCTGTTGCATTCAAGTGCTGAGCTTCACCACAGTTCAGGATGAAGATGTTCATAGCACTTCCTTCTCCCATTCGGTGCTTCATTGTCGACTACCATTCTCAACTGGATTTGGAAGGACTTTTCTCTGGTCCACTGGTTGTGTGATTACTTGCTCTATCCATACCCTGCTGCTTTTGGTGTTTGGCGTACAGCTAACTTCACTAGGTTGGTTCCTTATCCTAAGTCAAACCCAGTGCTGTCCTGGGGATAGATTTCCACAAACCCCATTGAACCAGGGTTAGTGTCCTGGCTTGATGTTGATGGGAGGAGTGACAAACAAATCAGGCCATGAGGTTACAGACAGTGATGGCACACAATTCTGAAGATGACCTACAGTGCTTCATGGATGCCCAGTGCAGGTAAGTTAGATTTATCCTTGCTTCAAACATCAGTGCCACACTATGCTGTGGAGACGAGACATGATCCGCACGAGAACTGTGCAGTGGTCAATCCTACCAGTGTCAGCAGCAAATAGGTTACAACCCTGTATTGATTCCCTGACCATCCAAATGCAGGCTCTGTCTGGCAGTTATGTCCTTCAGAACTCAGACAGTGGCATTACTACTGGGCTACTCTTGATGGTGAACACTGTACAAATGAATCTCTTATATTATATAAGAGCAGATATTTGCAGACCTCATTCTCTTGCATCCAGCAAGGAAATACAAAAACAGACTTAAGTGCAAACTCACTGCATGGTTCTGGTGAAGCAACACTGGATTAAGTACTTTTGTCTGACATCTTAAGAACAGCACTAGGTAGGAGTGCTAGTGAAGGAGTACAGCAACGAAAAGCTATGCCACTCTACCAAAAGGGACTGCAAATTAGAAGTATCCAATGAAAACACAATGTTCAAATTTTCTTCAGGTCCTCCCAGCTGTAACTGAACATCTGCAAGGAGTAAAATAGGGCCCTGAACAAGTTAAGACAACAGTAACTTTTGTCCCATAAATTAAACCAGTTATCCATTCACAAAGCAAACAGGAAGTTTCATGTTGGAAAAGCACCCTTTTCATTTAAAAAAATTTTCATCTCAATTCCTTAACCATAACTATACTGTTCTCTGCAGCCATGGGCTCAAGTTCAAAGGCTGTGTTGCCTGCCTGGTGTCAGGGTTAAGGACATCTCCTCGGGGCTGGAGAGGAAGGTTCCAGTTGTGGTCTACGTGGGTACCAACAACACAGCAAATTGGCAAAGGGTAAAAGATATCAGAGTTAAATGCATGGCACAGAGATTGGTGTGGAAGAAATGGTTTTCGACTCAGGAAGCACTGGCACCAGTATTGAAGAGGGAGCTGTACCATTGGGCCAGCCTTCACCTGAATTGCACTGGGACCAGCGTCCTGGCGAATTGTATAACTAGGGCTGCGGAGAAGGCTTTAAACTAAATAGCAAAGGGGAGGGGGTTCATATGAGGGGAGATTTGGAAAGTTAATGAGAAGGGTCAAGGCAATAATGCAGCAATACAGTAATGATAACCAGAGTGTGACAGGAAGCAATGGAGCATACAAACACAAGAGTGCACCACCAAATAAGGTCAGAGCAGGGAAAAATGGTAAAAAAACAAAATTA
The DNA here is from genome assembly GCF_036365525.1 of Heterodontus francisci. Classification (NCBI taxonomy): domain Eukaryota; kingdom Metazoa; phylum Chordata; class Chondrichthyes; order Heterodontiformes; family Heterodontidae; genus Heterodontus; species Heterodontus francisci. Next base: position 21,137,756 of record NC_090381.1, read on the forward strand.
AAGGCTCTTTATCTGAATGCAAGCAGCATTCGTAATAAGACGCATGAATTGATGGCACAAACAGAAATAAATGAGTATATGATATGTTAACCCTGACAGAGGCATGGTTGCAAAGTGACCAAGGCTGGGAACTGAATATTCAAGGTTATTTGACATTTCAGAAGGATAGAAAGAAAGGAAAAGGAAGTGAGGCAACTCTTAAAAGGATGAGCTCAGTATAGGAATGAGAAATGATCTTGGCTCGGAAAATCAAAATGTAGAATCAATTTAGATAGAGATAAATAGCAAGGGAAAGAAGTCACTGGTGGGAGTAGTTTCTAGGCCATGTAACAGTAGCCATGCTGTAAATGAGTGTAAATCAATAATGGAGGCTTGTAGGAAAGGTACTACAATAATCGTGGGTGATTGGTCAAATCAAATTGGCAAAGGTAGCCTGGAGGATGAGTTCATAGAGTGCATTTGGACAGTTTCTTAGAACAATACATTCAGGAATGAACCAGGGAGCATGCTATTTCGCACCTGGTAATGTGTAATGAGACAGGCAGTGAGAAAATATAGTTGCTTTAGTGAGATATTTGCCAGAGTGAATTTGGAAATTTGGTGCATATGCGAAGTTCCAGTAAGTTTTTGTCCAGTTTAAATTTTAGATTAAGAGTCAGGCTTTAAATCTGCTGGTTAGGTAAATAGCCTTGTTAAACAAGCAGCAACCAGCAGTGGCAGTTATCTGTCAATCAGTTGGAAGTAGTTAGGTTCAATAGGTGTTAACAATTGTAGCAGAAAGCTGAGCTAGCGAGTAATCAAAATCCTTATACAAAGCAGACCAGTTTCTTAGCTGAACGTAGTTGAGAAGATACAGTTGCTTGAGTAAGACATTTGCCAGAGTGAATTTGGAAATTTGGTGCACATGGGAATTCGGTGCAGAGGGGGAAAAAGAGGGGCTCCTTTTCCTATCTTTTTCAGCCTCCAGCAGTTGGTGAGTCTTCTTCCTCTGACCCCAAGCTAGGGGAGTGTAACTTTCCATTACTTCAGCTTGAATTATTAACTAATTGACTAAAAAAAGATAGTACAGAGATGGCAGGGCCGGTGGTGTGCTGCAACTGCAGCATGTGGGAATCTGTGGAATGCACTGCAATCCCAGACAACTATGTCTGCAGTAAGTGTCTGCAGCTTGCACGACTTCAACTCAGAATTGCTGAGCTGGAGACTGAGTTGCAGACATTGGGAGCATCAGGGAAGGGAAGAGTTACCCGGACACTTTGTTCAGGAGGCAGTCACACCCCTTCGAGTAGCGAGAACATTAGAGATGGCCAAAGGTCAGGGACAGGAGGGTGTGACTGCAAGTGAAGCAGGTAGGGGGAATCAGCATGTAGTGATGGAGGAGCCTCAGCCCCTGACCTTGTCCAACAGCTACGAGGTCTTTTCTACCTGTGTGGAAGAAGAGAAGGACTGCAAGGTGGATGAGCGGACAGACCATGGCACCATGGTGAAAGATGCCATTCCAGTGGGGAGAGTGAAGAGGAATGTGGTAGTGATAGGAAACAGTATAGTCAGGGGGATAGATACTGTTCTCTGTAGCCACGAACGGGAATTCCGATGGCTGTGTTGCCTGCCCGGGTTAAGGACATCTCCTTGCAGCTGGAGATGAACCTGGAGTGGGAGGGGGAGGATCCAGTTGTCGTGGTCCATGTGGGAACCAATGACATAGGTAGAACCAGAAATTAAGTTCTGTTTTGAGAATTTGAGGAGTTAGGGTCCAAACTAAAACACCGATCAAAGGTAATCATTTCCAGATTGTTACCTGAACCATGCGCAAATTGGCACAGGGTCAAGCGGATTAGAGAACTAAATGCTTGGCTCAAAGAGTGGTGTGGGAAGAAGGGGTTTCAATTCTCGGGGCACTGGCATCAGTACTCAGGGAAGAGGGAGCTATTCTGTTGGGATGGGCTTCACTTGAACCGGGCTGGAACCAGTGTCCTGGCCAAACGCATAACTAGTGCTGTGGACAGGGCTTTAAATTAATGGGTGGGAGAGGGGCTGACGGTTTGGGTAAAGGGAAATTTAGAAATCCAAAGAGAGGGGTCAGAGCATCGGAGCAGGATAGTGATGTGGGTAACTCCCAACAGAATGGGACAGGAAGGAAGGGACAGAGATTTTAACAAAAATTGTACATTGGCAAATAAGATTTTAAAAAATGAAATTGAAGTTCCTTTATCTGAATGCACAGAGCATCTGTAATAAGTTAGATGAACTAGTGGCACGAATAGAGGTAAATGATCTAAATCTAATTACCGTTACCGAGACATGGTTACAAGGAGATCAAGGTTGGGAAATAAATATTCCAGGATACACAATATTTCAGACAGACAGACAGAATGGCAAAGGAGGAGGGATAGCCCTGATATTAATGTCCTTGGGCCATCCTTTACTAAGAATGGATCTGGCCTTAGAAGATCATGAAGTAGAATCAGTTTGGGTGGAAATTAGGAACAGCAGGAGTCAGAAAACACCAGTGGGAGTAACTTACAGACCCCCTAACAGTAGTTATATTATTGGACAGAACATTAAATGGGAAATTATTGGAGCATGTAAAACAAGTTAATATATTAGTTGTGGGGGGATTTTAATCTGCATATGGATTGGGACAATCAAACTGGCAACAGTGGTCTAGAAGATGGATTTGTAGAATGCTTTTGTGACAGTTTCATGGAGCAATACAGTGTAGAACCAACCGGGGTAAAGCTATCTTAGATCTCGTATTGTGCAACGAAGCAGAGTTAATAAGCAATGTCATAGTAAAAGATCCACTGGGAAACAGTGATCATAATACCATTGAATTTCATGTTAAGTTGGAAAGTGACACATTTCAATCACAAACACGACTTTTAAACAAAGGCAATTACGAAGGTATGAGGAGAGAAGTGGCTAAGGTTAATTGGGTAACTAGACTGGAAGGTATGGTGGTAAATGAACGGTGGGAAACATTTAAAGAAACAATTCAAAGGGTTCAAAAAAAGTATATTCCGTTCAAAAACAAAAACTCGTCCAGAAAGACCCATCCGTGGCTCGCTCAGGAAGTTAAGAAGTGGTTTACAATGTTGCAAGAACATAGCAGTAGTCTGAGGATTGAGAGTGTTTTAGAAACTGGCAAAGGGCCACCAAAAAGTTGATAGAAAGGGAAAAAATAGAATATAAGAGTAAACTAGCCAGCAATATAAAAACAGATTGTAAGAGCTTCTATAAGTACATAAAAAGGAAGAGAGTAGCTAACGGAGTCGTTGGTCCCTTAAAGGCAGAGACAGGAGAAATCATCATGGGGAATGAGGAAATGGCAGAGGAATTGAACAAATATTTTGTGTCTGTCTTCACAATAGAAGACACAAGTTCCATTCCAGAAATAGGCAGTAACCTAGGGGCTAAAAAGAGTGAGGAAATTAAGGATAAATAAAAGTGAAATACTGCAGATGCAAATGGCATGTTGGCCTTTATTTCAAGGGGATGGAGTACAGGAATAAAGAAGTCTTACTGAAATTGTACAGGGCTTTCATGAGACCACACCCTGGAATACTGTGTGTAGTTTTGGTCTGCACATTAAAGGAAGGATATACTTGCACTGGAGACAGTGCAGCGAAGATTTACTAAATTGGTCCCTGGGATGAGGGGGTTGTCCTATGATGAGGGACTGAGTAAGTTGGGCCTATATGCTCTGGAATTTAGAAGAATGAGAGACGATCTAATTGAGACATACAAGATTCTGAAAAGGATTGATAGGGTAGATTGGTAGGCTAGATTGTTCCCACTGATCAGGGAATCTAGAACATGGGGACACAGTCTCAGGATCGGGGTTAATCATTCAGGTCTGAGATAAGGAGAAATTACTTCACTCAAAGCGTAGTGAATCTTTGGAATTCTCCACTCGAGGGTTTTGGATGCTCCAACATTGAATACATTTAAGGCTGAAATAGATAGATTTTTGGTCTCGCGGGGAATCAAGGGATATGGGGAGACGGCAGGAAAGCTGAATTGAAGCCCAAGATCAGCCATGATCGTATTGAATGACTGAGCAGGCTTCATGGGCCATATGGTCTACTTCGGCTCCTATTTCTTGTGATTAATGATCTCAGAAAAGGATCCTCTGGGGAAGTGATCATAACAATGAATTTCACATAGTCATGCTGGACCCCCATCTGCCAAGAATAAGGCATATTATTTTGCCATATGGATATTAAATTTCAAATTGTTGCTGGGAAGAGGAGAAGGCCTGTTACAAGGGCTGCCAGACACTTGGCTGTAAGACATTTACATACCAATAGGGACAAGAGAGGTTAGTTCCCTTATCCAATTTAACCCACAATGGACTTTGAGCACCAGACATTGAAGGTGAGGGAGCTCAAATTTCAGGATGACTGCTGAGATAACCAAACCACAAAGGCATGGTCAGACCAGCTGGTCATGTGACTAGCCTGCTTGGCAATGTTTTTTCTGAATTATACAAACAGTTTGAACCTAGAGCGTCTGTTTACTCCTGGACTGAAAAGACCTCTCCTGTCTGGCTCGCCACAGCCTCTCCTGTCTGCTCCCATTTCTTTCTCACGGAACTCCAAATCCACTGAAGACACATGAACCTCAAGAGAGGAAGTTTCCTGCAGCAAACAAGGTTTAAGAAGAATACTGGGCCCCAATGAAAAGCAAGATCTACCTACAAAGACTCTACAGTGAGCTCGAAGATCCGTAACAAAAACCTTCTTCAGAGATTGCCTCAAACATTTCCACTTTATTTCTTCTGCTCGGTTCGGTCTCTATCTGCATGCGTGTATTGCGGATGCATGCTAGCATGGGCGTGTAGTGTATCCATAGGCATTAACCGAATTAGAGTTTAAGAAATTTCAACCTTTCTTCTTTAAATCCAAGAAAACCAGTTTGTGCTGGTTTCTTTGCCTTATAATTGGAAAGCAGTGAACAAGGATTCACCAAGGGGGAGCTAAAAACACAGCGTGTAAAAAAAATTAAAACCCTGTTGCGGCAAGATCGGATGAAGGCTGAGAGGGAACCCTAGACAGCTTTCTCATCTTCAGTTTGAGGGTGAGAAATTTGGGTCTAAAACCAGTGTCTTAAACTTAAAAAAGCTAATTACAAGGATATAAAGACAGAGTTGGCTACAGTGTACTGGGAAAATAGGTTAAAAGTTAAAGATGGTAGAGAAGCAGTGGCAGATATTTAAGGAGATATTTCATAATGCTCAGATACACTCCATTAAGACAGACTAAGGATGCACCATTTGTGGCGAACTAAGGAAGTCAAGTACGAAAAAAGGCATATAAGACAGTGAAGATTAATGGTAGGCCAGAAGATTGGGGATTTTCTTTTAAGCCATCCGTTTCTGGTTTCTAAAAGAGGGAGAAATTAGAGTACGAGAGTAAACTAGCAAGTAATATAAAAACAGACATACTCTACAAATATATAAATAGGGAAACAGTAGCTAAAGTAAGTGTTCTCTTAAAGGATGTGACTGCAGAATTAATCATGGAAAACAAGGAAATGGTAGAGACTTTAAACTATCTGTCTTCACAGTAGAGACACACAAAGCAAAAGAATAGTAGAAAATCAAGAGGAAAAAGAAAGGGATAAACTTTAAATCCCGACCTAGAGAAAAAGTATCAGGAAAACTAATGACAAGTTCCCTGGACGTGATGGCCTGCATACTAGGGTCTTAAAAAAAGTGGCTGCAGAGATAGTTGTAATCTTCCAAAAATTTCTAGATTCTGGAAAGGTCTCAGTGGATTGGAAAACTACAAATGTACCATCTCTATTCAAAAGAGGGAGACAGAAAGCAGGAAATTATAGTCCAGTTAGCCTAACATCCGTCATTGGGAAAATGCTGGAATCCATTACTAAGGAGGTGGTAGGACATTTAGAAAACGATAATGCAATCACGCAGAGCCGACATGGTTTTATGAAAGGGAAATGGTGTTTGACAAATTTATTAAGAGTTTTTTTTGCAGAAGTAACAAGCAGGGTGGATAAAGGGGAACCAGAAGATTGAGTGGATTTGGATTTCCAAAAGGCATTCAATATGGTGCCACATAAAAGGTTACTACAAAAAAAGACAAAAGCTCTAGTGTTTGTGGTAATAGATTAGCATGGAGAGAGGACTGGCCAGCAGGAAACAGATTCAGGATAAATGGGGCATTTACAGGTTGGCAAACTGTAACTACTGTGGTGTCACAGGGATCAGTGCTGGGGCCGAAACTACTTGCAATCTATATTTGACTTGGATGAAAGGACCAAGTGTATTGTCAGCAAATTAGGCTACAATACAAAGATAGGTAGGAAAGCAAGTTGTGAAGAGGACAGATCTGCAAAGCAATATAGTTAGGTTAAACAAGTGTTATAAATTTCACAGGAGTATAAATGTGGGAAAATGTGAGGTTGTCCACTTTGGTGGGAAAAATAGAAAAGCAGAAAGTTATTTAAATGGAGATCGCAAAATGCTGCAGTACAGAGGGATCTGGGTGCTTTTCTGCATGAATTACAAAGTTAGCATGCAGTTATAGCAAGTAATTAGGAAGGCAAATGGAATATTGGTCTTTATTGCCGATTCAGTCAACGTACCAGAAGAAAGATTTGGGGGTGGAGGGGGCGGGGCCAGGAGTAAGACTGGAAGAAGAAATGTTCCACATATCCCACAAAAAGGCAGGCATAGCTAGTACCCATGCAAGTACCCACAGCCAACACCTTTTGTTTGAGTACTGCTGAAAAAAGACATGCTGTCAAAGCTTTTTGTCTTGCAATCAGGACAGATGCAAGAATGGTAAATTTCAAAGGAAGCAACAATTTATACTTCATGAGAAAAGGGGTGTTGACTGGTCGAGGCATTGCCATGGAGAATGCATCAGGGATCTATTGTCCCCCACATTTTGTTTGATACAAAAATGGTGCAACATCTGGACACGTTCCTTTTGACTGCAGGGAACAGGTCCCTGCGTATGAATATATGTAGCTGCTAGCAAGCATCAGCGAGCCACATTGTAAGCCGGACTGAATATTACATTGGTTGTTGGTGTAATTCTTAACACACTTGGGACTGTTCAACAAGTACTGTCCAATCGCAGAATCACATTTAACGATAGACATTGTGTTCTGAGTTTCACAAGTACGGGCTGGTCGAATATGGTCAGAACTCTGCCTATTGCGAAAAGCTGAAGGGACGTGCTGTTTGATACGATCTGCCAGGCGTTGGGACGCATGGCCTATGTACCGGCACTGGACTTCATATACCACATTACTCATTTGTGTGGTAGTCAGAACGCCTTTTTGGCTTGAGGGCAGCATCCTGCTAGTGGGAAATATCACTTGTGTTGCTACTGTATAGTAGCAGTGTGAAACTGCTAGCTTCACCTGTTCCTCAAATTTGAAATATCTTACCCTTCCAGGATAATTTGAGGTATACTGTGCACTTTTCAGGTCCATTCATGAGTATGCATGATTCACAACGATGATCTGATCGGGATAACCATTATCCCGCACAATAGTTTTGATGTGCTCTATTTCAGCGTCAAGCTTGCACAGTGAGCAAATGGCTCGGGCCGTGTTTTACGAGCCTGCTGATAAGCCAATCTTATAGTACGTGGAGTTGTAGGAATCCCAACGCCTATACTGAACAGTGAAGGTTGGCTTGCAGTAGAAAACTGATTGGCGGTTTTCTCAATTAGCTCGTCAAGCAAAGGCAGCTCATTAGACTGCTCCATTTCAAAGGTGAATTTGAGTGCAGGATGGAGCACATTAAGGTGTGTAAGGAAATTCTTACATGCAGCTGCAGATTCAAATATAGCAAACATATCATCTACATATGGGAAATATGCATGAGGTAGGTGATGAGGGGTCGTTCCATAGAAAATGCATTTCTCGAGGAAACCAACGAAAATGTTGGCAAGAGCTGGGCTAGAGGGCATGGCAACAACTCAACCAGAGTCGACTTGACAACCAAGCAGCACCCCTTTTGCAATATAAATTGTTGCTCTTTGAAATTCGGCATTCTTGAGTCTGTCCTAATGAGTGCAAGATGAAAAGCTTAGATAGCATTTCTCTTTTTTTCAGCAATGCTCAAGTTTGTACTACCAAATCTTTTATTTGGAGGAAGTGAAATGAGTTAAAAGGAGAGTTTTTCAATGAGAAAACAAGTTCAGCCAGGTGGAAGAGAGTGATGGTGGATGGAAACTGGTTGGACTTCTATTTAAGGAAGGAGCGGAGAGCTCTCAGACCATCCTGGTGGGGGATGGAGTTGTTGAGACATTAGACATCCATGAAAAGGAGAAGATGGTTAGGGCCAAGTAATTGGAAACTGTTAAAGTAATGTAGGTGGGGAGAGACTGGACAAGGGGAGAAAATATAGAGCCAGATAGGAAGAAATCAGTTCAGTGGGGAAGGAGCAGGCTGAAACAACAGGTCAACAGGACAGTCCTGTTTGTGGATCTTGGGAGGGAGATAGAAGCAGACTGTTTGGTGTTAGGGGAAACCAGGAGGTTGGAAGCTGTAGAGAGAAGACTTCCAGAGATGAGGTCAGTGACAGTCCTGGAAACAATGGGTTGATGTTCAGTGGTGGGGCCATAATCTAAGGTGAGGTAGGAGGAAATGTCGGAGAGTTAGTGTTCAGCCTCTGCTACGTTGAGACCAGTTTTCCAGACAATAAAAGCACCTCCCTTGTTAGCAGGTTTGATAACAATGTTAGGGTTGGATCTGAGAAAACGGAGTGCAGCAAGTTCAGGGGAAGACAGGTTAGAGTGATTGAGGGGAGCAGAGAAATTGAGACAGCTGATATCACCCTGGGAGTTATCAATGAAAACATCTAGGGGGTAAGACACTAGAGGGAGGGGACCAAAGTAGAGGGAGAACACTGGCAATAAGTAAAAGGGTAAGTAAAAGACAAGAAGTGCAGGGGGAGGACTGCTGGCCAAAGCATTGGCCACAGGGGCGAGGGTGATAGAAGAGGAGTTCAGCGTTGTGCCGAGTTCGAAATTCATTGAGGCGGGGGCATCAGGGGATAAAGCTGAAGCCTTTGCTAAGGACAGATGATTGAGGGTCAGAGAGGGGAAGGTCAGAGGGTATCGTGAATACACAGCATGGGCTAAGATTAGAAGAAGGGATGGGGTCAGAGGGAAGTGAAGGGAAGAAAGATCAGGAGGGACGTTGGTACCCATGAGCTGTTGGAGCTTGCAATCCTTCACACTTGAAAGAAAGCTTTTTTGTTAAGGCATCGGATGATACGAACTATGAAATGAAACTGTGGAGCAGGACAACTTTGAGAGTGAGTCGGCACTGCTGAAGAGAGAAGTCGAGAGTTCCATATGGTGGCACCTGGCACCAAGTGTGGATCTCAGTAAGCAGCAAGAATTGCAGTTCGAGAAAGGGTCTCAGATACCTGTAATTGTGGGTGGATTTGAAACACAAATGGTAGGATTTTAGTTGGAATCCACGTGGAATAAGAATCCAGTCTACTGCCTTGTCAGACTTTTCCTTTTGTTCTTTTTCCACCCTCCCCCATTTGACCTGAACATTTATTAAATTTCTAACTTATCCCAGTTCTGATGAATGGTCATCAATCTGAAACATTAACTCTGTTTCTCTCTCCACAGATGGTGCCAGACCTGCTGAGTATTTCCAGCATTTTCTGTTTTGGTTCTCTATGAAAACCACCCCATTTCCCCAAAGCTCTAACACACCAGAGGAAAAGATTGGTAGTTTGTTGTTTTTAAACAAGCAGCAGAATTTGGATAAATTCATTTCTGGATCAATTCCAGAAGTCCAATGCTATTTTCAGTAACTCATTAAACTGTATATACAAGTTCTGATCCAACGACAAGATCTCTTAGAGCAAAGTACTGCAGATGTTGGAAATCTGAATTAATAACAGAAAATGCTGGAAATACTCAACAGGTCTGGCAGCATTGTGCAGACAGAAACAGAGTTAATGTTTCAGGTCACTGACCCTTCAGCAGTTCTAAAACAATAATTGTTTGTCTCTCCGTGGATGCTACCAGAGATGTTGAGCACTTCCAGTATTTTCTGTTACGTTAAGATTTCTTAGCCCGTTTGTGCGGAGTTTAATGGTTTAATTATTAATGGTCCGAAGTAAATCCAATTGATTACTGCATTTAGCCCACCAAGCAAAATCCTGACTGAAATGCAACCCTTGGATGTGGGTTTGGCTGAAAGCTGAGCTATATCTGTGTTTACAGAGACCAAGTCACAGAATAAGTAGCACAGCTGGAATACACATTCATCAGAAAGCAGCATAAACACCCTCAGGGTGGCCCCTCTCCCGTTCCAATGCAAGCCATGAAGTCAAAGACTTCCACAATTTGGAAAGCCTAAGTGTAACTTATGTTTCTTCTCTTTTTTTTAAAAATTTCTTGACACATTGGTTTGCCACCTCTGGTTGGACATATTCCTGCAGGTTTGATCACGATATTTAATCGTGACATTGATCATGCGACTGTCTCCAGCCTGAAGGTCTAGTTAAATTAAAGTCAAATTGTAAAGTCAAACAGATATGAGCAGCTAAAATATGCAACCAAACTGAGCCAGACAGACCAGGAAGGTCAAAAGTTTGATTTTGTAGTGCTGAGTTTACTCATGGTAGCTAGGATGGCAGTAGGGACAGCACAATTAGCCTCAGCTCCCCAAGTTAGGAAGGGATACAGCTGGGGTTTTACATTAATAGCCTGCTGAAAGGTGTATGTGTATAAGACAACTGGCATGGATCATGATTCAGCTTGGCTGCGTTGCTTCGATGTTCGACAAGTTCCCCAATGTTCCCCGCGTTCACAAGAATAGCAGCCAGCACCCTTGGAAATACACTCAGAGTCAGTGCCTGGTAAAATGCACCCCAGTGAAAGGAGGGGGAGAAAAATTGGTATAGAAGGAAAAGAAAACAAGCAAAAATGCTCTTGGGCAGGGGTATTATTATATGGGGGGGAAATAAAAACCCATTTAAGTTCTAGAATATTTACACAATTGTGACCCTTTCAGAGGAGTTATATTGCTAATCTTTCTGGCGCATGGTCTAAATCATTCATATTGTTTGTTAGGAGCTGAAACTCTGATTTGAATTCTTTCTTCATGTAGATTGAGCACATGCCTTCTTGGTCCACCCAAATATTGAGTGGAAGGCTAGCCCAGGAATACTCGTCCCTAAGACATGGGAAGGTCAGCACTGCCATGGAGGGATTCAGGAATGGTCCGTCAAAGTGAAAACCATTAGGAAACCCATACCAACCTGGCAATGGAGCAACAATGCAGCCCGTTGTTGGCGTACAGCATGGCCACCGTATTGTGAAGTCCACTGATTACTTCCTGCAGGCAAAGCTTGAATCATACCATAGAGCTGGCCTGCACGACCCCCAGGCTTGAGTTGAGCTTGTTGGACAGAACGTTGGGGTAGTAATGCTGTGTTTTTGAACTCCGAGTAGATGTGCATGTTGGTACCAATCACAAATAGGAAGTGAAAGCAAAATACTGCAGATGCTGGAAATCTGAAATAAAAACAGGAAGTGCTGAAAATACACAGGTCAGGCAGCATCTGTAGAGAGAGAAACAGAGTTAATGTTTCAGGTCCTTGACCTTTCAATAGAACTGTCAGGTTCATGAAAGGTCACAGACCTGAAATGTTAACTCCGCTTCTCTCTCGACAGATGCTACCTGACCTGCTGAGTATTTCCAGCACTTTCTGTTTTAACAAATAGGAAGTACGTGTCTATAGGGCTGCTAGCAATACCTGGATGATTAATTTTCCATCCATCGAGTCTCCTGGTGAAACTGAAAGCATTGGAAACCTTATGACCACACCTTATTGAAATGCTCAAGGCCAAGATGAATAACTTTTTTGATTAGGTAAGCGCATGAAGGAATGCCAAGTGAAGATAGGTAAGCGGAATTGAGGTACAGATCAGGCATGATCTCACTGAATGATGGAATAGTCATTGGGGCTTATTCCTATGTCCCATATTTCATTTTTTTTTAAAACTGCAGTGATTGTGTTGACATGATCTTGGCAGAATATTTGGATTATGGATGATGGTACCAGTATGACCAGTATCGAAGTCTCCCCACTTGGCTTTACCTCCCACCACATGCCCCTCCCAAACTGCAGTGATGGTATGGCCTTAATTACCAAATCTCACCTTGGTCTGTCACCCTAGTCCTCTGGTGATCACCTAGTCTTCTTCCATCCCCACTCTCCTCTCCAAAATTCTTGCTCTTTACCACCCAGCCAAGCCCTAGACCAGCTTTCTCACCGCTTTCCTCTCTCAGCATCTGCTCAGAGTGACATCTCATCCTCTAATTTCAACCTCCATCTCATTTCACCTCACCTCTTCCCTTCTCCCGAGTTCACTGCTCTCCCTTAACCTCTCCCTCCTTATAAAAATACACCTCCCTAGATTCATACTCCTCGACCTTGCCATTTCACTTGTCCTCTCTATTCACAACACCTCCGTCAGAGACGAGACCATCTGATAACTGCTCTGTATCTGGCTCCACTCCCTTCCAACCCCATTTCCTTCCCTAGAACAAATTTCCACGCCTGCCCCCCTCCCCCCACAGTCATTTAAAATGGCACTAACTCACCAAACTATTAGCCCCCTTTGTTTGCATGGATACATCTACAAGTGTTGTTCTACTCCATCACACCCTTACCCCCAGTAAAACCCTTACAATTTCCCCACCCTGGTCCCACTGGTACAGCTCCCATTTTCGCTATATTAAGTCCAAGAGACACCATCTTCAATGCATGTTATACGCAACTGATTTAGCCAACCACCACCAGATCTGGCTGCATAATATCAAACACCATTGGTGTCTAACTCTCCTCTGCTAAAACTGCACACTGTTCCAGGACCAGCCTGGAATGCAAAGATAGTTATTAGTGGAGAAAAGCTGTGGGCTATCACCTAAAACTCCTCTCTCCTTCCTCCTCCAGCGACATGTGGATTTTTGTCAAAAGATTTGTAACATCTATGCAGCTACCCCTGCTGCATTCATCCTTTCCCCACCAAACCATACTTCATATGTTTGGGCCCTTGCACTTGTTCTATACTTGCACCTGTCTAGTTTCTCTATCTTCCCCTCATGGCCTCAGAGCTCACCTCATCCCCATTCTCAAACAGATCACCCAGTTCCTTTCAGGACCCCATTCTAGCTGATATTGTAAATGGTTTCTTCCCCTCAGGAAGTGTCCCTCTCCCAGTCAAATGATCCGTGATCACATTCTTTTCAAAAAACCTACCCTTGACCTGTGTCCTTGTGCACTTACCATCTTATCTCCAACCTCCCTTTCTTCTCCAAAGTCCTTGAACTGGTTGCCTCCCAAATCCATGCTCTTTCCCTCAACTCCATGTTTGAACCCCTCCAATCGGGTCTCCACCCCGCCACAGCACCGAAATAGTCCTAATCAAAATCAAAAATGACGCTTTCAGCAACTGTGGTGCACTATCCTGCCTCATCCTGCTCAACCAGTGAACAGCTTTTAACATGGTTCAGTACACCATCCTTCAACATTTTTTTTTGAACAGTGGTGTGATGTTTACAATTCTCCAGTCCTCTGGCACCACCCCAGAGTCTGAGGAAGACGGAAAAATCTTGGCCAGTGCCTCCACAATTTCCATCCTCACTTCCTTCAGTATCCTTGGATGCATCTCATCTGATCCTGGTGCTTTATCCACTTTAAGTACAGACAACCTATCTAATACATCCTCCTGATCAATTTTAAACCATTCGAGTGTCTAAATTACCTCCTCTTTCAACATTGCCTGGGTTGTATCTTCTTCCTTGGTAAAGACAGATGCAAAGTATTAATTTAATACCTCAGCTATGCCTTCTGCCTCCATGTGTAAATCCCCTTTATGGTCCCTAATCGGTCCAACTCCTCTTACCACCCTTTTACTATTTATATGTCTATGGAAAACTTTAATGTTAGCTGCCAGTCTCTTTTCATGCTCTCTGTGCTTCATTTATTTGCTTTTTCACTTCCCTTCTGGACCTTCTATATTCAGCCTTGGTGCTCAATAGTATTTTCTACCTGCAATTTATCCCAAGAACTTTATCTTAATCTCTATCTCTTTTGTCATCCAGGGAGCTCTGGATTTGTTTGCCCTACTTTTCCCCTTCAAGGGAGCAAACCTTGACTGTGCCCGAACTATCTATTCTTTGAAGGTAGCCCATTGTTCGGCCACTGTTGTTCCTGCCAACCTTTGACTCTGTTCTTACCCCATTGAAGTTGGCTCTCCCCCAGTTAATTATTCTTACTTTGGATTGCTCTTTGCCCTTTTCCAACCCCATATCCTTTCCTTCACAAAGGCCACCTGCTTGAAAATCCACAATAGTCGTTCACTTCCGCAGATCTACTGTAGTCATTTCCAGACTCTATTATTATGGCCTGCCTCCCCTTCACCAACCTTGATATTTTGAATCAATTGCTAACCACATCCTATCCCACACTAAGTCATGCTTACCTATCACCTTTGCTGCTACCCTTTGACTGCTTGTCCTCCAATGCCCCAAATTTAAAATTTTTGGTAAATGGTTTAAGTTAATTTGGCAGGGGCATGGGCACCAGAAATAATTAGAGAGGGGAACATAGGACATAGGAAATAAGAGTAGGCCTTTCAGCCCCTTGAGCCTGCTCTGCCATTCAACCAGATCATAGCTGATCTTCAACCTCAATGCCATTTTCCTGCACTATCCCTTGATATCTTTAATACCTGGAAATCTATCAATCTCAGCATTGAACATACTCAATGACTGGGCCTCCACAGCCCTCTGGGGTAGTGAATTCCACAGATTCACCACCCGAGGTGAAGAAATTCCTCCTCATCAATCCTAAATGGCCTACCCCTTATTCGGAGACTGTATCCCCTGGTTATAGAACCCACCCCCAACAAACCCAAGCCAGAGGAAACATCCTTCCCGCATCAACCCTGTAAGAATTTTCTACATTTCAATGAGATCATCTCTCATTCTTCAAAACTCTACAGAATAAAAGCCCAGCCTCCTTAATCACTCCTCATAGGACAATCCCACCACCCCAGGAATTAGTCTGGTGAACCTTCACTGCATTCCCTCTATGGCAAGTACATCTTTCCTTCAATGAGACCATCAAAACTGTACACAATACTCCAGGTGCAGTCTCATCACGGCTCTATACAATTACAAGGTATCTTTACTCCTGTACTCAAATCCTCTTACAATAAAAGGCCAACATACCATTTGCCATCCGAACTGCTTGCTGTACTTGCAAGATGGCTTTCGGTGACTCAAACAAGGACACCCAGATCCTCTTGGACAACACCACTTCCCAATTCTCACCATTTAAGAAATACTCTGCATTTCGGTTTTTCCCACCAAAGTGGATAACTTAACATTTTTCCACATTATATTCCATTTTCTTGCCCACTCACTTAGTCTGTCTAAATCCCCTTGAAGCCTTACTGCATCCTCCTCAACTCACATTCCCACTTAGCTTTGTGTCATCAGCAAACTTGGAAATATTACATTCGGTCCCCATATCCGAACCACTGATATAGATTGTGAATAGTTGGGGCCCCAAGCACTAATCCTTGCAGTACCCCACTAGTCACAGCCTGCCAACCTGAAAATGAACCCATGATTTCTACTCTGCTTTCTGTCTGTTAACCAATTCTCAGTCCATGCCAGTATATTACCCTCAATCCCATGTGCTCTAATTTTGTTTATTAACCTCTTGTGTGGGACCGTATCGAAAGCTGAAAATCCAAATACACCACGTCCACTGGTTTCCCCCTTATCTATTCTGCTAGTTACATCTTCAAAAAATTCCAACAGGTTTGTCAAACATGATGTCCCTTTCATAAATCCATGCCGAATCCTACAATTATTTTTGAAGTGTTCAGTTATCAAATCCTTTATAATAGATCCTAACTACTGATGTCAGGTTAACAGGTCTGTAGTTCCGTTTTCTCTCTCCCTCCTTTCTTAAATAGTGGGGTTACATTTGCTACTTTCTAATCTGCAGGAACAGTTTCAGAATCCGTAGAATTTTGGAAGACGACCACCCATGCATCCACTATTTCTACAACACCTCTTTCAACACTCTGGGATGTAGATCATCAGGTCCAGGGGATTTATCAACTTTCAGTCCCATTAACTTCTCCAGTACTACTTTAAAAAAAAAATTTCTTTGTTTCCCCATTTTCACTAATCCCTTGGTTCTTTAGTATTCCTGGGAGATTTTTTTGCACCTTCCTCCATGAAGACAGACACCAAGTATTTGTTTAGTTTCTCTGCCATTTCCTTAATCCCCATATAAATTCTCCTATCTCTGCCTGTAATGGGCTCACATTTGTCTTTGCTATTCTTTTCCTTTTTGCATATCTACAGAAGGTTTTACAGTTCATTTTTATGTTTGAAAGCAAGATGCAGAGGACTGGGAGTAACAAATAGTGCAAGAGTTAGTTCAGAAATAGGAAACAGTCTAAGATGGATTGGGAGTGCACGTATGTAAATGCACAAAGCCCAAGGACAGTGAGCTGCAGGCACAAGTCGCTACATGGGACTATGATACAGTGGCATTAACAAATGCCTAGCTCAAAGGGGAGGATTGGGAACTTCATATTCCTGGCTGCAAGGTGTTCAAGAAAGGAAAATAAAAGAGGGGGTGGGTGATACTATTGATCAAACAAATTATTTAGCACTGGAGAGGTGTGATGTATTTGAAGGGGGCAAAGCCAGAACCTATTTGATTAGAATTCAAAAGGAAAATTACAGGAGCTATTTGGTACTGAGTGTATACTATAGGCCACTCAACAGTGGGAAGGAGATAAAGGAGTAAATTACAGAGCAATACAAGAACTACAGAGACTTAATTATCTTAATATAGACTGGGGTAGTTAATAGTGCTCAACCAAGAGAGGGGAATATAGTGCTGAATATAGTTCTGGGGAATGAAGTCACACAAGTTTCAGTGGGAGTGTATTTGGGGGAACAGTGATTATAATTAGGTTTAGAATAGTTAGTTACAGAAAAAAGGACAATAAAAACATAAAAATATTTAAGGGATAATTTCAGTGAGCTGGAAAGGAATCAGGCCCAGAAAGATTGGAATCAAAAATTGGTAGCAAGTCAGTAATTGAACAATTCAAAGCCTTCAAACAGGAGATGGTTCAGTTAGAGAAGTGACATTCCTATGGAGAAAGGAAGGGCATTCAAAGTTGAAGCTCCCTGGATGACCAAAGATAGAGGTTAAAATGAGATAGAGGCAGTTTCAGTCAAATGCAAGGTTCATAAATACAGTAGAGAATCAAGCTGAATATAGAAAGTACAGAGGAGATTTCAAAAAGGAATAAGTGAGCCAAAAAGAGATAGTACGAAAATAGATTAGTGGCTAGTATCTAAAGGAAACCAAAGTCTTATCTAAAGACAATTAGTAAAATGGTGGTCATAGGAAGGGTAGAACGGATTAGGGACCAAGAATAGAAACCTTAAGGCAGAGGGCCTGGCTGAGATACTAAATGAGTAATTTGGATCGGTTTTCACTGAAGAGCATGTTACCAATTTAGCAGTAAAAGGACAAGGCAGTAGCAATATCAAACAGGATAAAAATAGAGAAATAAAACACAAAAATAAAGAAAATTAAAAGGTTCACAGTCCTCAAGGTGGAAAAAAAATCACTTGGCCCAAATGGGATGCATCTGGTTAATAAGGGAAGTAAGGGTGGAAATTGCAGAGGGTTTGATCACAATCTTCCAATCCTCCTTGGATATGGGAGCAGTGCCAAAGAACTGCAGGAGTTGCATGTGTTACATCCCCATTTGAAAAAGGATGCAGGGGGAAATAAACCAGACAACTACAGGCTAGTTAGCCAAATGTCACTAGTGGGGAAACTTTCAGACAATAATCAAAGACAAAACTGACATTTAGAAAACTATGGGCTAATAAATGAATGTCAACATAAATCTGTTAAAGGGAATTTGTTCTGACGAAAGGTAATCAACTTGAAACTTTAACTGCTTTTCTCTCCACAGATGCTGCCTGACCTGAGTACTTACAGCATTTTCTGTTTTTGTCTGTGAAAGGGAAATTGTGTTTGACTAACTTAGAGTTCTTTGAAGAAAGAGAGGGTTGATGAGGGCAATGTGACTGACGTGTAAATGGACGCAACAGGCATTTAAGAAAGCACCACATAATAACATTTTAGCAGAATTAAAGCCCACGGGATAGGACGGACAGTGGCTGTGTGGATACAAAATTGGCTAAGGAACAGAAAGCAGAGTAGTGAACTTTGTTTTTCCAAACTGGAGAGAGGTATACAGTGGTGTTCCCCAGTGATCAGTATTCGAATCACTCCTGAGATATTAATCACCTGGACTTGGGTATGCAGGGCATAATTTCAAAGTTTGCAGAGGACACAAAACTCAAATGTAGTAAACATTGAGGATAGCAACAGATTTCTAGGGGTACAGAATGATGAAATGGAAAAATTGTGACAGATGAAATTTAATGCAGAGAAATGTGGTGATACTTTTTGGTAGGGTGAGGCGAGACAATATAAACTAAATGGTACAATTTTAAAGGAGATGCAAGAACAGAGAAACTTGGAGGGGGTGGGGGGGGGGGCTGTATGTATACACAAATCTGTGAAGATAGCTAATAAATCCAAGGATCCCAAATACTTTTAATAGAGGCATAGAATACAACAGTAAGGAAGTTACGCTGACCCTTTATTAAAAAACTGGAGTTGGTCAGCATTCTTCCATCTCCGAACGATGAACATGCAGGAAACAATCTATTTAGGTGGGGTGGTGTCTCTTGGTGCACCTTTGCAGATAGCTGTGAAGGCCAATCCTTGAGAGGCAAGTTCTGCCTCAAACACTGCATGTGAAGCTGCCAAGTGACAGAGCTGTTGTTTTTGGTGTTGGTGCCTGTTGCCGAGCTGCTGTAGCAACTGGTCGTCATGGTAATGCACACCAGTCCACAGGATGTTAGGGTCTGAAGTTCTATTAATGGATGATAAATACCTGGTAGTTCGAGATAATAGCATGAACAGGTGTTCTCTTTCACCAGCTAGTGACTCCCAGGTGTGATAGTCTTTTTTTTATTTCCAAAATATACTTTATTTATAAAATCTGTAAAAAAATACATTACAGTTCCAAAAAGCACAAAGGCAAACAATACAAATAGTGCAAAGGAGATCAGTTTCCTTCAATACAGGAGTGAGTTGCCTCACAACCCTTCCATTTCATTTGACATACCATGTACATTTTACAGCAAACAAATATTTTCTGGCTACAATTCGAGGGGTTTTCCATGGATCCAGCCCCTCAGTTCACCTTGGTGGGGGGGGACCTTACACAGTGGTCTTTCCCCATCGAGCCTTTGCCGCGGCCGCCCCTAGGTATGATAGTCAACATTTAGGGCCTTCACGTCACGCTTGCGCGCATCCCTGAAGCGCAGCTTTGGGTACCCCACTGGTCATCTGCCACCTCAACATACAGAAAGTCTTTGGGTATGTAA
This sequence comes from Heterodontus francisci, assembly GCF_036365525.1. Taxonomy (NCBI): domain Eukaryota; kingdom Metazoa; phylum Chordata; class Chondrichthyes; order Heterodontiformes; family Heterodontidae; genus Heterodontus; species Heterodontus francisci. The sequence continues at coordinate 21,157,295 of NC_090381.1, forward strand.
CTGCCTTTCATCTTGCAGACCTGTCTGATCCACCTAAGCTGCCTCTGTTTGATTACTGCAAACACATTTGGGAGCTCTGCCTTTGAGATGATTGCCATATTTTTGATTTTTTCCTGCCAGGATATACCCATAATGCACTGCAGCCAGTAAAGATGGAAATTATTGAGCTTTTTTTCCTGGTAGCTTTAAGTCACCCATGTTTCACAGCCATAAAGCAAGGTGCTGAGAACACAGGCCTAATAAACCATAAGCTGTCCCATGCCTATAACTTGTTCTCCTTGACTATAAGCATCAAGAAAACTGGTCATGGGACACGTGTTGCATCTCCACCCCTGATCAAATTAAACAACACCCCACTGGAAGCAGTTAGCAAATTTTGCTACTTTGGATCTAGTAACAGAATATGTCCCTTGATGCAAAGCTCGATACATATATAGGGAAAGCATCTACTCCCTTTGGCTAACTTGCAAAACGCCCGTGGGATAATACCAAGCTGACCCTTAGGACCAAGCTGATCAGTTTTTTTTAAAAAACTGGAGTATTGTGTTCTATTTTGGCCAACACATTAGGAAAAATGTCAAGGCCTTGGAGAGGGTGGAGAGATTTACTAGAATGGCATCAGGGATGAGGAACATCATTTATATGTGGAGGAACTGGAGAAGATGTGGTTGTTCCTCTTAGAACAGAGAAGATTTGACAGGTGTTCAAAATCATGAATGGTTTTGATCATTTCCAGTGGCAGATGGATCAGAAATCAGACACAGGATTAAGGAGATAGGTTACCGCTGGTTCTTTTGCCAGAAGAAACTTTAATACACAGGGCGTTTTGATCTGGAATACACTGCCTGCAAGGGTGGTGGAAGCAGATTCAATCGCAGCATTCAAGAGAACTGGTTGAGTACCTAAAAGTAGTAAAATTACAGGACTAGGGGTAAAGAGTAGGCGAAATTGGATAACTTTATGGAAAAATTGGCACAGGCAAAATGGGCCGCTGCTGTGCTGTATCATTCTATGATTCTATAAAATCCAACTCTGGCCTGTCGCCCATTTAAGACAGAGATGAGCAATTTTTTCTGAAGGTAGAGTATTTGGAACGCTCTTCCTCAAAAGGCAGTGGAAGCAGAGTCTTTGAAAATTTTTAAGGCACAGGTAGATAGTTTCTAGATAAGCAAAGGGGTTGAAAAGTTATTGGAGGTAGGCGGGAATGTGGAGTTGAGGTTACAATCAGATCAGCCATGATCTTGTTGCATGGCAGAGCAAGCTCGAGGGGCTATGTGGTCTACTCCTGCTCCTAATTCGTATGTTCGTATATCTCCTTCGTTGGCTTGGTATACATTCGTAATTATGCATCTCTGAAGCACCTTGGGACTTTCAATGTTAAAGTCATGATACAAATGCAAGCTTAAAGCTAGAAAGCCATTTTCTTGTTGACTATTACGAAGTAGAAACCCCACTCAGAAGTACCCCCAAATGCACCTTCTGTACACCTGAATTCCATAACCATCAGCACAGTCACCAGAGAGCATCTGCTGACTCGACCACACTTCAGTTCATATATTGTCAAATTTTCTTCAGTGTGGTCAACCCATCCATTTCTCACTACCTTCAAACCAAGGACGAGTCTTCCCTGTTCTAATTTTAAAGATACGCCCACAAATTACAGCCATTTCCAAGCACCGCACTGTATATAAGATTTTGACTTAGAGGTAAAAGTGCTATACATTTATAGTGCACAGCAGTCTTACCAGAGGAAGATAAAAGCAACCAAGAAATATGGCCACCACCAACGACGACTGACCATTCCCTGCTGTATTCTGAGTGCTAGTATTAATTGCACTCAGTGAAGCTGCACTGCAAAGTTACTGTAAAAATGTAAATACACTGATCACGACATTAAGATACAGCAAGCATCACGTGGAAACTTTCCATTTCTCCCCACCCCTCAGCATTTTGAACAGAGTTACAGCATCTTACCAGGAACTGGGGAAAAACCTCTGCATCACTCCTACAGACAGGAAGAGCAAACATGAGCTGAGACATGCATACATTTATTTAGCTCCCTTTAGTTTCTATAAGAGCGCAAAAATGCTGAAGAAATCACTTTCGGGCACACACTCCCATTCACATTACAGGTATTGACTTCATCATCTAAATGCACATATGTGACCGGCCTCAGTCCAGAAAGACACCAGTAATCACAACTTAGAGAAAAGGCCCATATTTCATGCACCAATTAAAAAGTTCAATTTTTAATTAAAAAGTTACCTTAAACTTGTCTGAAGATTGCGACATGGTAGAAGTGGGAGAATTTTCACCTGAAAAAAAAATGTTTTTTTAAAATATACTGAAGACACTGGCAATAAAACACGAGAACAAACTGGGCACTGTTGCCAGTGATCAGGACACAACCTCAACTGTATAAGTTATTCAACTGCAGAATAAAATGGGCAAAATACATCAGTTCAATAACTAATTTGGGCAGCACAGTGGCGCAGTGGTTAGCACCGCAGCCTCACAGCTCCAGCAACCCCGGTTCAATTCTGGGTACTGCCTGTGTGGAGTTTGCAAGTTCTCCCTGTGACTGCGTGGGTTTCCGCCGGGTACTCCGGTTTCCTCCCACAGCCAAAGACTTGCAGGTTGATAGGTAAATTGGTCATTGTAAATTGCCCCTACTGTAGGTCGGTGGTAGGAGAATGGTGGGGACATGGTAGGGAATATGGGATTAATGTAGGATTAGTATAAATGGGTGGTTGTTGGTCGGCACAGACTCAGTGGGCTGAAGGGCCTGTATCAATGCTGTATCTCTATATAAAAAATGGCTGCCCTAAGCATACACATCCATATTTGACTTTGTGAACATTCCTGTCCCCAGAGAGAAAATATTGCAACTGTTGAATAAAGGGCTCTTCTGGCAACCAGTAGAATGAAGTAGCTTTGCTGTGAAATGAGACTCAAGCAAAGCACTTGTTCTCCTGAAAACAGGATGCAGCAACAGCACATCTATGTACCACTCTTCTGCTTTTACATTTGGTCTGGGGAGTCAATAGAGATTGCAGACAGATGCACAGCACTGCTTCCCAGGATTTAATTAACTGAAACCAGCTTCCATATCCTTATGACTTGGCAATTCCTGCAACCTGTTTAGGTCGTTTGTATAGTTTGATGGAGATCGATATACCTGCAGCACTTCTATTGTGTTAATACAAAGCAGTTTATAGTTAACAAAGGCTCAAAATGGCAACCTCGAATTTGCAACTGTCGTCAGCTAGGACAATTTTACCTCAGCTCATTTGCTGCTGAAACCCTAGCCCATGTCCTTGTTGCTTTTAGACTTGACTATTCCAATGCTCTCCTGGCCAGTTTCCAATCTTCTGCCCTTCATAAACTGGAGTTCATCCAAAACTCTACTGTCCATATCTTAATTCAAACAAAGTTCCATTCACTCATCACCACATGCTTGTTGACCTACACTGTCTTCCAGTCCAACAGCACCTTGATTGTTTTCAAATCCCTCCACGGCCTTACCCCTCCCTATTTGTGACCTCCTGCAGTCTTACAAACCTTCTGAGATATCTGCACTTCTCCAATTCTGACATTTTGTGCATCCCCAATATTAATTGAGTTCAATAATTTCAGAGCATGACAGCCCCCCATTTTACTTTCATTTTTTCTTCCTTTTTTTTATATTCTTTTTTTACATTTTTTACAATTTTTTTTTTGCATTTATTTCATTTCATCTTAGTCTGTTCAGTTTGCTTACCCACTGTTTTTTTCAGGTTTGCACTTGCTGCTGTTCAATATTCAGTATATTAACACCTAATCTGTACTAATGCTTTGTCTTTCAACACACCATTAACATATTGTTTGCCTATGCTCCGTGACCTTTTGGTCAGCTATGTGGCCTGGTCCAATCTAGACCTCCTTTGTTATCTCTTGCCCCACCCCCACCTCACTTGCTTATAACCTGTGACTTTTCTAATATTTGTCAGTTCCGAAGAAGGGTCACTGACCCAAAACGTTAACTCTGCTTCTCTTTTCACAGATGCTGCCAGACCTGCTGAGTGGTTCCAGCATTTCTTGTTTTTATTTCAGATTTCCAGCATCATCTTTCTCAGCTATGGATAGAGGGGGGAAAAACACTAGAGTAATGCTCCTGACCATTATCCAGTGACCATCTAATGCAAGTCAATGTGACACTGGATGAGAAAAGAACTGGATGGAGCTTTGATGATCCACCAAATAGTCTGCCTGTTCACACAAGAACAATGACTACTATGTGAGCCATTGTAACACAGAACAGCAATCAGCTGCGGAACTGAACCCGAACATGTACCACCACCCTCAGACAGAGTTAAGGAGGGAAAATCAGAGGGTAGGGTGGGGGAAATGTGAAAAAACTGACAAGCATGTCAAAGTTCAGCACAAGTACTACAACTTAAGTTTGATGCAGCGGGTCTCAGAAGAACATGGACTTGTGAGCGTGTTTTTTGGAATGGAGAAATGCTAAGTGGACTACTCCAGGAATTGATTTTGGAAATTTTGTTTCCAATTATCAAAAACTTGCATGCAGAAACTCAATGCAAACTGGCAAAATTCACAAATCAGAGGCAGCCTGGGAGCTACATACGGGGAAGGGGGAAACAAAATCTTGTAATCCAGCCTATGCTTCAACACTATCAACCAGTCTCCTTACTGTGATTTTAGCACCAATTATCCCTTTTCCAAAAGGAATTCTTCCAATCTTTTTTCTACATGCTGCCATGGATTCCTGGTTTACCATCCCACTTGTAATCTGTTCTAAATTCTATTACCCTTTTATGAAGAAAAGCTGTCTGCATTTTTTATTTTCTGTTGACTGCTTTAACTTTAAAGTGTGCCTTTTAGTCAATTCCTGTAACCAACAAATAGGGTTCCTAGGTCTAAAAAGGATGCAAAGGTCTTCTTTGTCGGTAACTATCTCGAAGAAAGTAACAATTCACCCTGAGCCATTATCATATGCACCTTGTGGATAATTACAATTGCCAAAGCTTGTGACCAGGTCTTCAAACTGGACGTCACACCAATTTAAAAAAAACTAATGTTTTTTTTAAATTAAAGAACATCGTTCTCATGGGAGTCCAGGAAGCAACATACACCTTCAGGCTTTAAAACAGATTAACAGATCTTTTACCAACCCTCAAAAACCCCAAGGAAAAGGCACTGCTGAAAGATTTCCCAGTATACTAAATCAGGATTGTCTGAGGGATTCCACTACCTGACTCCAAGCACTCCAGCGAGTCAAACAGCCTATTATCCCCATCATTCTTCTTTGGCCTCCTTATCACGAGAGACAATGGGTAAGCGCCTGGAGGTGGTCAGTGGTGTGTGGAGCGGCGCCTGGAGTGGCGATAAAGGCCAATTCTAGAGTGACAGGCTCTTCCACAGGTGCAGCAGAAAAATTTGTTTGTCGGGACTGTTACATCCCCATCATTAATCATTTAGTAACAAACAATAGTGTTCAGAGGAACTGAAAAATTTCAATTCCCCTATGATTTTTCCTTCAGGAGTGCTCACAGTAGTGTCCAGGAGATTAATCTTTAATGCCTGGAGACTCCAGGACAATTCTGGAGGGTCGTGACCTGAAGTACACCCCATGAACTTAATTATCTGCATCTTTTTGTGTTTCTCTCCAGGACACAAATTTTAAAAAAATTAAAAGTGAAGATTTTTGCTAACTCCTACTATAGCCTGCAGAACAATACCCCACCCAACAGCTCACTGCTACAGATCAAAATTTAAAAAAGGTTTAGTGTTCACACGTGAGAACGCAGCCCTGCATTCCACAAATGGAAGGATTTTTTGCAATTATGATGTACATGTGCATTTACATGGGAGGAGATGATACTATAAGGATGCATTTTGACTGTTCATAATGAGATCTTTTCAGCAACCTCGGCCATTCACTTCCATGCTGGATTAATCAGAATTAATTTTACATATAACAGCTTACACGCTTTGTAGACTATTACTGCTTGATCACCCAGAGCACACCTATACAAGTCCAAACTATAGTAATGTCACAACACTGCATTACTTTGGACTTAAAATAATTGAAGATTTTCATCAAAAAGTTTCCAATAACCAGTTAAAAAAATATCCAGAGCTGCAGCTAAGGTATTGACACCCTGAACCTAGAACTATGAAGCAGCATATTCAGCAAAGCCATATATTAGGAATGTATTTCATGTATAAACCCATTCAGAACACTACTTAATATCCAAGCCACCAGAGAATGTTATAAACAGAATTTAGAACACATATCCAACAAGGATGCTACTATTCAAACCATTTCACTTTTGACAACTGGAAAACAGGGTCATGAGACAATTGGGAGTGTAAACCGCATCTAACAGGGGTGCTCAAAAAAAGGGTGAAAAGAATCTACCATCCATGTCTATGACTTCCCGCTTCCTCTGTAAATTTCCAGATAGGACTGAGCAAACACCAATAAACTACAGCACCAGTTCACACTAAGTTTCACATCTCACAGCAGAACAATCACAACCATCTGAGATACTGCTGCTGTACACAGCTCGCCGTCATGGGCTATGGTAAATCCCTGGTTAAAGATCAATAAACTGTCTCCAAATCTGACTGCAAGCTGTTTTTGAACAGACATTGGTGGGACCAGGATGAGCAACAAATTCCTTCCTTTTACAGGGAGCTAATTTAGGGGGAAAAAAAAAAATCGATCCAAAGAATGTATAAAACAGAAAATGATATGAGCTCTGATGAAAGGACATCGACTTGAAACGTTAAGTTTTCTTCTCCATAGATGCAGCGTGACCCAAGTATTTCCAGAATTTTCTGTTTTTATTTCAGATTTCCAGCATCTGCAGTATTTTGCTTCTGTAAAATTATATTTGAGTTCAGCTGTGATTCTGTAATCAAATGATCCAAGACATTTTTTACGGAACCTAAGGCAACTGTGTGTTGTGGAATCTTATCTTGGGGTTCAGAGAACTCCACTGTAATGAAACATGCTAACATTCAAGAATTTGTTGCTTTCCCACTGGCAGCAGCTTGGGGATGCCCCATTAGCAATTTGTTCAGAAGCACGGAGATGTGAGAGTGTAGCACTGCTTCTATGGTCTGTTTAAGTTATAGAGGAGGTTCAGTTTTGAAGTTTCCACTAAGTGTTTGAAACAAAGTCACATCAGATGGCAAATGCAGAATTGCTACTGGCCAATGGTTTGAAGCATATGTACTGTAGGAAGGTCAATGTGTCTCCTCAGCCAGCAAGAGAACTTTGAGAGAGAGAGAGAGAGAGAGAGAGAGAGAGAGAGAGAGAGAGAGAGAGAGAGAAAAGTAAAGAACCTCAAATTTATCAAATAAATGTTCAAAAATGTCAAATGGACAAAAATAATTACTAGGGGACAAAGTGAATCATATTTAAAAGCTTCACTAGTTTGGAGACCCCCCCCCCACTCTTTTGTCCTGCCCAAAGCTCTGAAACCTATCTCACCACTTTCAAGTTAAACAAGGTAATAAACTGTCCCAAGGTGTTGTTTCACACAAGCATTATCAAAGAATTTGAGATCGAGCATCATAAGGAGACCTTAGGACCAGTGACTAAAAGCTTGGTCATAGAGGTAGGTTTCAAGGAGTGTCTTAAAAGGAGAGAGTGGGTAGAGGGGTTTAGGGAGGGAATTCCAGAGGTTAGGGCAGGGGCAGCTGAAGCCAAAGCCACCAATGATGGAGCAAAGTTAGTGAGGATGTGCAAGAGACCAGAATTGGAAGAATGTGGCATTTTTGTAGGGTTGTAGGGCTGGAAGAGATTACAGATCAGGAGTGCAAGGCTATGGAGGATCTGAACACAGGAGAATTTTTTTTTTTTTTAATGAAGCATTGCTGGACTGGGAGCAACAGCTCTGATCCTGTGAACCAACACAAGTGGCTTCCTCCTCCTTTCCACCAAACATTCCAAAACACACCATCTCAATAGGATTCATACAAAATAGATGTCCTGAGTTGAAAAACAGTTCAACATCCTAAAATTAGTAATGTGAATTACTAATTGGAGCTTTGTTTTTAAGCAAAGTTTACTTTGCTTAGAAGCCCAATGATGCTAAAAGTAGTAGAGGCAGTGACACTAAAATGAAAGAGTAAATAAGGACACCTGCATATGGAAACAGAAGATTGATATTTATAGCATTGGCTGAGTTTCACAGCTGATTACTAGGAAGTTGCACAAAAGACAAAGGTGTAGGGAACAAAGGAATTTTACCCCTAAGCTTAAAAATTGCAGCAAAAAGTACTGGTCTTTTACACTGTTAACCTTGCACAAAGTCAATCTCTCTCAGCTCTGCATCACTTACCGCACCACCCTATCTGCATTTCTCATCTATTTAAGGTGTCAGGTACAGTCAGTCATACATCCTCAATTTAATATTCACCTATTACATCAACAGTCCAAACCATGGAAAGTAAAACTGAACTATATTCTGAATGAAAATTCAACTTTTGTTACTGACCAATTTATCAGGAAAATTTTCTTGAAGCAACGTTTCAAGTTGCACCTTTGTTTAAAAAAAAAGTTAACTACATTCTCACTTTATGCACAAGTTTTGTACAGCCACATGCTCGCCCCACAGCGAAGTAGTACACAGCAACGGCAGCCACAACTCACACTAGTCAACGTAGCCAGTCAGCAATTAAAAAAGGAGCTATTTGATATCTGACCAGACCAAAAGAAACATGCAAAAGGAAGCTCACTCAGTTCAGCTTAGTTCATCCACCTAGAAAAAGCTAGTCCCAACACAGCATCCACTGCCTCTTAAAATGATTCCAAGGTTTTTGTTTCCATTACCGAACCAGCAATTTATCCCAATAGCCACATTTAAAAGAAAAGAAAAGAACTTGCAATTCTAAAGCACCTTTCATGACCAGACATCTCAAAGTGCTTTACAGTCAATTAAGTACTTGTGAAATGCAGTCACTGTTGTAATGTAGGAAACGCACCAGCCAATTTGCACACAGCAAGCTCCCTCAAAACACCAATGTGACTATGATCAGATAATCTATTTCAGTGATGTTGATGGAGGGATAAATATTGACCAGGACACCGGGATAACCCCTTTACTCTTCTTCAAAATAGTGCCATGGGATCATCTGCATCCACTTGAGAGGGCAGGCGAGGCATGAAACAAGCACATACCTCAAAATAGGAAACAAAACTCCATTTCTACATTTAAGAAACTGTGGTCAACAACCAAGGTCAGAGACATTATTAAAACAGAAGTTTAATTATGGCTTAAACAATGCAAGGAAATGTGGAAATCCAACGAACAGAACTATAAAACTCAAAAAGGGATACAAAAAGTATGAACAAAACCTTGCAAAAAATATCAAATCAAACAGTAAAAGTTTTTATACATACATTAAAGAGTGTGATAAAGGGCCCATTAAAGACAGATAAAAATGATATCATGGATAATAAGGAAATGGCAGGCTTGTTAAATTGATACTTCGCATTCATTTTCACAGTAGAGGAAGAGGACTAAAACCTGCAAAGGGAACTTAAAAATAAGTAAAATGGAGGAACTTATTGGATTTAATACAACTTTCATGATAATGGGAACAAAAAAACAGGATAAGGCAAGACGAATCTCTAGACCTGATTGGTTTCCACTCTCCGAAATTAAAAAGGCAGAGAAATTACAGATGCATTAGTCAAGATTTTCCAAAGCTCCCTGTATTCAAGAATAACACCTTCAAATTGAAATTATCACTATTATTTAAGACAGGAAACTGCAGAGCTGTCAGTTTAACAGTAGTTGTATAGATGTTATTGGAATTTACCTTCAGGGACAGTGGGACTGAGTATTTGAACAAGATCTGAGAGTCAGCATGGATTTATGAAAAGTGGATCATGTCTGACTAACCTAGTTGACCTTTCTGGGAGGTCACTAACATGGTGGATAGGGGTAATAAAAACAAAAAGTGCTGGAATTACTCAGTAGGTCTGGCAGTATCTGTGGAGAGAGAAGTAAAGTTAACATTTCAGGTCTGTGACCTTTCATCAGACTTAGAGTCTGTAAATACGATACAGTACGCAATGGACTTCATTTAGTCACCATGACCATAACCACCTTTATATCATATGCTTTTGTGTATGGTGCACAGAAAATGCTTTGTACAGGTCCTGGTCAATATTTATCCCTCCATCAACATCACTAAAATAGATTATCTGGTCATATTCACATTGCTGTTTGAGGGAGCTAGCTGTGTGCATATTAGCTGGTGCGTTTCCTACATTACAACAGTGACTACACTTCACAAGGGCGGCACAGTGGCGAGCACTGCAGCCTCACAGCTCCAGCGACCCGGGTTCGGTTTTGGGTACTGCCTGTGCGGAGGTTGCAAGTTCTCCCTGTGACCGTGTGGGTTTTCTCCAAGTGCTCCGGTTTCCTCCCACATGCCAAATACTTGCAGGTTGATAGGTAAATTGGCCATGGTAAAAAAAAAAATGTCCCTAGTGTAGGTAGGCGGTAGGAGAATTGAGGGAAGGTGGGGATGTGAGAGGGAAAAATGGGATTAAATGTAGGATTAGTATAAATGGGTGGTTGATGGTCAGCGCGGACTCGGTGGGCCGAAGGGCCTGTTTTGGTGCTGTATCTCTCCATGACTCTACTTAATTGTCTGTAAAGCGCTTTGAGATGTCTGGTCACAGACCTGAAACATTAACTTTGCTTCTCTCTCCATAGATGCTGCCAGACCTGCTGAGTAATTCCAGCACTTCGTGTTTTTATTTCAGATTTCCAGCATCTACAGTATTTTGCTTTTATTATGGTGGATGAGGGAGCGGCTATGGATGTTGTCCATTTCCAGAAAGCATTTGGTAGGCTCTGCACAAGAGATTAGCAGCAAAAATTAAAGCACATCGAATTGGAAGTAAAAGCAAAATTCCGAAGAAGGGTCACGGACCCGAAACGTTAACTCTACTTCTCTGTCCACAGATGCTGCCAGACCTGCTGAGTATTTCCAGCATTTCTTGTTTTAATTTTAGAATTGGAAGTAACTGTAACGTAGGTTAATAACTGGTTGGCAGGAGACACATTAGGGATAAAGGGAATATCGGATTGGCTGGGTGTGACATCTAGTGTCCCCCAGGGATCTGCACTGAGGCCTCAGCTTTATTTATACACACATATAAGGAGCAGGAGTAGGCCATTCAGCCCCTCAAGCCTGCTCCCCCATTTGATAAATTCATGGCTGATCTGATTGTGGCCTCAACTCTATTTTCCTGTCTACCTGTTATAACCTGTGAAACCCTTGTCAATCAGGATTCTAACTCAGCCTTTTCATAACCCGGTGAATCCTAAGAGCATGCACATGGACATCAGATAAGGACAAGTGTTCCAACAGGCAGTACTTTCAGGAGAGAGAGAAAATTTGAGGGTGGGGTGGGGAAAGAAAGAAAGATAATTTTTTCAAAACTAAAATTACAGGATATAAAAACATAAGCTACATCAGCAAACCCTACAGAGAAATTTTATATCAGAGACAATCTTGTGGTTTTGGCACATGGTAAAGAACTTGGAGATGCCCCTGGTAGCTGCTTTGTACATATTAAAGTAGAACAAATAGGTCAGACTTACTCAGCTGGCTGAACACAAAGCAAGCTGATGTCACCTTGTCGTTCATTTTTAAAATGAGAATCCAGATCACTACCCAGCTCAAGAGAGAAACCCACAGTCATACTAACCCCTCTCAGCATGTGACTCAATCTCTCAATCTGCTAGCTGCTCAACATAGCAAGAAGAAATCCAATGCTGTAAACAATGCACTGAAAGAATTGAAGCAGAGACATTCGTGCAAAGCTTAGTCCCCAAGCACGATGTCCTGCATTTGTAAAAGCTGTGGTGTCTGACCTGTATAAAGCATCTTCTGTGCACCATTCACAAAGGCATATTATATAAAAGGTGGTTATGGTAATGTTGACTAAAGGAACTCCATTGCACACTGTATAGTATTTGCTACCACTCGAAGTCTGTACATTTGTTCCTCTTTCTCCTCTGCCCTTGAAAGTGCTGACTCAAGCTGCAATACACTTCCACAGGTTTTATCAGATAAAATCAGTTTCTCAGCATAAACTACCCACAGTACACTGCAACCCCACATGAATTTAACCCTGTTTCAGATAGCTGCAATCTCCATTAATCACTAAAATCTTTTTATGAAGACGGGGGTGGGGTGACTGAAGTACTGACTGAGCACTTTGTATGTCTTCACAAAAGAGGATGAAGTTAATGTTATAGTTGTGGAAGGGGAATTCGAGACAGAATAAAAATAGATAGAAAAGAGTGATGCTAAATAGGTTGGCATTACTCAGTGAACAGGTCACCCAGTACCAGATGAGGTGCATGCTAGGTTGCAAAGGGAAGCTAGGGTGGAGACAGCAGAAGCTCAAACCACAATCTTTCAATCCTCTTGGGATATGGGAATGGTGGCGGAGGACTGCAAATGTTACACTTCTAGGAGGGAGATAAACCTGGTAGCTACAGGTCAATCAAGCTAAAGATAGCAGTGGGAAAGCTACTAGAGGCCACTGTCAAGGCCAAAAGTCTCACTTGGTGAAGCATAGGTTACTAAGCCACAGTCAGCACAGATTTAAAACGAATCATGTCTGACTAGCCTGATTGAGTTCTTTGACAAAGTAACAGACAGTTGTTGAAAGCAGTGTGGTAGATTTTGTACATATGGACTTTCACAAGGCATTTAATAAAGTATCACTTAACAGTCTTATTCAGAAACTAGAAGCGCATGGCATTAAGAAACGTTAGTAACTTGGGGATGTAACTGGCTATGGGATAGGAGGCAGAGAGTAGTGGTGAATTATGTTTTCCTGACTGGAGAGAAGGACTGAGGGGAAGGTGTTAGGACTATTGCTGCATATATGGAATTTATATATGCACACAAATATCTCTTTTTATATATATGAAAAGCACATTGTTCTGTATGAACAAGATATATACAATTTATATAAAATAACCTGGACTTGGCTATAGAGAGTATAATTTTAAAGCTTGCAGATGATACAAAAAATTTGGCAATGTAGTAAATAGTGAGCAGGATAGTAGCAAACTTCAGGAGGACAGACTGGTGAAACAGGCACACATGACAGATGCAATTTAATGTGGATAAGTGTGAAATTATGAACTTTAGTAGGAATAACATGGAGAAGCAGGTATAATCTAAATGGTACTATTTTGAGGGGGGGGGGGGTGCAAGAGCTGAGGGACTTGAGAGTACTGCTACTGCATCTAACGTAATATATCGCAAAGCACTTCAAAGAAGCATTATACCAAACTACATAATATTAGGCCAGACTCCCAAAAGCTTGGACAAAGAAGTGTCTTAAAGGAGGCAAGAGCTGTAGAGAGACAGAGAACTTTAGGGAAGAAATTCCAGAGCTTAGGGGCTTAGCAGTTGAAGGCACGACCAAAGGTAGGGCGATAACAATCAGGGATCAAAAGGCCAAAATAAGATCAGTGCAGATATCTTGGAGGACTGTGGGGCGGGAGTAGATTACAAAGATTGGCGGAAAGGGGCGAGACCATTGAAGGAGTTGAAAACAATGATGAAATTTTAAAAATTGAGGCTTTTACCAGGAGCCAACGTAGATCAGCAATCACAGAGGTGATGGATGAATGAGACTTGGGGTGAGTTAGGACACGGGCAGAGCTTTGGGTAACCTCAAGTTTAGAGGGGTGAATATGGCAGACTGGCCAGCAGTGCATTGAAACAGTCAAATCTAAAGATTAACAAAGGCATGGAGGGGCAGAGGTGGATTTGGGCAATGTTAGAGGTGGAAATAGGTGGTCTTATGTGCAGATGTGCGGTCAGAAGCTCATCGCTGGATCAACAAATACCAAGCTTGTGCACAGTCTGGTTCAGCCTCCGACAGTCACCAGGTAGATGGATGGAGTCTGTAGCTTGGGAACAGAGTTTGTAGTGCGAACCAAAGACAAAAGCTTCAGTCTTCCCAACTTTTAGTTGGAGGAAATGTTTGCTCACCCAGTACTGGATGTCAGACAGGCAGTCTGATAATGTAGAGTCAAGAGAGGCAGTGGTGAGTTAGAGCTGCATGTTATCAGCATTCATGTGGCACTAACCCTTTATTTTCAGATGGCGTGACCAAGGGGTAGCATGTAGATGTACACACATCTTTGAAAGTTTTAGGGTAAGTTGATAAGGCAGTTAAAAAGTATATGGATTACTTGGCTTTGTAAATAGAGGCATCGAAAACAACAAAGTCATGTTAAACCTTCACAAATCTCATTAGGCAGCAGCTGGATTATATAGTGTGTAATTTTGGCATCACACTTTAGGAAGGATGTCAGGGCCGCGGGAGAGGGTACAGGAGGTTTACCAGGATTATAACAGGGATGAGGAGCTTGAGTTTTGTTGAGAGATTGGAGAAACAGATTGTTCTTCGAGTACAGAAGGTTAAGAGAAGACCCAATAGATCTTTTTCACTCCACCATTAGCAGCCGTGCCTTTAATTGGCTGGGGCCCTAAGCTCTGGAATTCCCTCCTTAAACCCCTCTCCTCCTTTATGGCACTCATTAAAAGCTACTTCCTTAATTAAGCTTACAGGCCTTTGGGTTGCTATCAATTTTATAATCATTGGCACTCCTGAGAAGCACCTTGGGAAATAATACTAATTTAAAGATGCAAGTTGCTGTTGCTATATATATTGACTTCCAGAAGGAACAAAAATGGAACACTATATTAGAGGTAACCTAGTAACATTGATTGGAATATAGGAAACAAAGATGTCGGGAATTTTAAAAATGTAAAATAAAAATGAAAGGTCACAAACCTGAAACGTTAACTCTGTTTCTCTCTCCACAGATGCTGCCAGACCTGCTGAGTATTTCCAGCACTTTCTCTTTTTATTTCAGATTTCCAGCATCTGCTGTATTTTGCTTTTATTAAAAAGATGTACTCCGATTGGCAGCATGTGTCAATTGCCATTTCCCCGGGATCTGTACTGGTGCCTCAGCGTTTCACCATATATTTTCTTTCATCCTAGTCATAATTAAGAGTTGCACATCCAAGTTTGCAAGTGACACTAAATTAGGAAGTTGTGTAGATGGGAGCATAAACTTACAAATATTAAGTGGGCATAACTGTGGCAGGTACAGTTCAATGTGGGGACGTGCAATGTCATCCACTTTGGACACAAGAAAAATAAATTGAATATTTTCTCAATGGAGGGAGACTGGGAACTGTGCAGGTGCAAAGGGATTTGAATTTCCAAGTACACAAATCATGAACAGCTAGTCACAGGTGTAAAAAGTAATCAAAAAGGATTATGGAACATTGGCCTTTATCTCAAGAGGGTTGGAACAACAAGGTGGAAATGATGCTTCAATCGTAGAGACTTGGCCAGATCCAAGCTGGAGTACTGCATTTAGTTCCATTTTGGACAACATGGTACAGCACTGATTCGCAAGAATGATACCAGGTCTTGGAGTTCAATAATAAAGACTGGTTGCATAAGCATGGCTTGTATTCTCAATTTAGAAAGTTGAGAAGTGATTTAATTAAGGTGTTTAAAATGATAAAGAGATTAGATAGGGTCGACCCAGAAAATCTATTTCCTCTGGTGGAGGAAATCAGCACTCTTAAAATTGGAGGTAGGCCATTGAGAATTGAAATCGGCAAGCATTATTTCACAAAAAAGGTGGTAGAAATCTGGAATTCTCTCCCCCAAAAGGACATGGCTGTGGGATCAATTGAAATTTCAGATAGAACTTGGCAGGTCTGATCAGGCAAGAGTATCAAGGGATACGGCTCAAAAGCAGGTAAATGGACAGAGGTACAGATCAGCCATGCTCTAACTGAATGATGGAATAAACTGAAGGGCACAGACACAATGGGTTGAATGGCCTCTTTCTGTGCTGTAACTTTTCCATGGTTCTCTGGTTCAAAGGTCTAAATGGCCGATACACATTGCTATATATATTCTCACACGAGAACTCTCAGAACTTTTCACAGCAGTATATTGAACTGGATTTCAAAAAATGTAACTTAAAAACATGGGTACAGTACAAGACAATTATTTTAAAAATGAGGAAAAGTTTATGTAGCATCTTTCTAGACAAGATTTGATTTTAAATACCAAACACTTGTACAAGCTGACAACTATTAATATTTTCCACATTTCCATCAACTCTACAAAGAACCTCTGGAAATACAAAAGCAAATTGGAGGTGGACTTTATTAATATATAGTCCCAGAATCTTCCCTTTCAACCAGGATTAGGATCCAACTGACCAATTTGTCCTTATTGGGAGATCACAATTGTACAATAAAATTATTTTAAATTGTGAATGGAATTAATAAAGCTGTTCTAGCTAAATTGTTAAAATTGATTTTTTTTTTAAATGAGGGCGGATGGTGGTGATGGGAATTTTAAAATTAGAATTGAGGATCCCTCCAAGGTTCTGAAGGTCTACTCACAGGTCACATCAGAAGCCAGAAATATGCCAGGTTCAATCTCAGATCTGTTAGCCGAGTGCCCTAGATTAGAAAATAAGAAATCCTACAACCCAAGTACCATGCTTGATCAACTCCTGCTGGGAACATGCTTCTGAATGACACCACTCGAGGCTCACTTGTGAATACTGACCACCCAAAGGTATCAGCAACAAAAAAAAAACACCAGCAAGGAGTCCAAATGTCCAGGAAAGGAGGGAGGAAAAAACATTCAGGCAGAACTATTACACACAAGAAGGGCAATAGAACGGTGCAAAAATTTACTAGGCAAGGTCATTGAAAAAAATGTAAATGGGTTTGGAAAAATACAATGTTTCTCAGGAAATAAAGCACTCATTTACAGAATTTGTTGTCACGTCATGGGACATCCTATACTGCTTCCCATACATTTATCTAGTTTTAAAGTATAGCCTTTGTTACATATAAGAATGTTCCAGGCAAATTACACAAACTTCAATGGCTAGCAGTGAGAAAAATTAATTATTCTGTTCTTGGTGATGTTGACTGAGGGCAGAACATTGGCCAATTTGAAAGATGTTGATTTATCCTTAAACAGCCGCCCCCCCATTCTAAATTCTTCAGTTCCTGCCTAATATTGTTATAATTAGCCTTCCCCCAATTTAGCACCTTCACCAGAGGACTACTCTTATCCTTATCCACAAGTACCTTAAAACTTACGGAATTATGGTCACGGTTCCCAAAATGCTCCCCTACTGAAACTTCGACCACCTGGCCGGGCTCATCCCCCAAACATCGGTCCAGCACAGCCCCTTCCCTAGTTGGACTATCTACATATTGTTTCAAGAAGCCCTCCCGGATGCTCCTTACAAATTCTGCCCCATCCAAGCCCCTAGCACTAAGTGAGTCCCAGTCAATATAGGGGAAGTTAAAATCACCCACAACAACCCTGTTGCTTTTACATCTTTCCAAAATCTGTCGACATATCTGCTCCTCTATCTCCCGCTGGCTGTTCGGAGGCCTGTAGTAAACCCCCAACATTGTGACTGCACCCTTCCTATTCCCGAGCTCTACCCATATTGCCTCGCTGCATGAGCCCTCCAAGGTGTCCTCCCGCAGTACAGCTGTGATATTCTCCTTAACCAGTAATGCAACTCCCCCACCCCTTTTACATCCCCCCTATCCCACCCGAAGCATCTAAACCCTGGAACGTTTAGCTGCCAATACTGTCTTTCCCTCAACCGAGTCTCTGTAATAGCAACAACATCATAGTTCCAAGTACTAATCCAAGCTCGAAGTTCATCTGCCTTACCAGTTATACTTCTCGCATTGAAACAAATGCACTTCAGACCACCAGTCCCGCTGTGCTCTGCGACATCTCCCTGCCTGCTCTTCCTCTCAGTCTTAATGGCCTTATTTACTAGTTCCCCCTCAGTTATTTCACCTGCTGACCTACTGCTCTGGTTCCCACCCCCCTGCCACACTAGTTTAAACCCTCCCGAGTGACGCTAGCACACCCAGTGCCAACATTTCTTATATTATCGCTGAAAGGTAGTGATAATCCACATCAGCCTCACCAATAAGCAGCTGCTCAGCACACTTCAATTTAGGATATTATTCTACCAGCAAATATACAACACTCCCCTGAACCCCAAGGAGGGCATTTTCCTGAAAAGAGAACAATGAACAGACATGGTTCCAAGCTCCTGACTACTATGCAGCAAACCTGGCAGAAAAGAACCTGCTGGATCAAGGACAGGACTGGTTTCAACCACTCAACTTGGTGCCACAGTTGCAATGAGAGGTAGCCCTTTGCTGGAAATAAGCAAAATTATATTGCTTTTAGAGAAGAAAAAGGATGAGCTGTTTAACTAAGGGGCATCAGAAAGACTGCAGTTACAAGCCAGGGAGGGAGAGCCCAGCAACTGGATTCAGACAACTATATCATATATCAGAGTCTTGACTTGCATCAGGTTTGAGGCATCACATCCTCTCAGCAGGGTAAGACCCCAGTGGCTTGCTAAGTCATCTTCTGCAAAACCCAACTGGTCATACCACAATAAACAAAAGCATTGTAGAGCATGCGATCAGGCCAGTGGCATGAACTTAACTCAGAAGGATAGCGAAAGATCAAAATGCAGAGCCAGTCACAACCAAGTTCTAGAGAGGCAGCAAATCAGGATGGAATGACGACCATGGAACGAGATGGTGAAACTGTCTGCTGTATTGTCACTAAGTTTCCTGAATATATGAAGGATCATTTTCTGAACTGATGCTTCTGGCTGGGAGCTTCACCCAAGAGCATGTATTAGAAATGTGCACCAAATTTTCAATATGGTGGGGGCAACAGAAAAAATGTCACACTCAAACCAGTATGCTTTCTGATTGGCATCCTTCCATCTACAAAAGATGATGGACACACAGCAAACAATCCATTTAGGTGGGGTGGCTTCTCTTGGTGCACCTTTGCTGATTGCTGAGAAGGCCAATCTTTGAGAGGCAGGTTCTGCCACAAATGCTGCACGTATGCTTTGCTGTTCTGCAATTCAGGTCCAGATGACTAAAATCAGCACCTCAAATTGCTCACCACTACACCACCAGTACATCATTCTAGTATTAAAATAATGTAAAATGTTCTCCACAAACAACCTAGTTTGGAAAAAATCTATAATTCTTTTCCATTCAGCATCCTCCACATACTGCTGGGGAAAATCAAAAATGGTAACAACCCCTAGCAATGTTTGACATCAAGTCATCTCACCCACATTGGCACCCAGCACCACTCCACAACAGCCCTACTTCAGACATCCACTCCAAATGGTTGTCCATTTTAAAATGGACCTATTGAATTACATAGTTTTTCCACCACCACACCACACCCACCCCCAAAATCATTTAACGGTCAATATCAAGTTTCTATGCTCATTTTAGATGCTTTAATTTAAACCAAAAAGCAAATCAGAGGTTAAATGGCACTGTTGTGCTTTAGTTAAAACTGTTACTGGATAGCTCGAGTGAAAAGAATTCACATCTTCATATTTTAATTATCGATCAACATTATATTTATATCTTTCAGGGCCATAAAACTATAGGATATACAGCACAGAAACAGGCCATTTGGCTCAACCAGTCCATGCCAGCATTTATGCTCTACTCAAGCCTCCTCCCATCTTTCCTCATCTAAATCTATCATAACCCTTTAGTCCCTTCTCCCTCATATGCTCATCTAGCTTCCCTTAAATGCATCTATACTATTTGCTTCAACCACTCATTGAGTTGAGTTCCACATTCTCGCCACTCTTTAAATGGCATTCTAATTTTATTTTTACAGAAGATCAAGAAAATGCAAGCAAATTAATAAAAGCTACTGCAACCTGAAACGAATGGCTATTGCCCATTTTCAGAATAGGAGACCACAGCAGACACCAAATTACCAAATGATTCCAATCTAGGAAAGCCCAAAAGCATCATCTAACCTCATTAAACCCTTCACTCCCTTGGATGGCATATTGTGTTTTCATTCTAAACTGGTTACAGTGAATTACTAACAGTACATACAGTGGGGGAAGGGAACAAGGGGTGAAGAACTGCTAATTGTATAGTATATAGAATCACAGCAGGGGGGCCATTTGGACCTCATACCCGTTCTAGAGTGGCATCAATGGTTCAGGCGGTAGCATCCTCGTCCAAGTCAAAAGATTTGGGTTCAAACCCCACTTTAGGGACTTGAGCACAAAAATCCAGGTCGACACTGTAGTACTGAGGAAGTGCTGCACTTTTGGAAGTGCCACCTTTCAGACAAGACATTAGAGAACAGATGGCTGGGGGGGGGGGGGTGGAGGGGGTGGTCTCTACAGTGTTTTGGTCAATATTTATCTCACAATCAACATCACAAAGACAGACTATCTGGTCATCATATTGCTGTTTGTGGGAGCTTGCTGTACATAATTTGGCTGCCACGTTAACTACATTATAACAGTGACTAGACTTTAAAAGAGCTTCATTGGCTGTAAAGTGCTTTGGGACATTCAAGGTCATGAAAGGTGCTATATAACTAAAAGTCTTATTTATTTTTCTTCAGAAAATCAAAAATTACATTTGGGATAACTTCACCACCCTCTCAAACATCCCAGATCAGGAATTATGATGAGAATGTAAAAAATCCTCCGCACCCTATCTAGCCAGCAAGATAATTGGATTAGACAATGCAGGAAAAACACCAGTGAAGATTTTACGAGGTAAATGGACTGTTTCAGCATACCAACTTCTGACTGTACAGCAACCACCACAAAGAACGCAGACTGAAGGGAAGCCTGACCGTGATGGGAGCGCACATCAGAAAACCACCAGGCCATAAACCTGAAAAAGGCCTTCTAAAAAGGCTATTTCATAATTAGAACAACTTATTACAAAATGGAGAATTGTTCAAATTAAGTATTTTAACATTGTGTTTTTCAACTTGCAAAGAATGGAGTCGCAACTGGGTGTTCAATGAGATAAAAACAGATTAACTGCTAAAAAAGCCAAACAATCTTGAGGAAGTTTAAAAAGAATTTTTTAATGACAAGTTGCATAGTTGTCTTATAGACCTAGGAAGTATGGAACTCAAACAACTATTTCTGTTGTCCAGTCTGGGCAATGCTATTAATGAAATTATTAAACTAAAATGTTGTCGTCAGCCTGATTTAGTATCTGAAACCAGATTGCTCACACATTCTAAAAACAAAATTTAAATACAAGGTGATAGAGGTCAGGATTAAACAGTAGTAAACAACAAGTACTTCTTAAAGAAATTATGTCCAGGGAAGGGGCGAGCTGCCGAGTAGGGTGTCCCAAGGATTCAGTGATGGGACCATTAGTGCTTCTAATTACATCAATGACATGGATTTAGAATAAATGCAAAAATGGTCAAATTTGCAGATGATACAAAGCTCAAATTATAGAACGAGTTGGACAAAAATGTGCAGTTAGAACAAGTGAAATTTAATGCGGACAACTGTAAAGTATGACACACTGGACACAAGAAACATTGACAAGTACTCCATAAATTATGTTGAAATAATTAAGGATGAAGTTGAAGGAAACCTAGGAATCTTAGTAGACTCAAAGCTCATCATGTCCAACGAATATACAGCAGCAAACAGTGAACTATACAGCCAAAACAATAGAATACAAGTCAGAGGAGGTCATGATGAAACCACAAGGATATGATCAGATCACAACTTGAGTGAGTACGCCACCCAATTCCGGTCACTGACACACAAGGGAGGTGCAGAGAAGGCTTGGGGCTACCTGAGCTTTTTTGTTTAAAAAAAAAGGGGGGTCATGTTGTACAATTGTAAATATGGTAATTGCTTACACCAGCGACAGATTGGTCACTTCCCTCATTATTATACAATTCAAAATGCCCAACCACATACAATCAGAATATGAAAGGGCAATGCAACTGCTGACTGCTTTTCACAGTACAAGTGGAAATAGAGTATTTAAAACATTTCATCGCGATGGTCCACCGGAAGCCTAGCAACCTTTGCAGCTTGACCAGCATCCAGATACACAGAAACAATTCAAATGCATGGTTGAAATGACCTTACAGAGCCAAGGTTGACACACATGAATGTAAGAAAGCATGAGACTAAACACTTGTGTGCAAATTCACTGCTGAGCAGTTACTGACCTTTGAAAGTCTACCTATACTATAATGCATAGCAAGCACAATCTAGGAAGCTTCACAACGGCAAAAGAGTATTGCAGAATAGCAACATCATAGCTGAAGATATTCTATTTGATTGTCACCACAGTGGAACCCAGCAGCTCTTAGAAAACAATTCTCCAAGACACTAAATATGACTTCTAAAAACCAAGCCATGAAGCTGAAAACACAGCAGATTCCGCATTCACTGTGTCCTTGCTGAATTTCACCAACACAAACAGAAACATTGGGAACTATTCCTGACCTGCCAATCACATGCTGCAAAGATGTTCAATGAGAGACTGCTCTTACAATTTCATAAGGATTAATATACATTGTTGGAATAAAGTAAATTTAAGAAAGTTTTTACCGTACCAACTGTGCTAAAACGACAAGAACTTGTTGGGGACAATGGGCGCCCAAATTGGCAAAGTATTCCATTACCCAACAATATCACTAAGTTTGACCACAAAATTACTATAAAAGATTTTTTATAAAATCCATTTACGGTATCAAAAAGACTTTGCAAGATGAAGAGAGGGACAAAGAAAAATAGATTTGAACAACTTACAATGTCCTTGACTGCAGATCAATGAGGATCCCAACACACACAGACACCACAGGAGATCCTGAGCGCAGGAATACTATATTTTAAACTGGTTCTGCTGTTCTCAATGTAACAGTTGATGAGATTAAAACAAGCTTTGAACAAAGACCAGTATCTCTCCACTGCTGGCCTGCTCAGTTCTTGGCTAATTCAAAACATTCCAACGTGAGCAACTGGTTATGAATGTTTTTGGAAGGGTATGTTTTTCAACAAAACTGTACACAGTAACTATAGTAGTTACAAAATGACTATGCAATTAGTTCCACATTGGTACAAAGTTTCTGTGCACTCTTTAGTCAACTGTCTGACAGTCAGATGAGCATTACTACACAAGAACATCTCTCGAGCTGAAACAACGACTGTCACCACATGTCTAGAGTTAACTCTGCATTCTAACTCCAACTATAACCTCTCAATGATTGGACCAGGTGAAGTAAAAGAGTCCCTATTTAAATACATATTCAGTCCTTAGTTATCCAGTCTCCCCTCCCTCCCCCCACACAATCCAGTCTCCCCTCCCCCCACACAATCCAGTCTCCCCTCCCCCCACACAATCCAGTCTCTCCCCCCCTCCCCCCACACAATCCAGTGTCCCCCCCTCCCCCACACAATCCAGTCCCCTCCCCTCCCCCCACACAATCCAGTCCCCTCCCCTCCCCCCACACAATCCAGTCCCCTCCCCTCCCCCCACACAATCCAGTCTCTCCCCCCTCCCCCCACACAATCCAGTCTCTCCCCCCTCCCCCCACACAATCCAGTCTCTCCCCCCTCTCCCCCCACACAATCCAGTCTCTCCCCCCTCTCCCCCCACACAATCCAGTCTCTCCCCCCTCTCCCCCCACACAATCCAGTCTCTCCCCCCTCTCCCCCCACACAATCCAGTCTCTCCCCCCTCTCCCCCCACACAATCCAGTCTCTCCCCCCTCTCCCCCCACACAATCCAGTCTCTCCCCCCTCTCCCCCCACACAATCCAGTCTCTCCCCCCTCTCCCCCCACACAATCCAGTCTCCCCCCTCCCTCCCCTACAATCCAGTCTCCCCTCCCTCCCCTACAATCCAGTCTCCCCTCCCCCCCCCTCAATCCAGTCTCCCCCCTCCCCTCACACAATCCAGTCTCCCCCCCCTCCCCTCACACAATCCAGTCTCCCCCCCTCCCCTCACACAATCCAGTCTCCCCCCCTCCCCTCACACAATCCAGTCTCCTCCCCTCCCCTCACACAATCCAGTCTCCTCCCCTCCCCTCACACAATCCAGTCTCCTCCCCTCCCCTCACACAATCCAGTCTCCTCCCCTCCCCTCACACAATCCAGTCTCCTCCCCTCCCCCCACACAATCCAGTCTCCCCTCCCCTCCCCCCACACAATCCAGTCTCCCCTCCCCTCCCCCCACACAATCCAGTCTCCCCTCCCCTCCCCCCACACAATCCAGTCTCCCCTCCCCTCCCCCCACACAATCCAGTCTCCCCTCCCCTCCCCCCACACAATCCAGTCTCCCCTCCCCTCCCCCCACACAATCCAGTCTCCCCTCCCCTCCCCCCACACAATCCAGTCTCCCCTCCCTCCCCCCCTCCACAATCCAGTCTCCCCTCCCTCCCCCCCTCCACACATTCCAGTCTCCCCTCCCTCCCCCCCTCCACACAATCCAGTCTCCCCTCCCACCCCCCCTCCACACAATCCAGTCTCCCCTCCCTCCCCCCTCCACACAATCCAGTCTCCCCTCCCTCCCCCCCTCCACACAATCCAGTCTCCCCTCCCTCCGCCCCCTCCCCCCACACAATCCAGTCTCCCCTCCCTCCGCCCCCTCCCCCCACACAATCCAGTCTCTGCCCCCTCCCTCCGCCCCCTCCCCCCACACAATCCAGTCTCTGCCCCCTCCCTCCCCCCCCTCCACAGACAATCCAGTCTCTGCCCCCTCCCTCCCCCCCTCCGCACAATCCAGTCTCTGCCCCCTCCCTCCTCCCCCCACACAATCCAGTCTGCCCCCTCCCTCCCCCCCCCTACACAATCCAGTCTGCCCCCTCCCTCCCCCCCCCCTACACAATCCAGTCTCTGCCCCCTCCCTCTCTCCCCCCCCACACAATCCGTTCTCTGCCCCCTCCCTCTCTCCCCCCCCCACACAATCCGTTCTCTGCCCCCTCCCTCTCCCCCCCCCCACACAATCCAGTCTCTGCCCCCTCCCTCTCCCCCCCCACACAATCCAGTCTCTGCCCCCTCCCTCTCCCCCCCCACACAATCCAGTCCCTGCCCCCACCTCCTCCCCCCACACAATCCAGTCTCTGCCCCCTCCCTCCCCACCCCACACAATCCAGTCTCTGCCCCTCCCTCCCCCCCACACACAATCCAGTCTCCGCCCCCTCCCTCCCCCCCACATACAATCCAGTCTCCGCCCCCTCCCTCCCCCCCACACACAATCCAGTCTCCGTCCCCTCCCTCCCCCCCACACACAATCCAGTCTCTGCCCCCTCCCTCCCCCCACACACAATCCAGTCTCCTCCCCTCCCCCCACACACAATCCAGTCTCCTCCCCTCCCCCCACACACAATCCAGTCTCCTCCCCTCCCCCCACACACAATCCAGTCTCCTCCCCTCCCCCCACACACAATCCAGTCTCCTCCCCTCCCCCCACACACAATCCAGTCTCCTCCCCTCCCCCCACACAATCCAGTCTCCCCTCCCCCCACACAATCCAGTCTCCCCTCCCCCCACACAATCCAGTCTCCCCTCCCCCCACACAATCCAGTCTCCCCTCCCCCCACACAATCCAGTCTCCCCTCCCCCCACACAATCCAGTCTCCCCTCCCCCCACACAATCCAGTCTCCCCTCCCCCCACACAATCCAGTCTCCCCTCCCTCCTCCACACAATCCAGTCTCCCCTCCCTCCCCCCCTCCACACAATCCAGTCTCTGCCCCTCCCTCCCCCCCACACACAATCCAGTCTCTGCCCCCTCCCTCCCCCCCACACACAATCCAGTCTCTGCCCCCTCCCTCCCCCCCACACACAATCCAGTCTCTGCCCCCTCCCTCCCCCCCACACACAATCCAGTCTCTGCCCCCTCCCTCCCCCCCACACACAATCCAGTCTCTGCCCCCTCCCTCCCCCCCACACACAATCCAGTCTCTGCCCCCTCCCTCCCCCCACACACAATCCAGTCTCTGCCCCCTCCCTCCCCCCCACACACAATCCAGTCTCTGCCCCCTCCCTCCCCCACACACAATCCAGTCTCTGCCCCCTCCCTCCCCCACACACAATCCAGTCTCTGCCCCCTCCCTCCCCCCACACACAATCCAGTCTCTGCCCCCTCCCTCCCCCCCACACACAATCCAGTCTCTGCCCCCTCCCTCCCCCCCACACACAATCCAGTCTCTGCCCCCTCCCTCCCCCCACACACAATCCAGTCTCTGCCCCCTCCCTCCCCCCCACACACAATCCAGTCTCTGCCCCCTCCCTCCCCCACACACAATCCAGTCTCTGCCCCCTCCCTCCCCCCACACACAATCCAGTCTCTGCCCCCTCCCTCCCCCCCACACACAATCCAGTCTCTGCCCCCTCCCTCCCCCCACACACAATCCAGTCTCTGCCCCCTCCCTCCCCCCCACACACAATCCAGTCTCTGCCCCCTCCCTCCCCCACACACAATCCAGTCTCTGCCCCCTCCCTCCCCCCACACACAATCCAGTCTCCGCCCCTCCCCCCCATAATCCAGTCTCCGCCCCTCCCCCCCATAATCCAGTCTCCGCCCCTCCCCCCCATAATCCAGTCTCCGCCCCTCCCCCCCATAATCCAGTCTCCACCCCTCCCCCCCCATAATCCAGTCTCCGCCCCCCTCCCCCCCATAATCCAGTCTCCGCCCCCCTCCCCCCCATAATCCAGTCTCCGCCCCCCTCCCCCCCATAATCCAGTCTCCGCCCCTCCCCCCCATAATCCAGTCTCCGCCCCTCCCCCCCATAATCCAGTCTCCGCCCCTCCCCCCCATAATCCAGTCTCCGCCCCTCCCCCCATAATCCAGTCTCCGCCCCTCCCCCCCATAATCCAGTCTCCGCCCCTCCCCCCCCATAATCCAGTCTCCGCCCCTCCCCCCCCATAATCCAGTCTCCGCCCCTCCCCCCCCATAATCCAGTCTCCACCCACACACACAATCTAGTCACCCCTCCCGGTTCTTCCTCCTTTCCCACCCCACCATCTATTCCCTCACCCTCCCCTGTTCCACAAGAACCCATTCCCCGATCCGCCAGCTTTCCGCCCCGGGCCGGAATCAGACCAGCAGGTCGATATGGGAGTCGACGGGGAAAAGCGGCGACAGCCCGCAGGCTCTCCGCGAGCGGCTGATGTTTATTAGAGGAGAAAGATCCATTACTCACGGGTGTAGAGAGAATTGGGCCAGAGGCGTGGTGATCGGGTGAGGAACCGGATACTCAGGACCGCGGGCTCCGGGTTAATAACCGTTATTGAGCCAGGTTCCCCTCACACAAACCGCTCTCGCCCCGGGCAACAACAATCTCGCGAGAACAATGCAGAGTCGCGCTCTCCGCCACACCCGGGGACCGGTTTTTCGGAAAGCAGTAGACACGCCCCCTGGCGG
Organism: Heterodontus francisci; assembly: GCF_036365525.1. Classification (NCBI taxonomy): domain Eukaryota; kingdom Metazoa; phylum Chordata; class Chondrichthyes; order Heterodontiformes; family Heterodontidae; genus Heterodontus; species Heterodontus francisci. The sequence goes on from NC_090381.1 coordinate 21,184,680, forward strand.
CCTGTTTAAAGGAGCAGACACACCCCCTGGCGGCCTGTTTAAAGGAGCAGACACACCCCCTGGCGGCCTGTTTAAAGGCGCAGACACCCCCCCTGGCGGCCTGTTTAAAGGAGCAGACACACCCCCTGGCGGCCTGTTTAAAGGCGCAGACACACCCTCTGGCGGCCTGTTTAAAGGCGCAGACACCCCCCCCCCCTCCCCGGCGGCCTGTTTAAAGGCGCAGACACACCCCCTGGCGGCCTGTTTAAAGGCGCAGACACACCCCCTGGCGGCCTGTTTAAAGGCGCAGACACAACCCCCTGGCGGCCTGTTTAAAGGAGCAGACACAACCCCCTGGCGGCCTGTTTAAAGGAGCAGACACACCCCCTGGCGGCCAGTTTAAAGGCGCAGACACACCCCCCCCCCCCCCCGGCGGCCTGTTTAAAGGAGCAGACACACCCCCTGGCGGCCTGTTTAAAGGAGCAGACGCCCCCTGGCGGCCTGTTTAAGGGCGCAGACACACCCCCTGGCGGCCTGTTTAAAGGAGCAGATGCCCCCTGGCGGCCTGTTTAAAGGCGCAGACACACCCCCGGCGGCCTGTTTAAAGGCGCAGACACAGCCCCCCCCCCCCGGCGGCCTGTTTAAGGAGCAGACACACCCCCTGGCGGCCTGTTTAAAGGAGCAGACGCCCCCTGGCGGCCTGTTTAAAGGCGCAGACACACCCCCTGGCGGCCTGTTTAAAGGCGCAGACACACCCACACCCCCCCCGGCGGCCTGTTTAAAGGAGCAGACGCCCCCTGGCGGCCTGTTTAAAGGCGCAGACACACCCCCTGGCGGCCTGTTTAAAGACGCAGACACACCCCCCCGGCGGCCTGTTTAAAGGAGCAGACGCCCCCCTGGCGGCCTGTTTAAAGGCGTAGACACACCCCCTGGCGGCCTGTTTAAAGGAACAGACACACCCCCTGGCGGCCTGTTTCAAGGCACAGACACACCCCCTGGCGGCCTGTTTAAAGGCGCAGACACACCCCCTGGCGGCCTGTTTAAAGGCACAGACACACCCCCTGGCGGCCTGTTTAAAGGAGCAGACACACCCCCTGGCGGCCTGTTTAAAGGCGCAGACACACCCCTTGGCGGCCTGTTTAAAGGCGCAGACACATCCCCCCCCCGGCGGCCTGTTTAAAGGAGCAGACACACCCCCTGGCGGCCTGTTTAAAGGCGCAGATACCCCCCCCGGCAGACTGTTTAAAGGCGCAGACACACCCCCCTGGCGGCCTGTTTAAAGGAGCAGACACCCCCCCGGCAGCCTGTTTAAAGGAGCAGACACACCCCCGGCGGCCTGTTTAATGGCGCAGACACACCCCCTGGCGGCCTGTTTAAAGGCGCAGACACACCCCCTGGCGGCCTGTTTAAAGCTGCAGACACACCCCCTGGCGGCCTGTTTAAAGCTGCAGACACACCCCCCTGGCAGCCTGTTTAAAGGCGCAGACAGACCCCCAGGTGGCCTGTTTAAAGGGGCAGACACACCCCCCGGCGGCCTGTTTAAAGGCGCAGACACACCCCCTGGCGGCCTGTTTAAAGCTGCAGACACACCCCCTGGCGGCCTGTTTAAAGCTGCAGACACACCCCCCTGGCAGCCTGTTTAAAGGCGCAGACAGACCCCCAGGTGGCCTGTTTAAAGGGGCAGACACACCCCCTGGCGGCCTGTTTAAAGGCGCAGACACACCCCCTGGCGGCCTGTTTAAAGGCGCAGACTCCCCCCCCTCCACCCAACCCCCTGGCGGCCTGTTTAAAGGCGCAGACACCCCCCCCCCCCCCCGACCCCGGCGGCCTGCCTAAAGGCGCAGCCACACCCCCCGGCAGCCTGTTGAAAGGGGCAGAGACACCCCGCTGGCGGCCTGCTAAAAGGGCAGACACCCCGCCTCCGACGGTCTGTTTAAAGGTGCAGACCCACCCCTCTGGCGGCCTGTTTAAAGGCCCAGACACACTCCTATAGCAGTCCGTTTAATGGAGCAGACACACCCCTCAGGCGGCCTGTTTAAAGGAGCAGACACACCCCCGGCGGCCTGTTTAATGGCGCAGACACACCCCCTGGCGGCCTGTTTAAAGGCGCAGACACACCCCCTGGCGGCCTGTTTAAAGCTGCAGACACACCCCCTGGCGGCCTGTTTAAAGCTGCAGACACACCCCCCTGGCAGCCTGTTTAAAGCTGCAGACACACCCCCCTGGCAGCCTGTTTAAAGGCGCAGACAGACCCCCAGGTGGCCTGTTTAAAGGGGCAGACACACCCCCCTGGCGGCCTGTTTAAAGGCGCAGACACACCCCCTGGCGGCCTGTTTAAAGCTGCAGACACACCCCCTGGCGGCCTGTTTAAAGCTGCAGACACACCCCCCTGGCAGCCTGTTTAAAGGCGCAGACAGACCCCCAGGTGGCCTGTTTAAAGGGGCAGACACACCCCCTGGCGGCCTGTTTAAAGGCGCAGACACACCCCCTGGCGGCCTGTTTAAAGGCGCAGACTCCCCCCCCTCCACCCAACCCCCTGGCGGCCTGTTTAAAGGCGCAGACACCCCCCCCCCCCCCCCGACCCCGGCGGCCTGCCTAAAGGCGCAGCCACACCCCCCGGCAGCCTGTTGAAAGGGGCAGAGACACCCCGCTGGCGGCCTGCTAAAAGGGCAGACACCCCGCCTCCGACGGTCTGTTTAAAGGTGCAGACCCACCCCTCTGGCGGCCTGTTTAAAGGCCCAGACACACTCCTATAGCAGCCCGTTTAATGGAGCAGACACACTCCTCTGGCGGCCTTTTTAAAGGAGCGGACACACTCGTCTGGTGACCTGTTTCAAGGTGCAGACACACCCCTCAGGCGGCCTGTTTAAAGGGTCAGACACACCCCTCTGGCAGCCTGTTTAAAGGGTCAGGCACACCCCTCTGGCGGCCTGTTAAAAGGAGCAGACACAAGCCTCTGGCGGCATATTTAAAGGGGCAGACACACCCCTCTGGCGTACAGTTTCAAGGAGCGGACACACCTCTCTGGCGGCCTGTTTCAAGGAGCGGACACACCCCTCTGGTGGCCTGTTTAAAGGAGCAGACACACGACCCTCTGGCGGCCTGTTTAAAGGTGCAGACACACCCCTCTGGCAGCCTGTTAAAAGGAGCAGACACAAGCCTCTGGCGGCATATTTAAAGGGACAGACACACCCCTCTGGCGGCATATTTAAAGGTGCAGATATACCCCTCAGGTGGCCTGTTTAAAGGAGCGGACACACCCCTCTGGCGGCCTGTTTAAAGCTGCAGACACACCACTCTGGCGGCCTGTTTAAAGGTGCAGGCACACCACTCTGGTGGCTTGTTTAAAGGCGCAGACACACCCCTCTGGCGGCCTGTTTAAAGGGTCAGACACACTCCTCTGGTGGCCTGTTTAAAGCAGCGGACACACTCCTCTGGCGACGTGTTTAAAGATGTAGACACAAACTCCTCTGGTGACATGCTTAAAGGAGCAGACACACCCCTCATGGGACGTGCTTAAAGGAGCAGACACACCCCTCTGGCGGCCTGTTTAACGGAGCTGACACACCCCTCTGGGGATGTGCTTAAAGGAGCAGACACATCCCTTTGGCGCTGAGTTTAAAGAGGCAGACACATCCTTCTGGCGGAGTGTTTAAAGAGACAGGCCCACCCCACTGTTTAACGGAGGAGACACACCTTTCTGGCGGCATGTTGAAAGGAGCAGACACACCCCACTGGCGGTGTGTTTAAAAAGGCAGGCACATCCCTCTTGCAACGCGTTTAAAGGGGCAGACACAATCCTCTTATGGCATGTTTAAAGGGGCAGGCACATCCTTCTGGTGGCATGTTTAAAGGGGCAAGCACATGCCACTTACGACGTGTTTCAAGGGGCAGGCATAACCCTCTTACGGCATGTTTAAAGGGACTGGCAGACCCCTCTGGGGGCATGTTCAAAGGGGCAGGCATATCCCTCTGGCGACATGTTTAAAGGGGCAAGCACATCCCTCCTGTGGCATGTTTAAAGGGAAAGGCACATGCCTCTTGCGTGTATAAAAGGGCAGACAGAGCCCTCTTACGGTGTGTTTAAAGGGCAAGGCACATCCCTCTGGCAACATGTTTAAAGTGGCAGGCATATCTCTTTGGCAGCGTGTTTAAAGGGGCAGGCACATAGTGAACATATTCCCAAGTTTGCTGATGACAGTAAGTTAGGTGTTTTTTTAATCATTCATGAGATGTGGGCATCGCTGGCTAGGCCAGCATTTACTCCCCATCCCTAATTGTCCTTGAGACAGTGGAGTTGAGCTACTTCCTTGAACTGCTGCAGTCCATATGAGGTAGGGACACCCACAGTGCTGTTAGTAAGGGAGTTCCAGGATTTTGACCCAGCGACAGTGAAGGAATGGCAGTATAGTTCCAAGTCAGGATAGTGTGTGACTTGGAGGAGAACTTGCAGGTGGTGGTGTTCCCATGCATTTGCTGCCCTTGTCCTTTTAGTTGGTAGAGGTCGCAGGTTTGGAAGGTGCTGTCTGAGGAGCTGTCTGGTGAGTTGCTGCAGTGCATCTTGTAGATGGTACACACTGCTGCCGCTGTGCGTCGGTGGTGGAGGGAGTGAATGTTTTGGATGGGAACTCCTGCAGTGATGTCCTGGAGCTGAGATGATTGACCTCCAACAACCACAACCATTGTCCTTTGTGCTAGGTATGACTCCAACCAGTGGAGAGTTTTCCTCCAATTCCCATTGACTCCAGTTTTGCTAGTGCTCCTTGATGCCACACTCGGTCAAATGCTGCCTTGATGTCAAGGGCAGTCGCTCTCGCCTCACCTCTTGAGTTCAGCTCTTTTGTCCATGTTTGAACCAAGGCTGTAATGAGGTCAGGAGCTGAGTGGCCCTGGTGGAACCCAAACTGAGGGTCACTCAGCAGGTTATTGCTAAGCATGTGCTGCTTGATGGCACTGTTGATGACACCTTCCATCACTTTACTGATGATTGAGAGTAGGCTGATGGGGCGGTAATTGGCCGGGTTGGATGTCCTGCTTTTTGTGTACAGGACATACCTGGGCAATTTTCCACATTGCTGGGTAGATGCCAGTGTTGTAGCTGTACTGGAACAGCTTGACTAGGGGCACGGCAAGTTCTGGAGCACAGGTCTTCAGTACTATTGCCGGAATATTGTCAGGGCCCATAACCTTTCCAGTATCCAGTGCCTTCAGTCGTTTCTTGATATCACGCGGAGTGAATCGAATTGGCTGAAGTCTGGCATCTGTAAGGCTGGGGACTTCAGGAGGAGGCCGAGATGGATCATCCACTCGGCACTTCTGGCTGAAGATTGTTTCAGCCTATCTTTCGCACTGATGTGCTGGGCTCCCCCATCATTGAGGATGGGGATATTTGTGGAGCCACCTCCTCCAGTTAGTTGTTTAATTGTCCACCACCATTCATGACTGGATGTGGCAGGACTGCAGATCTGATCTGTTGGTTATGGGATTGCTTAGCTCCGTCTGTTGCATGCTGCCTACGCAGTTTGGCACGCAGGTAGTCCTGTGTTGTAGCTTCACCAGGTTGACACCTCATTTTGAGGTATGCCTGGTGCCAATCCTTGCACGCCATCCTGCACTCTTCATTGAAACAGGGTTGGTCTCCTGGCTTGATGGTAATGGTAGAGTGAGGGATATGCCGGGCCATGAGGTTACAGATTGTGGTTGAATACAATTCTGCTGCTGCTGATGGCCCACAGCGCCTCATGGATGCCCAGTTTTGCATTGCTGGATCTGTTTGAAATCTATCCCATTTAGCACGGTGATAGTGCCACACAACACGATGGACGGTATCCTCAATGTGAGGGCGGGACATTGTCTCCACAAGGACTGTGCGGTGGTCACTCCTACCAATACTGTCTTGGAGAGAAGCATCTGCGGCAGGCAGATTGGTGAGGACGAGGTCAAGTATGTTTTTCCCTCTTGTTGGTTCCCTCACCACCTGCTGCAGACCCAGTCTAACAGCTATGTCCTTTAGGACTCAGCCAGCTCAGTCAGTAGTGGTGTTACCGAGCCACTCTTGGTGATGGACATTGAAGTCCCCCACTCAGAGTACATTCTGTGCCCTTGCTTCCCTCAGTGCTTCCTCCAAGTGGTGTTCAACATGGAGGGGTACTGACTTATCAGCTGAGGGAGGGTGGTAGGTGGTAATCAGCAGGAGGTTTCCTTGCCATGTTTGACCTGATGCCATGAGACTTCATGGGGTCCGGAGTCGATTTTGAGGACACCCAGGGCAACTCCCTCCCAACAGTATACCACTGTGCTGCCACCTCTGCTGGGTCTGTCCTGCCAGTCGGACAGGACATAATTGTGGATGGTGATGGCAGTGTCTGGGACATTGTCAGTAAGGTATGATTCCGTGAGTATGACTATGTCAGGCTGTTGCTTGACTAGTCTGTGGGACAGCTCTCCCAACTTTGGCACAAGCCCCCATATATTAGTAAGGAGAACTTTGCAGGGTCGACAGGGCTGGGTTTGCCTTTGTTGTTTCCGGTACCTAGGTCGATGCCGGGTGGTCCGTCCAGTTTCATTCTTTTTTATTGACTTTGTAGCAGTTAGATACAACTGAGTGGCTTGCTAGGCCATTTCACAGGGCATGTAAGAGTCAACCACATTTTTGTGGGTCTGGAGTCACATGGAGGCCAGACCAGGTAAGGACAGCAGATTTCCTTCCCTGAATTGACAATGGTTTCATGGCCATCATTAGACTAGCTTTAAATTCCAGATTGATTAATTGAATTCAAATTCCACCTTCTGCTTTCTGTGGGATTCGAATCCTTGTCCCTAGAGCCATACCACGGGTCTCTGGGTTACTAGTCCAGTGATAATACCACTACCCCACTGCAGAAAGTTGCAAAGGCACATTGATAAATTAAGTGGGGCAATTTTCATTGAATTCTTTAGATGTTAAAGAACCTCCAAGGTTGCCAAGGTAGGATCTTAACCTGCAAGCCTGGTTTGGCCCACGTTAGTGCACGATGCCATCTTGGGAAGGAGTCGAAGCTTGAGCTAGGAACAACCACCCGGAAAATTGTTTGGGGCTGATTGACAATTTAATTGTCACCTAGCTCATTAAAGAGGCTGCATGCCATTTAATGACCTCTCCTAACAGCAACCAACTGAACAGGAACAAGTCATTCATTTCTGAAGATTTCAAGCTTTATTTAAATCCATGCTCAGCTTTCACTGTTCACTTGCTGATTGAGATTGATGACACTGTGTTTGGAGAGGACACTTGAGACAATTGGGAGACTTTCTGGGACACTTTGTCAAGATTTCACCAACACTGTATCAACATTTTCCCAGAAATTTTCTCAGGACTTCATCGAAAAAGAGTGAGTGCTGAGCTGCACCACCTTATAGGAATCACCAGGAGAAAGGATCATGGACATCTTGCTAGGAGGAGATGAGGTTGGGCAGAGCAGCACCAGCTTCTGCAGGTAAGAGGAACAGGAGGGTTGTCAGCAGGAGGCCCTATTCACCCAAGATCCTCAGACAGCACTACTCCTACATTCAAATGAGCCAAGCCCAGTGCAGAAGGAGGCTGCGCTTTACCAACAAGGTTGTCACAGTGATTATGGGACCTTGTGGAATGAAGACTCAGACGTTGCAGCACAGCCAGGACTGCATTGTTTGTGACAGTCAAGGTCACAGTGGCACTTAATGTTTATGCTACAGGAACCTTCCAGGTTGCCACAGGTGATATCAGTCACATTTCACAATTCTCTATGCAGAGATCATCGAAGCTCTATACACCATAAATATTGAGGCCCATGTGTTTGGACACTGTTATCACCGAGGTGGGAGGAGTGCGCTGTCTTTTCTTGTCCCACTTCTCCACAGGTCCCAACACATATTTTAAAAATATTTACTCAGTTACCGATACAGTCAATCATATACTCTACTCTTTATCCCAGAATAAAATACACCAACCAGTCCTCTTTAACAACAATAAAATTATCAGTTTGTTATAAAAACAAGACATATCCAGTAACAAAGCAAAGCATTAACTCACTGTTTGAAAAATGAAAGTTCCTCTTTTTAATCCCCCACACACAAGCTCACACAAACCATGAAACGAATAAAAAAATTCTCTCTGCAGAGCTCAGTTACAAAAAAAAATACTTTGGCCAAATACTTGTTAATTCTTGAAGAGAAAAAAAGAAGGCATGGAAAGATGTCAGTTGTCCCTTTTGGTCTGGGGTCCATGTACATGTAGATGGGTCACTGGGATCTTTTTTGGAGCAGTTCTTTTCAGGCAGCATCAAGAATTAATCTGGCAGTTTTTTTCCAGCTTCTCAAGAGAAATGTGGCATCAAGGGTTTTGGCTATCACCAAAATACATAGGGTTTTTCGGCGACAGGAGGAAAGAGATGAGTTGGGTGTTTTTTTCCTTGGCAGGCTGATCTTCAACTGTCTTCAAAACAGTTCACACCCCAACTGAACTGAAAACAATATCCAAACCCCAAACAGAAAGTCAACCTCCTGACCTCCGTAAACCTTGACATGTGGCTTCTCTGTAAACATCTCCCCTTAGTCCAAGGTTCCTGTTGTTTATTTACCTTAAGGCAGGTGATCTCCAGTAAAGGTTGTTTTTAGCACTCCTTGATTCTTCCAGTGATTGTTTTCACAGTCAAGTGTCCTTTCAATGATCCCAGTGAAAAAAAACAAAGTCCAGCATTTCTTCAGACTTCCAAATGGATCCATTTCCACAATTTAAATATGAGTCCTTAAAAACATATTTTTAAAAAATAGAATCACTCTCATAACAACACTGACATCAGTACTGGGGAAATAAGGAACTGTACCATTAGGATGATCGACCCCTGAAGAGGGCTGGAACCAAGGTCCCAGCAGAAAATATAACTGTAGAAAGGATTTTAAACCAATAACGGGAGGGATGGTCAAGATGAAAAATAAATAACCTAAAGATAAAATAAGGGGATAAGAAATAAGCATACAAAAGGACATAAAGATATTATAGATATTCCAGGAACAGGAAAGATTACAGAGAGTAATAATAAATTACCAGCTAAAAGTAAATATAAAACCAGAATGATGAAAAATAAAATCTTATTAAATTGCCTATATAGCAATATACAGAAGAAAGGATGCAAGACCAAGAATGGTGTATGGATACATAGATCAGAGAAGCACAAAGCAGAGGCAATGTGTTTAGAATGGTAAAATTTAATTTTCACATAGGCTGGGAGAAGCAGAATAGCTCAAGTAGTAAAGACAATACATTTCTAGAATGTGTTCAGGGCAGTTTTCTGGAATAATATAATTTAGAACTGACGAGGGTAATGCCACATTAGATTTAGCAATTAGTTATAAACCAAAATTAGTTTTTTAAAAATCAGACTGCAAGGCAACATTTTGCAACTAGTGACCATAATATGATTGAATTTGATATCAGGGTTGAGAAGGAGTAGGGAGAGTCACAGGTACAAATGGTAATGGAGTAAATACTGGGACTTAAGATACGCAAATCTCCAGGACCTGATGGTTTCCACCTAGGGTACCATAAGAAACAGGAGGAGAAATTGTAGATGTATGAGTCAAAATTTTCCAAAGTTCCCTGGATTCAAGAATTGTGCCTCCAGATTGGAAAATTGCAAATGCTGCTCCATTATTTAAGACAGGAGAGAGGAAAAACCAGGAAACTACCTACCTGTTAGTGTAATATCAGTGGTGGGGAAGTTACTGGAATTTATCAAGGACAAAATGACTGAGCATTTGGACATGTATGAGCTGATCAAAAACAGTCAGCACAGATTTGTGAAGGGCAGATCATGTCTGACTAATCCAACTGAATATTTTGAGGTCAGTGCCATGGTGGATAGGGGAGTGTCTATGAATAAAAAATAGAAAATGCTGGAAACACTCAGCAAGTCAAACACCATATGTAGAGGAGGAAACAGGTCAATGACCTTTCGGCAGAACTGGTAGATGTTAAGACTGGAGCTTTTAAGTAAGTAGAGAAGCAGGGAAATGCAGGGGGATGTGGGAAAGAACAAAGGGGAATAAGAAGAAAGGCAGGAGTGATTAAACGAGAAAAGAAATGATAGTGCAAGACAAAAGACAAAAGTGGATGATAAAGGGATAAGTATAGAAATAAAAGATGGGTGCAGAAAAGATGTGAATGCAGAATAACAGATAAGAAAGTTAGTATGGAAAATCTGGCCAATGGAGAAGACTACCATGGCTCAGGAATGTGGTGGAAGAAAAGCAGGTAGACCTCAGGGTTGCTATTTTTTTCACTACTATTTGTAATAAATTTGTCATTTTTATGAAATATCATAAGTAAATTATTAATTCATGACAGAAACAAAAGTATAGACATTGTCATGCAGACCCCCCCACCTGCCAAGAATGAGGCATATTAATTTTGTCATATGAACATTGATTTTAAACTGTTGCTGGAGTGAAGAAAGGACTTGTTAAAAAAATCACCAGACACCTGGCTAAAAAAAATTTGCATACTAATAGACAGTGCTTGGAGAGACAAAGGACTATTCCATGGTCCACTTAACCCAAAATGGACTGTGATCACCAGGCATTGAAGGTGAGGAAGCTCACATTCCAGGATGACTGCTAAGATGGCAGAATCCACAAACAGAAGTGGTCAAACCAGCTAGTCACATGACTAACCTGCTGGGCAACCTGGGTTTTTTGAATTGTGCCACAGAGAAAGAGGCAGAAGGCTGTTTGAACTGGAACCAGCGGCAAGGAAGCCTCTCTCTCTCTCTCTCTCTCTCTCTCTCTTGCTTTCTCCCAAGCCACCGGACCCACGGATGACACGTAAACCTCAAGAGAGAAAAGACTCCAACATCGAAACAAGTTGAAGCATGCACTGGGCCTCAACGAATTGCAAGTCTGACCAGCAACCAAAGACTTCACAGCAAACTCAAAGGACAGTAAAATAGAAACTCATATATTGCCTCAAACCTTTCCCCTTTCTTCCTTTCTACTTTACTGTCTCTATCTGCGTATGTGTTTATCACGTATGCGTGCTAGCATGGTCGCGTCGCATATTCGTAGTCATTAACCGGATTAAAGTTTAAGAGCATTAAACTTCTACCTTTCTTGTTTAGAATCTAAGAAAACCTGTCTGAATGGATTTCTTTGCTTTACAATTGGAGCAGTGAACAAGGATTCACTGAGGGGGAGCTAAAAACAGTGTTTTTAAAATTAAGCACTGTTACGGTTAAACCAGGCAAAGGCTGAGAGGGAATCCCTAGACACTTTTTCACCTGGTCGTAACAACATTTTCATAGTATAAACATTAACACTACAAATGAACATGTTTATTTGAAACATTCTAATATGCGTTAAAAATCATCAAAATAATCTTCCTCTGAGAAGCTAATTCCTATCTGATATCTATATTAATCAAACAAAATCAACAGTAACATATATGTTGCTTATGAAACTGCATTTTTGTTGCTCACGCATATGACAGTTTATGCCACGCCCACAGGAGCCCATTTGGTTGTGGCTGAGGGTTCTGTTCTCTTTTCTCATGTGACATTGGTCTTGACATTGCACATCAGTGACTTGCATTTTGGACCAGCTTATGGACCATATGGAGGATCCTCATGGACCACCTGGAGGAGTTTCAGTTGTAGAATACCTTGATTTCTATGCATCCAGAGTGGATTAGTTAACAATTGTCTGCAGCCTGTGACACAGATAACCACACCATTCTCCTCCAATGCTTCTCCGACTGTGCTCGGTAGTTTCCAGTCCTAGCAGTCATAGCCAAAGAATCACCTGCAACCTCTCCCACATTGATACGTCTGGTGTCCCCCAAGGATCTTTCCTTGGCCCCCTTCACTTTCTCCTCTACATGCTATCCCTCAGCGACATATCTAAAAACACTGACAGTTTCCATATTGTTACATAGGACCGCTCCAGTCAAAGCCCTCAATCAAAATATATGATTCTGATTGTGGTGGGAGAAACGCACTGTTAAGTCAATCCCGTCCTTCCACAGATCACCTAACATATCACGTTAAACTTTCCAAATTAAAGAAAGACCCAGCCAAATTGTACCATCTATTAACCCCCAAATGAGGCTAACCAAACCAGGTGTCTTTCAATCAACAAATTAACTGTTTAATTATAAAAACTAAATTCTTAAGCACTACAAAGATATAAACAACATTTAAAATGGAAAAATTAGAGCCCTTGCAAATTTACGCTCCTGCTGGAGGTGAAAAAGTCTAAGGTTGCTTGAAGTCCTCACAGCCGTCTGATGGGGGAAAAAAAGGTGCTTCAACAGTAGAACAGTCCATAGTCTAATTCCAGCAGTAAGTGATGCTTTCTTTCTTCAGCAATGACCACAGTAGATCAACAACTCACACCACTTTCAATAGAATCAATCTGGCTTTAGAATTTTTGAGGGATAAAATATTGTCACAGTCTAACTTCCCTTCCTTCAGTTTAAATTAGCTGAGAGTTCTCCTTTCAGGTGCTAACATACAGCTGTCTGTCTTTGATTCCTGTTAGAACAGGCTGTTTGCACTATAGGCCAGTTCAAAATTAAATTATAACAAATGTATCTCTTGATATTCAGTCCGAGAGGCTGTATTCAAGGTAACAAGAATGCATTCTTTGACTCAGTTCTTAGGGCTTGCTGCCTTAAAGCAGGAGGGTTCTTTTTCCAGCCTTAAAGGCACACTGCATTCTTCCCGGGGAAAAAAACTACAGGATCCTAACAATATGTACATTAATGACAACCAGCTCTACCTCACCACTGTTGTATAATTGCTTTAAGAGTGATGTCCCTTTAAGAACTCAGTGTGATAATGAGATAAGTACCAGGATGTAGCCATGTGATTAGAAGCTATAGTCATTCTGCACAACAACACCCTGGACAAAGGTTCTGTATATAGCTTGCTCTGTGTTGTACGTACTAGTTTAGCTGTTACTAAACCTTCTAGAGATTTTCAAAGAACTGGAATCCATGTACCTCATTGTGTTGCTTAAGATAACACAAAGAAACTCATGATATGGTGGCAGCGGTTGTGAAAAGGCAAGATATAAGCTAGAAGACCACGGGTAAAACAGCAAACAAGATTTGAAGCAACAAGTGAAGAAACTTTCAAACAAGTGCCTGAAAAGAGTGAAAGAAAGCTACATACCTTAGAAGGCTGAGAACAGCTCCATAGAACGGAAGCGTGGCTGAAAAGCAAGTGATTGGGTGAGTCATTGTGTCGACGATCGAGAAATCCCAGTAATAAAAACTTTGAAGAGTTTTTTAAAAATTCATTTTCTAAAGGCTCCGTGTGAGCAAGAGAAAAAAGGGGAAAATCCTGAAAAGCGTGCGAAGTAAAAAGAAAACAAAGTCCAATAAGTGGAAAAAAGCATGGGAACCCCCAACACAGCTGAGTCTCCATTAAAGCAGTCAAGCTGAAAAAAATCATTACATCAGTCAAGCATGAAAAAGATAAACTCTAACAAAGAAAAAGCAAAGTGCTCATCTAAATACTTCTTAAATATTAGTCATAGAGTTATACAGCACAGAAATAGGAGCTTCAGCCATCATGTCTGTGCCAGCCATCAAGCACCTACCTATTCTAATCCCATTTTCCAGCACTTGGCCTGAAGCCTTGTATGCTAGGCGTTTCAAGTGCTTATCTAATTACTTCTTAAATGTTGTGAGGGTTTCTGCCTCTACCACCTCTTCAGGCAGTGTGTTCCAGATTCCAACCACCCTCTGGGTGAAAATTGTTTCCTCAAATCCCCTCTAAACCTCCTGCCCCTTATCTTAAATCTATGCCCCCTGGTTATTGACACCTCCGCTAAGGGAAAAAGTTTTTTCCTATCTACCCTATCTATGCACCTCATAATTTTGTATACCTCTATGAGGTCTCCTCTCAGCCTTCTCTGCTTCAAGGAAAACAACCCTATCCTATCCAGTCTCTCTTCATAGCTGAAATGCTCCAGCCCAGGCAACATCCTGGTGAATCTCCTCTGCACCCTCTCTAGTGCAATCACATCCTCCCTATAGTGTGGCGACCAGAACTGTACACAGTACTCCAGCTGTGGCCTAACGAATGTTTTATACAGCTCCATCATAACCTCCCTGCTCTTAAATTCTTTGCCTTGAATAATAAAGGCAAGTATCCTGTATGACATCCTAACCACCTTATCTACCTGTGCTGCTGCCTTCAGTGATCTATGGACAAGTACACCAAGATCCCTCTGATCCTCTGTACTTCCTAGGATCCTACCACCCATTGTATATTCCTTTGCTTTGTCAGTCCTTCCAAAATGCATCACCTCACACTTCTCAGGATTAAATTCCATTTGCCACTGCTCCACCCATCTTACCAGCTCATCTATATCATCCTGTAATCTAAGGCTTTCCTCCTCACTATTTACAACACCACCAATTTTCATGTCATCTGCGAACTTACTTATCATGCTTATATTCACATCTAAACCATTAATGTACACTACAAACAGCAGGGGTCCCAGCACCGATCCCTGCAGTACACCATTGGTCACAGGCTTCCAATTGCAAAAACAACCCTCGACCATCACCCTCTGCCTCCTGCCATTAAGCCAATTTTGGATCCAATTTGCCAAATTGCCCTGGATCCCGTGGGCTCTTACCTTCTTTACCAATCTCCCATGCAGGACCTTATCAAAAACCTTACTGAAGTCCATGTAGACTACATCAACTGCTTTGCCCTCATCTACACATCTAGTCACCTCCTCGAAAAATTCAATCACGTTAGTTAGACACGTTCTCCCCCGACAAAGCCATGCTGACTATCCCTGATTAATCCCTGCCTCTCCAAGTGGATTAATTCTGGGTACTGCCTGTGTGGAGTTTGCAAGTTCTCCCTGTGTCTGCGTGGGTTTTCGCCGGTGCTCCGGTTTCCTCCCACAGCCAAAGATTTGCAAGTTGATAGGTAAATTGGCCATTATAAATTGCCCCTAGTATAGGTAGGTGGTAGGGGAATATAGGGACAGGTGGGGATGTGGTAGGAATATGGGATTAGTGTAGGATTAGTATAAATGGGTGGTTGATGGTCGGCACAGACTTGGTGGACCGAAGGGCCTGTTTCAGTGCTGTATCTCTAAATAAATAAATAAATCCTGTCCCTCAGAATTTTTTCCAATAGTTTCCCAACCACTGATGTTGGACTCATCAGCCTGTAATTACCTAGTTTATCCCTGCTACCCTTCTTGAATAATGGTACCATATTCGCTGTCCTCCAGTCCTCTGGCACTTCTCCTGTGGCCAGAGAGGATTTGAAAATTTGTGACAGAGCCCCTGCTATCTCCTCCCTTGCCTCACATAACAGCTTGGGATACATCTCATCTGGGCCTGGGGATTTATCCACTTTTAAGCCCGCTAAAACCACTAATACCTCCTCCCTTTCAATGCTAGTTTGTTCGAATATATCGCAATTGCCCTCCCTGATCTCTACACCTACATCGTCCTTCTCCATAGTGAACACAGATGAAAAGTAATCATTTAAAACCTCACCTCCATCCTCCAGCTCCACAAACAGATTGCCACTTTGGTCTCTAATGGGCCGTACTCTTTCCCTGGTTATCCTCTTGCCCTTAATATACTTATAAAATGCCTTAGGATTTTCCTTTATCTTGCCTGCCAGTGTTTTTTCATGCCCCCTCTTCGCTCTCCTAATTACTTTTTTAAGTATTCCCCTACACTTTCTATAATTCTCTAGGGCCTCCGCTGTTTCAGCCCCTTGAATCTGCCATAAGCCTCCTTTTTTTCCCCTGATCCAATCCTCTATATCCCTTGACATCCAGGGATCCCTGGACTTGTTGGTCTACCCTTCACCTTTACGGGAACATGTTGGCCCTGTTACACTCTGTCAAAGCAGATATCCTGGAAAAAAGAATTTCTTAAAGGGGGAACAGCATAGAATTAATAGAACAAGTTTTAAAATAACTTTTAACCACAAATAGAAAAGTCATTATAAGTATAGTGCTGAAGGCACACACAAAGCTGAACAAAGTTAATTATAGAGCAGAAAGCAAAAGAACAGCTTAAGGATGGATGGCAAATTTCCCAGCATGAACTGGAAGGCCATTGGTATCCTATCCGAGTTCAAACTTTGCAAACAAAGAATGCAGTTATGCTTCATAGACCAAGTGGTTGCAGAACCAGAAAAGCAGGCTGTGAAAATACTGATACCAGTTGGAAATGAGGAGTTATACAGAATCAATACCTCTGGCTTATCTGGAGGACCAGAAAGATCCCACAAAGATATGGAAAGTTCTAGAAGATCAGCTTTGGGTAAGAGTGAATTTTAGAATTCATTGTCTGGTATTGATGTCCAACCAGCATCAGCCACAGGAATCAATAGATTAATTCCTCAGTAGATGCTGTAGTAAAGGCAACGAATGCAATTTTTCAGAAACTGGGCTGTTGGAGTGAATAATGGAGCTGGTGATTGTCTCAATACCTATTGAAGTGTTTCAGAAAGATCTCTTTAGGAAAATGAAAGGTCACAGAATTGATGTGCTGCTAGAAGATGGCAGGAAATACAAAGCCACTGTAGCTGAACAACAGCATCTGCAAGCACTGGGTGCAGCCAACAGTATCGGCACAGTAACCAGATCACAAAAAACAGGCAAGCTGTGTGGTAAGTGTGGTTTGTCCCACTCACCACAAAGTTGTCCTGCATTCCAAGATCTGTGCAAGACGTGCAGTGCAAAAGGACACTGGGCCCGCCTATTCAGGAAAGCTGGCTCTAACAACAGAGCCAGAAGTCACAATAAGATGCAAACAAACAGAAGACAGGTGCAGCGGCATGGCAACAGCAGCAAGGAGAACTCCAGAGACCTGCATAAATGCAAACCGATACACAAAGTCCACAGCGAAATAAACCCGAGACAAAGCTCAGAGTGGAGCGACTCTCAGCCACAGGACAAGCAGGTGTTTCACATTATGAACCTGACACATTGTGTTGATGAAGTCAAACAACTGGAAGCTTTTGATACTATTAATATCATGTCCCCTAAGAAAGTTGGCAAACATATACTCAGGGCTAAGATTGACATGGAAGCTAGTGCAAATATCCTACCAGTCTGAATCCTGAAGGATGTGTACCAGGATCATTGGAAATTAATGATACAACCAACAGCTGCAAAGTTAACTGCATACAATGGGTCACCCATTCCTTGCAGTGACATACCAACAATGCAATTCAGCCAAGGCAAGTCGGCATGGAAAGCACAAATATTTTACCTTGTAGACACGAGCAGACCGCTAGTGGCAGGACTACCAGCGTGTAAGGACCTCAACATCATGACTATCCACGAAATCACCAAGGTACCCATTACAGCACAAGAGACCAAGGGTACCCGTATTGAGTCAGTCCAAGACTTACAACAAATGTACCCGGACCGTTTCGACACCATAGGAGATTTCAAAGGTGATGCCATACTGCACCTCAGAAAGGATGCAATTCTGTTAATTGACCATCCCAGAAAGCACAGCATGCATGTACAAGAAAAGCTTAAGTGCGAGTTAGATGACATGGAACGCAATGGCATCATCACACAGACTGGTGCAGCTCAATTACGTGTGTACTGAAGAAGGATGAAGCAATCAGGGTTTGTCTAGATCCGAGGCATCTAAACCTCTCCCTAAAGAGATGCCCCCACAAGATTCCCACACTTAGGGGAATTGAATCCCAAGTTCACAGGAGCCAAATTCTTTACCAAGTTGGATGCTAAACATGGATATTGGGCGGTCCACCTAGCCAAGGAATCTCAGGAAGTCACCACCTTCAGAATACCATTTGGAAGATATTGCTTCCAGAGACTACCCTTTGGCTTGTCTGTCAGTCAAGATCTGTTTCAACAGCATATGGACAGAATTATAGAAAATGTGCCTGTCTGTATATGTATTGCCGATGATATTGCAGTAATGGGCAAAATCGAAGAAGAATATGATCAAAATCTTCACTCACTGATGACAGTAGCTCGTCACGAAGGGCTCATTTTTCACAGCAGGAAGTGCCAGGTGAATGTAAATCTGATCAATTTCTTTGGCTCCAACTATTCAGGTTGCGGAATCCGTCCTGACCCAGGCAAAGTCGAAGATGTAAGGCATATGTCTACTCCACAAGACAAGGAAGATCTACAGAGATGCCATGGATTTTTCAACTTCTTGACAACATACATTCCAAATGTTTCTAACAAAGCATCATCGCTGAGAGAGCTCTTAAAGAAAGGCGTATCATATGTATGGCAGGAGGACCATCAGCATATATTTGAGTCTCTCAAACAAGCATTGTCAGCAGAACCTTGTATCCTGAAGTACTATGATCTAAGGAAGAAGACAATCCTGGAAGTCGCTACCTCACAGAAAGGGCTAGGAGTGTGCATCCTGCAGGATGGCAAACCAATTGCATTCAGATCCAAAAGTTTATCCTCAGCACAATTCAATTACTTAAACATAGAACCTGAAACACTTGCTGTGGTATTTGGGATCACAGTAAGCAGTTCACTGTGGAAACTGACCACAAACCACTGGAGATGATCTGGCACAAACCACTGACAAGCGCACCACCACGACTACAGTGAATTTTAGTGACAGTACAGGGGTACGACTTCGATCTTTGCTACAAACCGGATACTAAGATGGTTACCTTGGATATGCTGAGCAGATTGACAAACCCGAGTAAGAATTAAGAAGTTCCACTGAATCTACAAGTAGACAGCATGGACATTGAGGTGGAAGATGTGCTCAAAATTGATTTACTGCATTTTGGTCAGCACAAGTGTGACCAACTGTAATCAAAAACAGCTAATGACCCACAACTGAAGACCCTGTGGAGAGGCATTATAGAAGGATGGCCTGATACAGTAAAAGAGGTATCAGAAGCCCTCAGATGCTTTTGGCCTTATAGAGATGAACATGGGATCTTGAGTGGCGTCACCTTCAAGGGAAAACAAATGATTGTGCCGAAAGCTCTCTGACAGGACATCTTGTCACAACTTTACCAAGGCCATATAAGTATAGAGTGAATGAGATGACTGGCATGAGACACTGTTTATTGGCCAGGGATCAACGGTGACATCGAAAGGTTAGTGAGGATGTGCGAAGCATGCCAGAGCCACCAGCCACAACAATGTAAAGAACCTCGACACCCTCACAAGATTCCATCAGTCTCTTAGTCCAAAATCACCACTGATCTATTTACTGTGAATGGAAACTACTTCATCTTAGTCACTGATTATTTCTACAAATTTCCAATTGTCAGACAGGTAAAAGACACTTCAAGTGCAGTTGTCGCAGACACATTGAGAGCCATATTCAGTCTGTTCGGTGCACCTGAAGAAATTATTTCTGACAATGGGCCACAGTATACAGGCAAACCTTTCAGGGATGTGTGTGCCAAATGGAGCATAAGCCATGTGACGTCCTCACCACATTACCCTAGATCTAATGGTCTCGCCGAGCAAATGGTTCGCACAGTTAAATCACTTATCCTGAAGTGTAGGACAATGAAACAAGATTTTTGTGTTGCCATGTTACACCTCAGAGCTACACCTATTGATATGGGCAGTAGCAGAGATCATGTTTGGCAGACAAGTGAGAATGATTCTGTCAAACCATCATCTGTCCAAATTCTCCGAGATGCAGGAGACACTGCTCGATAAACAGGGGAGAATGAAGATGGTGCATGACTGACACCCAGGAGCGGAACTACCTCAGCTACACATAGGACAAAAGGTCAGGGTCATACACCCCACAATGAGAACGTGGTTACTCACAGAGGTATCAAAGTATGCATAGAGCCTACGTCCTACAAGGTTACAACATCTAACAGAGTGGTGTTGAGGAGGAACCAAAGCCAGTTAAGAGAAGTGTGCAATACTCCAATTACGCACAGCGGACTCAAAAGAACAAACTCTGATGATGAGGGTGTGACAGAACAACAGGACGACAGCCAACACATTGACAACACGTATGCAAGCCAAGAAGAGCCAAGGGTGAAAACCACATCCCCAGAAGGTTATATGTAACAAGATCTGGAACAGTTGTCAAACCACCAAAACTATATATGGACTCTTCAGCTTCTGCGCTCGTAAATTTAACAATCCCTATCTTTATACTTATAAATTTTATAATCTCCATCCCCGTATAACTAATTTTTATATTATCCAATTTTATGTGTTTTTACTTGTGGCGTACAAGACTTATCTTTGGAAAGAAAGGGGATGTTGTATGATCGCTTTAAGAGTGATGTCTCTTTAAGAACTCAGTATGATAATGAGCTAAGTACCAGGATGTAGCCATGTACAATAAACCATAATCACTATGCACAACAACACCCTGGACAAAGGTTCTGTATTTAGTTTTCTCTGTGTTGTATGTACTAGTTTAGCTGTTAATAAACCTTTTGGAGATATTCAAAGAACTGGAATCCATGTGCCTCATTGTGTTGCTTAAGATAACACAAAGGAACTCATGACAACCACCATCTCTCTTGACTGCTCCACTGTCTCTAAGTTGTCACATTGATTGTCCGACATCCAGTGCTGGATAAGTGGAAATTTCCTCCCACTAACTATCGGGAAGACTGAGGTCATTGATTTCAGTCCCTGCCACAAACTCTGTTCCCTGGCCAGCAACTCCCTCCCTCTCCCTGGAAACTGACTGAGACTGAACCACACTGTTCAGTCCCCAAGATGAGCTTCTGACCACATATCTCCTCCACCACCACGACTGCCTATTTCCAGCTCCAGAGCATCGCCCAACTCCACCCCAGCCTCAGCTCATCTGCTAATGAAACACTCATCCATGCCTTTTTACCTCTAGACTTGACTCTTCCAATACTCCCTTGGCTGGTCTGCCATCTTCCGCCCTCCATGAACTTGAGCCCATCCAAAACTCTGCTGTCCATCTCTTAATTCGCATCAAGTCCTGTTCACCCATCACTACTGTGCTCGCTGACTTGCATTGCCTCTCAGTCTGGAGATGCCTCAATTTTAAAATTCTCATCCTTATTTCCAAATCCCTCTCTGGTCTCTGCCCCCCCCCCATCTCTGTAACCTCCTCCAATCCGACAACTCTCCAAGACCTCTGGCCTCTTGTACATCCCCAATTTTATTTTTTCCATCATTGGCAGTCGTGCCTTCTGCTGCCAAGCTCTAAGCTCTGGAATTTCCTCTCTAAACCTCTCTGCCTCTCTACCTCTCTCTCCTTTAAGATGCTCCTTAAAACCTACCACTTTGACCAGGTTTTTGGTCATCTGTCCCAATATCTCTGTATGCAGGTCAGTGCCACACCTTGGCACTGCACAGATACAGGTGGGACTCCTCCATTCTGATCTTTATAACTTGCAGGTGTTTTGCAAACTTTCAGAGAATTCATCTGCTAGTCATAGAATCATAGAATGGTTGCAGAACAGAAGCCTGTCATGTCCTTGCTGGCTTTCTGCAAGAGCAAATCAGCTAGTCACACTCCCCAGCCATTTCCCCACAGCCCTGCAAATTGTTTTCTCTTCAGGTGCTTATCCAATTCTCTTTTGAAAGTCAAGATTGAATCTGCCTCCACCACACTCTCAGGCAGTGCATTCCTAATCCTAACCACATGCTGCGTAAAAAGGTTTTTCCTCATGTCGCCTTTGGTTCTTTTGCCAATCACCTTAAATCTGTGCCCTTTGGTTCTTCAACCTTACACTAATGGGAACATTTTCTCCCTATCTACTCTGTCCAGACCCAAGTTTTGTGTCATCCACAAATTTTGAAATTGTGCCCTGCACACCTTATTGGAGGCCATTAATATATTTCAAGAAAAGCAGTGATCCTCATACCAATCCGTGGGGACCCCCACCGTATACCTTCCTCCAGCCTGAAAAATAACCTTTCACCACTACTCTGTTCCCAGTCATTCAGCCAACTTTGTATCCATGCTTCCACTATTCCTTTTATTCCACGAACTTCAACTTTGCTGGCAAGCCTATTATGTGGCACTTTATCAAATGCCTTTTGGAAGTCCATGTACACCACATCAACCCTCATCAAAAACATCAATCAAGTTAATTAAACACAATTTGCCTTTAACAAATGTGCACTGGCTTTCCTTAATTAATCCACACTTGTCCAAGTGACTGTTAATTTTGTCCTGGATTATGGTTTCTAAAAACTTGTCCACCGCTGAGGTTAAACAGACTGGCATGTAGTTGCTGGGCTTGTCCTCACACCTATTTTTGAACAAAGGTGTAACATTTGCAATTCTCCAGTCCTCTAGCAACACCCCTGTATCTAAGGAGGATCGAGAGATTATAGCCAGTGCCTCTGCAATTTCCTCCCCTACTTTCCTCAGTATCCTCGGATGCATCTTATCTGGTCATGGTGACCTATCAACTTTAAGTCCAGCTAGCCTATCTAATACCTCCTCTTTGTCAATCAATGTTACAACTACCTCCTCTTTCACTATGACGTCGACGGCATCTTCTTCCTTTGGTCATGGATGACTCCCGGCCCGGAACTTTGCAGCTGGCCTTCCAGCTACTTTTTCCCTACCTCTCTGCATCTGCTTGCTCTTCCTCACTCATGCTGCATGTTTCACCCAAGTGCTGCATCTCACTGTAACTCTGAATCTGAATTGCATGAAGTGAACATTCCTGGGCTGAGACTTGCTGCAGATGGAGTAAGTGCCACTATGTGCTGTTTGATGGAGGCCCTCTCATCCTCTGTCTCTGCAAGTTAAGTGCTTTTGGATGTCCTAAGGTTGTGAAAGGTTCTACATTAATGCAAGTTTTTCTTTTTCTTTTGCTGCTCCTCAGGCGTACCTGTGAAAGTATAATAAGAAAAGTATTTTCTGTTGGCAGCAACACACTCCTTGAAACATCTTTCCCTTGTTAAAGAATATCATGCTGTGATGTTGAGGGGCTGGTAACTATCAAATTGGGCAATATGCCAGAGTATGTGAAAAATTCATAGACAGGAGAAAAAAAGCAGCAATAATGGGTACTATCCTGGAGATGTAGTTCAGTCACCTGCTTGACCTTCTCTAATGGACTATATAAAGTGTCGTCCCACAATCTCCGAAGTTAATTCCTCCAGGTTGGTTAAATGCTTCATGTTAAGCATCCCCTAATAGTTGCAATGCTCTTCATTCTGTTCTGAGCTTCTTTTTCCTGTAATCATAAAGAAATCGGTGAAGTGCTGACTTCTTAATGAGCCCTGCCATTGCTATACAATAGGCCACTGTGGCCTTCAAATTTACAACGACATGCAAGGAGGTGGAGATTTTTAAGGTTATAACCACCAGCACTGAAAGGTTAAAATAAAAGCAAAATACTGCGGATGCTGGAAATCTGAAACAAAAACAAGAAATGCTGGAATCACTCAGCAGGTCTGGCAGCATCTGTGGAAAGAGAAGCAGAGTTAACGTTTCGGGTCAGTGACCCTTCTTCGGAACTGAACTGGGTTCAGACCTGCTGAGCACTGAAAGGTTTCCTTGGATTATGCAAGATATGTCATGCATGAATATGGATTGTCTCATGATAATTAAAGTTAGGCCAAAGGTTCCCTAGTGTTGAGCAAACATTCCATGTGAGAATGCAACTGATTGAGTTGAAAGTGCATGTTGCTGCCATATGATACACTAGAACACTGGAAAGAGGTAAACTCAGCAGACGCTAACCCTCAAGTTGTTAAACTTATGCATTTACAATGATTGCAGAAACTGCATTTACCTGCTTTGGCACCTCTTGGTACAGAGATCAGACCTGTCCACCAGTTCACCATAAACCTTCTGCAACTGATGGGCACTTTAGGATGTGGTTTGTTTTATCAATATTGAGAATTAAATCTTGACAGTCAAAGTGAATCTATGAAACAATATTTCAGAGAACAGGTGGAAGCAGCTGTTATTGATTCATTCCAATGCAAATTAGAGAGATTTCCTTCAGAAATGGAGACAGTGCAGAGGAAATTTACCAGAATGGTTCCAGGGTTGAGGGGTTTTAGCTACAAGGTTAGATTAGAGAAGCTGGGGTTATTCCTCTTGGAGCAAAGAAGTCTGAGGGGAGATTTCTTAGAGGTGTACAAAATTATAACAGGCTTAGATAAGGTAGACAAAGAAAAGCTGCTCTCATTAGCTGACGGTACAAGGACTAGGGGACACTGGTTTCAGGTTTTGTGCAAGAGATGCGGAGGGGGATGTGAGGGATTTTATGCAGCAAGTGGTAATGACCTGGAACTCGCCGCCTACCAGGGTTGTGGAAGCGGAGATGATCAATGACTTCAAAAGGAAATTGGATGGGCACTTGAGGAATGTAAACTTGCAGGGCTATAGGGATAGAGCCGGGGAATATGGGGCTAATTGGATTGCTCTACAGAGAGTTGGCATGGACTCAATGGGCCAAATGGCTCCCTTCTGTGTCATAATGACTCAATGACTCGAAAATATGATTTGGGGTACAGTATGAGTAATTTAAGACATGAATTTCACAGGCTTGTGAGGAAAAAGGTGACTTTAGGCCTAAAATTCCCAAAGTTTTTCTTATGTCTTTTCAGGGTCTGATGTAGATTAACTGATAGTGTTTGATTGCTAGAATTAGTCAACAACTCTATTATCATTACATCATGCAACTACCAGGATGTTGGAAGGCATTTTTTTGTCTATCAATTCCTATGTTTCTTTATGTAATATTTGTATAATTTTTTTTAGGCAGGGCCACTTGTTTTAGGGTGCCGTCCTTCCAGGGGAGCACTTGTAGAGATATTTGCCTCGGCATCATTGGTGTAGGACAATGTAACCCTATTGGCCCAAGCAAAACAAAGCAATGTAGTCCAGAAAGTTTCCTT
Source organism: Heterodontus francisci (assembly GCF_036365525.1). Taxonomy (NCBI): domain Eukaryota; kingdom Metazoa; phylum Chordata; class Chondrichthyes; order Heterodontiformes; family Heterodontidae; genus Heterodontus; species Heterodontus francisci. The sequence continues at coordinate 21,209,523 of NC_090381.1, forward strand.
TTTAGGAGGGTGGCTTCCCACCCCAAAGATAATAACCCTCCTTTCCTTTACCTCTCTGAGCATAATCTCCAGCACTTTGTCAGGAAAGAGAGCAGTTCTCCCTCCTCACTGAGTGCTTACAGTTTCCTCTGTCATCTTCCAAAACCAGTCAGAAACAACTGGCAAACGTCACCTTTACAAGTCCAGAAGGAACAGCTTCCCCTTTAAGAAGAAAGAGCAGCTGTTTGTGCTGTTACACTGATAGCTCACATCCTCTGCCCCCCAAACTCCCAGTTCATGGTACATGGCCCAATTTGCACTGAGGACACCTCACTGGTTGGTCCTGACCACGTGGCTGTGATGTGATATGTGCATGTTTACTCCGGTGAATGGAGTGATATATTTCCTATTCTTTACACTAAAATTAGTTGTGTTGCAGAGTGTCAGTATTAAGGAATTGTAATGAGTAGAGTTACACAGTACACAACAGTCTTTTTGAGGAGATCCGGTGCATCAAGATTATACATTCTATACAGGAACTATATGTTAATATAAGAACCTCTAATGGTTTATTGCTTATGTCTAGACTCTGACTCAACTCACTTTGTTTGAACTGTTTTACTTACTGAAGTTCTTTCAAAGCATCTGCTTTGTTTACTTGATGTCTCCCTGACACTTCCAGGAAGGCATTTTGGAACAAGTCCCCCAGGCAGTTCGGCTGTCCGACCATATATTTGTACAGATACTGTATATCACAGGAATTTATAGTTACATTAAATGATGACGGTTTGCAGATTGCCCATGGCAACTCCCTTCCTAACAGCACTGTTGGTGCACTTACACCACATGGACTGCAGCAGTTCAAGAAGGCAGCTCACCACCATCTTCTCAAGGGCAATTAGGGATGGGCAATAAATGCTGGCATTGCCAGTGATGCCAACATCACATGAAAGAATTTAAAAAAGGCATTGCTCTTAGTGTGTCAGGATTATGTGACTGCCATTGGGGTGTTGTGATTCTGGGGAAGGGGGGGGAGGTGATGCGTAGGGGTTGTAACAGTGCTTGGGTGGCTTGGAGGCAATGCCCAGCAAATGGGAGTGGGGAGAGAACTGGCAATCAGAGCTTGGGGAGAGGTCAGCAATCAGGACTGGGAGGAGGTTGACACTCGGGGCTGTGGGTAGATAGGCAATGTTGGAATTGGAGCTGGGCGGAAGCCGACAATCGGAGTTGGGGGTAAGTCAGCAATTAGGGCAGATAGAAGGCCGGCAATCAGGTCTCAGGGGAGAAGGCCTGTGATCAGGGCTGAGGAAGGCCAAAGGCTTTCTTGAGGGATCTTAGGAGAGCACCCCCGTTCCTCCTGACCTACAAGGAGTGCTGAAAAAGGCACTTAACATGTGAAGCTGGCAGATCCCTCCTTCATTTCCCTGCCAGGTTGGCCTACCCTTGGGAAGCCTATGCAGCAGCAGTTCATTTAAAATCCAACTCCCAACTGCACTTTAGGGGCCCAATTTCAATATGTTAATAAGCTTTGTGCCTCTAAACAGCTGGAAACTTGGATGCCCTGACATCTGCCTCCGTAAAAATGGCAACAGGTGTGTGGGTAGCTGGTTGGGGTTGTGTTCCGTGTATTTCACATTTTACCACCAACCACCACCGCCCCCCCACCCCCCCAACCCTCTCTTGCCCGTAGTGAGGGGTTTATATATGTTTAACAAATTGTAGTATGTTGCAAGGGTATCGGACAACTGTAGACCCCAGGATCTCTCTTAAAACAAAATGCAGGAGATTAAAAAATGCCCTTTTCCACAATCGTGCATGATCATGATTTAATATTTAGGTTTGATGGTAGAATGATTGGGCCCAAGAGAATGTGACAAAAAGAGAAGTCTGTCTTTATTTCAAAGATCAAAATGACAGTGGTCATGTATGGTTCAACACCCCTATTAGAGTCATAGAGTTATACAGCACAGAAACAGGCCCTTCAGCCCATCGTGTCTGTGCCGGCCATCAAGCACCTACCTATTCTAATCCTATTTTCCAGCACTTGGCCCGTAGCCTTGTATGCTTTGATGTTTCAAGTGCTCATCTAAATACTTCTTAAATGTTGTGAGGGTTCCTGCCTCTACCACCCCTTCAGGTAGTGTGCTCCAGATTCCAACCACCCTCTGGGTGAAATTTATTTCCTCAAATCCCCTCTAACACCTCCTGCCCCTTATCCTAAATCTATGCCCCCTGGTTATTACCCCTCTGCTAAGGGAAAAAGTTTCTTCCTATCTAATCTATCAAAGCCCCTCATAATTTTGTATACCTCAATCATGTCCCCCCTCAGCCTTCTCTGCTCTAAGGAAAACAATCCTAACCTATCCAGTCTCTCTTCATAGCTGAAATGCTCCAGCCCAGGCAACATCCTGGTGAATCTCCTCTGCACCTTCTCCAGTGCAATCACATCCTTCCTATAATGTGGTGCCCAGAACTGTACACAGTACTCCAGGTGTGGCCTAACCAGCGTTTTATACAGCTCCATCATAACCTCCCTGCTCTTATATCCTATGCCTTGGCTAATAAAGGCCCATATGCCTTCCTAACCACCTTATCTACCTGTGCTGCTGTTACCTTCAGTGATCTATGGACAAGTACACCAAGGTCCCTCTGACTCTTTGTACTTCCTAGAGTCCTAACATCCATTGTATATTCCCTTGCCTTGTTAGTCCTTTCAAAATGCATCACCTCACACTTCACAGGATTAAATTCCATTTGCCACTGCTCCGCCCATCTTACCAGCTCATCTATATCGTCCTGTAATCTAAGGCTTTCCTCCTCACTATTTACGACACCACCAATGTTCGCGTCATCTGCGAACTTACTGATCATACCCCCTATATTCACGTCTAAATCATTAATGTACACTACAAACAGCAAGGGTCCCAGCACCGATCCCTGCGGTACACCACTGGTCACAGGCTTCCACTCACAAAAACAGCCCTGGATCATTACCCTCTGCCTCCTGCCACTAAGCCAATTTTGGATCCAATTTGCCAAATTGCACTGGATCCCATGGGCTCTTACCGTCTTAACCAATCTCCCATGCGGGACCTTATCAAAAACCTCACTGAAGTCCATGTAGACTACATCAACTGCTTTACCTTCATCTACACATCTAGTCACCTCCTCGAAAAATTCAATCAAGTTAGTTAGACACGATCTCCCCCGACAAAGCCATGCTGACTATCCCTGATTAATCCCTGCCTCTCCAAGTGGAGATTAATCCTGTCCCTCAGAATTTTTTCCAATAGTTTCCCAACCACTGATGTTAGACTCACCGGCCTGTAATTACCTGGTTTATCCCTGCTACCCTTCTTGAATAATGGTACCACATTCGCTGTCCTCCAGTCCTCTGGTACCTCTCCTGTGGCCAGAGAGGATTTGAAAATTTGTGTCAGAGCCCCTGCTATCTCCTCCCTTGCCTCACATAACAGCCTGGGATACAGCTCATCCAGGCCTGGGGATTTATCCACTTTTAAGCTCGCTAAAACTTCCTCCCGTTCAATGCTAATTTGTACAAGTATATCACAATCCCCCTCCCTGATCTCTACACCTACATCGTCCTTCTCCATAGTGAACACAGATGAAAAGTAATCATTTAAAACTTCACCTATGTCCTCCGGCTCCACACACAGATCACCACTTTGGTCCCTAATGGGCCCTACTCTTTTCCTGCTTATCCTCTTGCCCTTAGGATTTTCCTTTATCTTGCCTGCCAGTGTTTTTTCATGTCCCCTCTTCGTTCTCCTAATTACTTTTTTTAGTACCCCCCCCCCCCCCCCCACCCCACACATTCTATACTCCTCTAGTGCCTCCACTGTTTTCAGTGCTCCGAATCTGCCATAAGCCTCCTTTTTTTCCCTGATCCAATCCTCTATATCCCATGACATCCAGGGTTTGGTGGACTTGTTGGTCCTGCCTTTCACCTTAACTTGTACATGTTGGCTCTGATCTCTCACCAGTTCATCTTTGAAAGACTCCCACTGGTCTGATGTAGACTTTCCTACAAGTAGCTGCTCCCATTCCACTTTGGCCAGATCCTGTTTTATCATATTGAAATCGGCCTTCCCCCAGTTCATTACCTTTATTTCTGGCCCGTCTTTGGCCTTTACCATAATTACCTTAAATATTACAGAGTTATGGTCACTATCCCTGAAATGCTCTCTTAATGACACTTCTACCACTTGTCCGGCTTCATTCCCTCGGATTAGTAACTCACCTCATGACTCCCCAAAGCCTGTCCACCATCTACAAGGCATAAGTCAGGAGTGTGATGGAATACTGTCCACTTGCCTGGATGGGTGCTGCTCCAACAACACTCAAGAAGCTCGATGCCATCCAGGACAAAGCACCCCATCTACAAACATTTACTCCCTCCACCACCGACACACAGTGGCAGCAGTGAGTACCATCTGCAAGATGCAGTGCAGCAACGCACCAAGGCTCCTTAGACAGCACCTTCCAAACCCGCGACCTCTACCAACTAGAAGGACTAGGGCAGCAAATGCATGGGAACACCACCACCTGCAAGTTCCCCTCCAAGTCACACACCATCCTGACTTGCAACTATATTGCTGTTCCTTCACTGTCGCTGGGTCAAAATCCTGGAACTCCCTTCCTAATAGCACTGTGGGTGTACCTACTCCACATGGACTGCAGCGGTTCAAGAAGGCAGCTCACCACCACCTTCTCAAGGGCAATTAGGGATGCGCAATAAATGCTGGCCTAGCCAGCAACGTCCACATCCCATGAATGAATAAAAAAAAGTACTGCCCCTTCTCTTGTAGGACTTTCTACGTACTGGCTCAAAAAGCTCTCCTGAATGCTTTTTAAGAATTCCGCCCCCTTTAATCCTTTTGCACTAAGACTATCCGAGTTGATATTAGGGAAGTTGAAATCCCCTACTATTATTACCAATTGTCATCTCATGATGAGCAACACCATGAGAGATTGATCCACTAGTGTGTATATAAAGTCGATGAGAAATGAATTCCATAGCTGTAAAAGAGCATGGTTAACATTCCAGCAATTCATTTAGACAAGATGGTCCCTTTTGAAAAGCCTTTTTGGAGTGGTACCAACATACACATGGAGAAAAGGTCAAATGTAATTTCAATCCCCTGCTCTGATCATTGTTCTGAGTTTTGCTGAGGGGCTATGTAAAGGCAGCAGTATTTCCTTGCAATGGGGATAGAAAACTAGACGGTCACTCTCAGTAGTCCTTTGTGTCTTGAAGTAGCCAATACTAATAAAGGCCTGGAGATATCCACCCTCTCAGCAACAGATATGTGAGGATGAGGCAGAGCAAAGGTGCTGGATATTTTTACCACAACAAAACTCGGAAACCAACAATAAACGGAGAGGCAGTTCTGCTCTAAGTTTCCTTTAAATGCCTTATTGAGGGGCAGTTGTGAGTAATATTTAGCTGTTCTTCATTAGCTTATTAGTATTGTTGATAAATACCAATTAAAAAGCTTTTTCTTTCATAGCTGCTCCTTTTGATAATTTCTCTGTATTCTGCTCAGATGTTGGTAGAGCAGATTCAATTATTGTGTCAATGTCGGTTGGTTTTAAGATTATTTTTAATCCTTTATTATTAATATGTTTTATATTGGTGGCCAATATTTCATGGCTGCCTGATCTTCTAAAAGGAGTACTGTATAACTCAGTCAAGTTTGGTGTAACAAGGTTGAGGGATTTGGTTTATTTCTAAATCATTATATTAACCATGATTGATGGGTGTTAATGCCAATTCAAGGTGATAAGTGCCCCCCCACTTCTTAAAGGAGCACCACTAATAAACAGTAACAAACAAAAAGTTAATGGAATCTCACCGAACCAAATTAAAATTCAGTTCAATGAAGCACTTCAGCCACCACCCACCCCGCCCCTGATTGCAGAAGATTGGTTTCGATCTATGTTGGTGTGGTTTGCTGAAAATGGTTTGTGCATATGGGAATACAAGTAAGTCTCTCTTCTGTGGAGATTGATCCCAATAAATGTTCACCTACTACCAGTCCTGTTACTGCTGGTTACAGTAGGACATGAGACCAGTGAAGTGATAATATTTCTCTGCTATGATTCAAGTTCTATTAATTACATTTGGAGTTTTTGTCTATTTTGAATAACGTTGGTAATCATTGAATGTGGAAGCTAGGTGGGCAGAATGTTTAATGATTTTAGCTACATTCGGATTGACAAAGACAGGCACTAATATGGACAATTATTTAAGGCCAGGAGAAAGATTTTCTTAACTAGAATTCTCTGCCCACCATTAGGACAAGCCAAGGCAATTAAAGGAAAGTGGTCTAACATGATGCCCCTTTAAGAGGCTTTTGAACTCTGATCTTGGAATGTCACACACCTGTTTGTGCTTCCTGTTTTCTATAAAGAGACCCTTCCCAGTTTTTCTTTTTCTTGTCATGAACTTGTCTTTTGTGTATGCATATAATATTTACCTCTTCACCTGATTCTATTTTTTTGGTAGTTATATTTCCCTCAGATAACATTTAAGATATTGATGTTGATTTTATGCAGTATTGCTGTGATGTTAGAATTACTTTGTTGTAAGTGCATTGTTTCAATGTGACAAGATGTTTTATAATCTATTTCCCTGTTTCTTCCAATTCTACTTGTTTTATGTTCTTTCAATGCTATATTTTGGCTACTATCAGTGGGTGGAGGCTGTCTGTGTGAAAGCAGATGTACTGCATAGAGATGATGGAAAAATTGTGTAGGAGTTTGTAATGAAACTGGGAATAGGGTACTGGAGCCTGGGTTGGGTAGTAGGGAATTGGAGGTGAAGGACTTGTGGTGTAGAGTTGGGGCCTCCTACTAGTCTGGGTGAATTTGGTTTAGTAATACTGAGGCAAAGTTTAGTTCTAATACATAACTGTACTCTAGGTGGAGTGAGCCTGGGTGGTGTGAATAACTATAGTCATTTGGAAAAAAAAAACTTTTCTCCCCAAGCAAGTAGCTAATTTGACATAACTCATCTGAAATAGGAGTTCAGTCTTTCTTGGTCATATTATACTAATATCAATTACATTTACTATCTTTAACAATCTCCAGTTTGTTGTGTGCAAAGTTAATTCCTTGAAGCTGTGATAGAAGTTAATCCATGACTGACTAACAAACTGATGTAAGGTTTGGAATTCCCTGATGCTGGGACATTAGGGGACAGCCTGTGGAAGGCAGGAGCATTGTGAATGAATCGATGGAGTTAAATCCATCTTTAAATTGAAGAATTAGTTTTTGGAACAAAGTGGAGGTTAAATTCACCAAAGCCTAATTAAGACAAATATTGCTCTAGTTACTAGAAGAATTAATGGTTAAGTTTTTTTTTTTTTTTTTGGTGTGAATAATTGCTATTATTTAGGACTATATATCCTGTGATATTGGAAAAATACTTGATTCTTTATTGGTTGGTTTTTTTGCTTGCAAGTTGATTTTCCTAGATCAGGCGCATCCAAACCCCTTTTATCTATGTTGTCCACTTTGATGTGCACTATGGAGCCTTCCAGATAATAGGTTTTAAATGAATGTTCTCTACAGCATATGCATGCCACGCTGTGGATACAGCATATCCTAAACCTTGAGTGCCATAAAATTCAAATGGGATGAACTGGCAAGTAAGCAATAAAAAGACGGCGCAGTGGTTAGCACCGCAGTCTCACAGCTCCAGCGACCCGGGTTCAATTCTGGGTACTGCCTATGTGGAGTTTGCAAGTTCTCCGTGTCTGCTTGGGTTTTCCCCGGGTGTTCCGGTTTCCTCCCATAGCCAAAGACTTGCAGGTTGATAGGTTAATTGGCCATTATAAATTGCCCCTAGTATAGGCAGGTGGTAGGGAAATACATAGGGACAGGTGGGGATGTGGTAGGAATATGGAATTAGTGTAGGATTAGTATAAATGGGTGGTTGATGGTCGGCACAGACTCGGTGGGCCAAAGGGCCTGTTTCAGTGCTGTATCTCTTTATATAAAAAAAAAAGACTGAGCTGCTTGAACTTTGTGGGCCAGGTCATCAGAGTTTGTAGGCTGTATATGGCCCATGTTTCTTGAGTGGGAGGTCCAACCTACAATATGAACCATTATCTTCAAAATTGCTGTACCCCATAGTTCATGGTTCCTACATCTGAACATGTAGGGGGTTGATGGCAATGGTTCCTTGTGTCAAACGGGTAACTGGCTCCATGTTTCTAGAACTGCGGTTTAATCACTTATTGGGCTTAACTCCAATTTGGAATCTACTTTGAGATGATTATCAGACTTAACTTTGATATAAGAATTAATAATGGGATGAGTTATTTGGTCCCTTTTAACAAAGAAACTGGGTTTTTACTGGTTGGTTAGATATTCCTCATTCCATGCATTCCCATCCCTTGTTTGTAGATGAACAGAAATGATTGCTGTCAAATGGGTTCTTGAGTAGAATGGTTTTGGTATTAACTTTTGAAGTCAGTACAAATAAAGCCAACAGATGCTACTATCTTTATATATTTAAAAAAAAACCTCAAACTAGAGTTGATTGAGTGTAAATCAGATTCAGACAATCCATGAAATTCCCTAGGAATTAGAACTCAATATATGAAACTTTTCTTTCTTGACAACAAGGAAGACATCAGTAATGGGGATAATGTTAGAATCTATTAAGGACACAATAGAGGGTGTTTAAAAATCATGATTGGGTAGAGTCACAGTACTAAAACAGCTCTGTCACAAATGACATTGTATGTGACAGACACAGGCAAACTTCCCCTCCTTGACCTGTTTGCAGCCTTTGACATGGTTGACTACACCATCCTCCAATGTCTCTCCACTGTCCACCAACTGGGTGACCTAACACTCATCTGGTTCTATTCTTATCTAATTGTAGCCAGAGCAGCGCTTGCAATGGCTTCTCCTCCTGCTCCAGAACCATTGCCTCGTGTCCCTCAAGGATCTATCCTTGGCCACCTCCTATTTCTCATCTACATGCTGCCCCTTGGCAACATTATCCAAAAGCATAGCTTTAGTTTTCACACATGTGCTGATCGGCTCTCCCTCACCACCACTTCTCTCAATGACTCTATTGTTTCTAAATTATCAGACTGCTTATCTGACATCCAGTACTGAATGAGTAGGAATTTCCTGTAATTAAATAGTGGGGAGACCAAAGCCATTGTTTTTGGTCCCCACTACCAACTCCATCCCTCTCCCAGGCAACAGTCTTGAAATTAAGCCAGTCTGTTAGCAACCTTGGTGTCACATTTGACACCAAGATCTGCCATCACTAAGACCACCTATATCCACCTCCATAAGGTTGCTTGGACTTCAATCCATCTCTGCTCATCTGCTGAAACCCTCATTCGTGCCTTCGTTACCTCTTGACTTGACTATTCTAATGGACTCCTGGCTGGACTCTCTCTCATCTCTGTAAACTTGAGGTCATCCAAAACTCTGCTGCCCTTGTCTTAACTCATCAAGTCCTGTTCCCCTATCACCCCTGTGCCTGCTGACCTATGTTGGCTCCATGTCGAGCAGCATCTTGATTTTAAAATTCTCATCCTTGTTTTCATATCCCTCCATGGCCTTGCCCCTCCCCATCTCTAATCTATTCCAGCCCCCCAACCTTCCCAAGATATTAGTGCTTCTCTAATTCTGGATTCTTGTGCATCCCTGATTTTAATCACTCCATCATTAGTAGCTGCACTTTCAGTTGCCTTGGACCCAAGCTCTGCAATACCCTTCTTACATCTGTCTTTCCACCTCGCTTTCCTCCTTTAAGACATTCCTTAAAACCTAATTCTTTGACCAAGCTTTTGGTCATCTGACATATCTCCTTTTGTGGCTTGGTTTTGTACTTCATTTTATAATGTTTCTGTAAAATGCCTTGGGATGCTTTATTATGTTAAAGGTTCTAATAAATATGATGTTGCAGTGACATGAATTTATGAAAGGGAAATGATGTTTGACAATTTGGTTGTCTTTGAGGATGTTTTTGTAGGGTGGAGAGTATTTGGATTTTCATAAAGCATTTGATAATCTGCAAAAGAGGTTATAATACAATTGGGGCTTGTGGGATTGGGAGGGAGATATTGGCATAGATTGGTTAATGGTCAAAACAATAGGAATAAAGGTCATTTTCAGGTTGGTAGTCTGTAACTGGTTGGGTACCCCAAGGATCAGTGTTGGGCTTCAGCTATTACAATTTATATTAATGACTTAGATGAGGGGACTTGGTGTAATATATCTAAAGATGCTGATACAAAGCTAGGTGGGAAAGCAAGCTGTTTTGGTTGCAAAAGTGTTTAGATGGGTTAAGTGGATAAGAATATGACTTGGAACATAATGTAGAAAAATGTGAAGTTTTCCACTTTGATGGAAAAATAGAAATGCAGAATGCTTGTTTGTTAAATGGTGAGATTGGCATTCAGAGGGACCCGAGTTGTGATTCATGTTCAAGGACAGTATTAACATAAAGGTACAGCAAGCAATTAGGAAAGCAAATGGTATGTTGGCCTTTATTACAAAGGGATTGGTATATGGAGGAACATTTACTGCAATTTTGTAAGACCTTTGATAAGACCACACCTGGAGTACTGTATCGTTACTGAGGAAGGGGTATACTTGCCTTGCGGGGAGTGCAATGAAAGTTCAGTAGACTGACCACTGGAATGAGGGGATTGTCCTATGAGGAGAGATTGAGTAAACTAGACCTATATTCCCTGGAAGTTAAAAGAATAGGAGGTGATCTCATTGAAACAACATTGAGAGCAGAATAAGGTGGATGCTAGGTGGATATTGCCCCTGGCTGAGGAGCCTAGAACTGGGGTCACAGTCTCCAGAATAAGGGGTTGTCTATTTAGGATTTAGAAATTTCAACGGTTATGAACCTTTTGGAATTCTCTATCCCAGAGAGCTGTGGATACTGAGTATTCAAGTCCAATTGAGATTTGAATAAATGAATTGAGGGATATGGGAATGGTGAGGGATGGTCAATCTGAGATAAAAGATTAATGATCTACTGAATGGTGGAATAGGCTTGAGTGGCTGAATAGCCTACTCCTATTTCGTGACGAAGATCTCATTCAATTCTTGACCTCTGGCCCCTCAACCTTTGAAATGGCAATGTTGCACAAGTAGTTTACATGAGCTGCCTAAGTGGTTTTAGCTGAATGTGAATTCTCACTTAGGTGATGCCCTTTGCAGGACTCTTCATGTATAAATGTCTTGGACATGGTCCAATCAAATTAAAAGCATAATGAATCAGTACGTCAATTGTCATGGCTGATGCATTTTGTGTCCTGTGGTGCCCACAAAGCACAGAATGTCTCATGTACTGGTGGACGTGGGCCACTTGGGTGCAGATAAGAACAAAATATTTTTATTTTCTTTCCAAAATATACTTTATTCATAAAAATCTGTATATAAAAAAAATACATTACCAAACAGTTTCAAACAGCACCAAGTCAAAAATTACAAACATTGCAAGGGAGATCAGTTTCCTTCAATACAATCATGAGTTGCCTCACAACCCTTCCATTTGTCGTGCCAGATTCATTTTTACATTTTACAGCGAATGAAAATTTGCCAATGCAGTTCGAGGGGTTTCCTATGGATCCAGCCCCTCAGTTCAGCTTGGTGGGGGGACCTTACACAGTGGTCTTTCCCCATTGAGCCTTTGCTGCGGCTGCCCCAAGCTTTAGTGCGTCCCTCAGCACGTAGTCCTGGACCTTGGAATGTGCCAGTCTGTAACATTCGGTCGTGGACAACTCTGCGCTGGAAGACCAGCAAGTTTTGGGCAGCCCAAAGGGTGTCTTTCACCGAATTAATAGTCCTCCAGCAGCAGTTGATGTTTGTCTCGGTGTGTGGCCCTGGGAACAGCCCGTAGAGCACAGACTCCTGTGTTACAGAGCTGCTTGGGCTGAACCTCGACAAAAACCACTGCATCTCTTTCCACACCTGCTTTGCAAAGACACATTCCAGGAGGAGGTGGGCGACCGTCTCTTTCCCACCGTGGGGGCATAAGAACAAAATGGTCCGGAAGATGTTTTGTATGGGACGTCAAAGGGTTAATTGGCAGAAAGGTCGCAGGAGTCATGGATCCCTTTAGACATGAAACTAACGGCGGCCAGCAGCCAAAAAGCTAACGGGGGGAAAAAATAGGAACTAGATAATTCTATTAGTAAAAAGCAAAAGTAATGCCATAATTGATTGATAGTCATGTTGCAAACAGAAATACCTTCCCCTTCACTTAGACCCCGCCTTCTGCTCTGACGTATCGGCTACTGATTGGGCCGGAGCCCGGTTATAAACGGCCGCTCGCGCCGTGGCTCACACTGGAGTTCAGGAGCTTCTCCACCAGAGAGAGCTGCAAGGACACCACCACCGAGTGAGTAACGGGGGGGGCCTAGGCTTGGGTCATGCCCAGGCTGGGGGACCGAGATAGCTCTGCTCTTCATTCTTTCCATCTACTCGCCCTCAACCAGCCGGATATGAGGGATGGAGAGTCGGCAGGGCCCCGGGGCCGCGCTCCCTCAGCCCGGCCTGCAGAGCTCTCATGGCGGCGCCGGCTGCAGCCCTCGGCTGGCATTGGCTGTGGCCGAGTGTCTGGGTTGGTGAGGAGGTATTTGCTGCGGGGCTGTTGTGGGAGGCCCCGAGTTGGCGGTGTTGGGGCTGCCCGCCGGGGGTTCGGCTGCTTTGGGGCGGCCCCCGAGGCCGAGTGGCCGCCAGTTTCCTCCATGCGCGAGCGCCGCTGGGACAGGCGCTACGTGTCAGTACTGCGCAAGCGCACAAACTCCTGCAGAAGTTGCTTCCAAAGTTTTTGCACAAAGTTTTTTTTTTGACCCCAAAAAGATTTAATGATCAAAATGTGAGACTGAGATGCCCAGGTCCCGCGGGTGGCAGTCTTGCAGTTTGAGTAGTTTTTAAAAATAGGAGTGCAGGAGCTACTTGGCTTGCCTTACTGAAGAAACAAAGGTGATTATGTAATGGAGTTGGCTACGTGGAATAACCCAGAGCAGGTCTGGAATATCAGCAGCTGAGCAAACTCTCAACCGCAAATAAGGCCCTTGCCCCACAGTATGCGACATCCGTCTGTTCTCTTTACGATATCGGTTTTTCAGAATCGTCCATATTTTGGGGCATTTTGTCTCTTTTTTAATCTTTCGCCCTGTATCTATTTGTATGGTGACGTTGTCACTTTTCTGAAGTTCTTATGCGGTCCTTTTTTGGGTCGGGGTCTCTGAAAAGAAGATCTGTCTTTTTTTTGCCTTAAGTTCCCTTTTTTTAATGTAAGCTTTGCCTGTCGTTGATTGTAGTACATGTTGTCTTGTGTAAAACAATTAATTAAATAAGCCACGAGTTGCTGAGTTGGCAGTATAACCCATAGTCTATCCATTGCTTTTTTAATCGAGTAGGATGTTATGGTGTAGTCAGCAATCAAGTTAACAGTTTTAACACAACGTTCCACTTTTCTGCAATGTTGGGGGTGTGGGGGAGGGGTTAACCTTGTATTTGCTTCTAACTTCAAGTTACTTACAAGATCTGGATTCACTTAGTCACCAATATAATGTACACGTGGGACCCACAATGCATTTTTTGTTCAGATTTCACGTGAATCAGCTGATGTACCTTTTTAGAGAAGGGCGAGTATACAAAAAGTTGATGGCCTGTTTTTTGACTAATGTTATTGAACTTTCATTTGCGGCGTTCATACTCATTTACCTCCCCTCCTCCTCCCCCACTCCCCATAGAAGTCTTACCACTGGAGTTTGAGTACAATAATTGTGCTTAACCATTGGTGCAGATTTTTAAAAACTGAGTTCAGATATCACAGTACAGGAGCTTCATCAGTTGATCACTGCTAGGTTTATTAATATTGCAGAACATTATTTGAGTTAATAGTATATTTCAGTTTTGTTTTTGCCCCGTTTTCACATTTATTAGACCCACCAGCATGAATGATGAAGGGAACACTCTTGTGTACAGTGTGTCTTGCATGCTAGCCTTTGCACCATTTCACCTTTCGCTCTTTATGGTCCAGATGTGATAGTTGGTGTTCATTGAAAGGATTTGGCAGAAAGAAAACACCCGTGGATGTAGCTTTCTGAAATGGGAATTGCAGAATGTTGCAATGTTTCTTCCGTAACTTGTCTGACATGTCCAGAAAGGCAGATGGGCCATTTGTCTACAGCAGCCTGACACATTTTCATGGTAAACACTAGCTTGTAGCCAACTAATAACGGAACTGTAGACTCCAATTCTTAAGGCATCTTCATGCAAGTGTTCAGCAATCTTTTCTTCACGTTGCAAATGTTGCAGAAGTTGCTTCAAAAACTTATGTTTCACTAAATCCGACACTGTGCTTCCTTTCTCGTCTTAATGTCTTCTGTGAACATAGAATTAACCGTTGCAGAAACATCGTCCTCCCACCTTGCTTCATCTAACCCAGGGTTATCTAGTATCCGGCCCGCGGGTGTAAACTGTACCCGGCGGCCGTTCCTCATCCTCGCCCGGGGTCCGTGACTGCATGTGAGAAATTCCGCAAGAAATACTGGAAATACTCAGTAGGTCTGGCAGTATCTGTGGAGAGAAGACAGCAGAGTTAACATTTCAGGTCACTGACCCCCTCTCCACAGCTGCTGAGTATTTTCAGCATTTATTATTTTTAGTTCAGATTTCCAGCATCTGCAGTATTTTGTTTTTATTATGAGAAATTCCGCATTGTCAGACCAGATTTTAAAAAAAGATAGCGACAGCTGACACATCCTGAAATCCGAACAGCAGTTTCTGAACTTCGATCAGATTCGGGGGTTTATAAAAGCCTGCCGGAAAACTCCGAAACTGTTCGAAGTTCAGAAACTGCTGTTCCTGATGTCGGGATCGAAAAGGTGTGAAACTGACTAGAGATGGAAGAAAAAAAACCTGATCAACCATCGACTGAACATTCCTGCTCTCTGCAACGGGCGGGAGGGAGTGAGGGGAGGCGGGGGGAAGGGGAGGGAGGGGGGGGTGGGAGGCGGGGGAGAGGGGAGAGAGAAGGGGAAGGGGAGGGGGGGTAGAAGGGGAAGGGGAGGGGGGGTAGAAGAGGGAGGGAGGGGGGGGTAGAAGGGGGAGGGGGGGAGGTAGAAGGGGGAGGGGGGTTAGAAGGGAGGGGGGGTAGAAGGGGAGAGGGGGGGGAGGTAGAAGGGGAGGGGGGTTAGAAGGGAGAGGGAGGGAGGGTAGAAGGGAGGGAGGAAGAAGGAGGGAGGGGGTAGGGGGTGGAGAGAGGAGGGGTGGAGGGGAAGGGGGGAGGGGAGGGGGTGTGGAGGGTGGAAGGGGGGGAGGGGAGAGACGGGAGGGGGAGGGAGGGGGAGAGACGGGGGAGGGGAGGGGAGAGACGGGGGTGGGGGAGGAGGGGGGAGGGGAGAGACTGGGGAGGGGGAGAGACGGAGGGGGAGAGAGAGAGAGAGATGGGGCAAAGGGGGGGGCAGAGAGAGAGAAAGGGGGGGCAGAGTGAGATGGGGGCAAAGGGGAGGGGGGCAGAGTGA